>NC_140168.1:187191473-187238973 GCF_963971535.1 Notolepis coatsorum
GGTACAATGAAAATAAGTTTGGCATTCAACCAGAGTGCAAAATAACAGTAAATTGCACAGTAATATACAATGTACAGGTGATTAAACTGGTAAACAAAATATATAAATTAGTACTACTGAGTACTGTAGTGCCAATCAGATGTATGTACAGAGTTGTAGTATAATGGTACGATTCAGATTCAGATTCAGAGTTTTATTTGCCACATGGAAGCAATACAATCATACAGTTTTCATACAAAATCATAAATACAGTTCTACCATGGGCAAAAAGAGCAGGAAGAAGAATAACTCGTATGGTTACCTGCCCCTATCCTAAACTGTGAACAGTGAGACAGGTATGAAGACAGTATGGTAGTAACTAAGTCATACTATCTGGCAGCATAACTAGTACGAGTAGGTAAGGGATATGTACAGATATAGATATAATATCTACAGATATGTACAGATATAGATATAATATCTACAGATATGTACAGATATAGATATAGTATCTACAGATATGTAAAACGATTATATGGTAAAATGGTGCATTTATATATTTCCAAAATACAATTTGGTCCTCACATATTAGCCATTCACTCATACATTCACACACTGACAGCGGAGGTGACCATACAAGGTGCCAACCTGCTCATTGGGAGCAGTTAGGGTTAATTGTCTTTGCTCCAAGGACACTTCAACACGCTGCCGGGAGGAGCAGGAATCGAACCGGGAACCTCCGGATAACGGACTACTTTCTACCTGCTCGCACATATGCAGGTATTTACAGACAGATGTGGTATATATATATATATATGGTAAGAAATACATGCTATCATCAGATACATGCTATCATACAGAGTTATATGGGTATATGTAGGTGTATAACACTTTTAAGACCTCTTATAAACAGAGTACTCCATCGGCTAATGCTTTTGACTCGTGTCATTTGCCAATTTGCAGGTGGTCTATGTTAATCCACAGCCAGGCATCTCAAATGTAGAGTGGTTCATTATTGTAGCTGCATGCACTCAGCGTGTTTGTGTTTGCATTGGCAAATATCCACTCTTGTCGATTCAAAAGCATAGTTGAAATTATATTCGGTAGAAAGGAACTGCTACAAAATATTCTAAATCTCAAAATAAGCTTTGTTTGTTCAGCTGATAAAACAGCTCTAAGACCCTTTCGAAATCCCATTTAGCTCTAGTTTCATTTCAAAGCTTATTAAAACTCAAAAGGCAACTGAGGTTTCCCTCATTTACAGTTACATCGAGTGTGCATACAGAAATGAGCGAAAAAAGAATATCAAATCATAACAAAGAGAACGAGGCAAAAAGCAAGGATAACGAATCATTAAAACACGTACAACTTGATCTGCTGAAGGCTGGAGATCAAGGTTTAAAACGCTGCAACAGAGGGAGAATCTCAAGCTTTAAGTACCGTCGGAGTTCATTCACGAGCTAGAGGGGCATCATAGCAAAATGCAGATTCACCCTGTTCCGACAGCTCAAATAACCATTCCAGTGTATTTGCAGCTGCTCCCAGTCCCCCCCCCCCCCCCCCCCCCCCATCCCAGAGAAACATTGTGAATCTCTCAATCGGTTATAGTATGTAGACTCTGCACCCCCCGGGAACACGACGCCCGCTAACCTCCCGGTTGCCTCGCGAGGGACCACCGCTTGGGCAACCTTTCCGCTGGCGTCGCAGAGAGCCCAATTTGCGCCATTCTGTCCTCGTCGCGGGGTGGTGGCCCTCCTCCTGCCCGGCACTGGGAGCCGTCGGGGAGGGGGGGGGGCTCCCGAGGGGGTGAGTGGAGGAGGCCAGGGGAAGGAGCGAGGCAACACCTGCCCCGCTGAGAGCATTGTGCTGATTAAAGGGAGATCTTTGACTCTTCGCCGACCGAGCAGAAGGAGAGGGGAGTGAGAGAGAGAGGGAGAGAGGGAAGGGGTGGTGGAAGGGGGGGGGGCACCAGCCTGCTTAGGCTGACAGCAGCAGCGCCGTAGTGCATGACACGGTAACACTTCCTACACGGATGTATAAGTCGTGTACCCTGTCGGACCCGGCGCTCGGAGCCTGAATATCCTCGTTGACGCTGGTCGCGGACACGGTCCTATAAGGGTTCTTTGCGATGTCTCTGAAACAAAAGAGTGCATGTGGCGGACGTACTGGAAAAATGGTTGCGTTTAATAGCGGCTTTTATTGAAAATCGCTTTACAATTTGTTCCTCACATTCACCCGTTCACTCACACGTTCACACAGACGGCAGAGGCGACCGTGCAAGGTGCCCACCTGATCATTGGGAGCATTAGGGCTTAATCGGGAGGAAGCGGGGATCGAACCGGGAACCTCTGGATTTCCGGCCGCCGTCTACCTCCTGAGCCACGGTCGGCGGAGGAGGGGGAAAGAGGCGGAGGAGGCTGTGAAGAGGGGGAAGAGGCGGAGGAGGCTGTGAAGAGGTGGAGGAGGTGGAGGAGGCTGTGAAGAGGTGGAGGAGGTGGAGGAGGTGGAGGAGGTGGAGGAGGCTGTGAAGAGGTGGAGGAGGTGGAGGAGGCTGTGGAGAGGTGGAGGAGGTGGAGGAGGCTGTGAAGAGGTGGAGGAGGTGGAGGAGGCTGTGAAGAGGTGGAGGAGAGAGGAGGCTGTGAAGAGGTGGAGGAGGTGGAGGAGGCGTGAAGAGGTGGAGGAGGTGGAGGAGGCTGTGAAGAGGTGAGGAGGCTGTGAAGAGGAGGAGGAGGAGGCTGTGAAGAGGTGGAGGAGGCTGTGAAGGAGGAGGAGGAGGAGGAGGAGGAGGAGGAGGAGGAGGAGGAGGAGGAGGAGGAGGAGGCTGGAGGAGGAGGAGAGGCTGTGAAGAGGAGGAGGAGGCTGTGAAGGAGGAGGAGGTGGAGGAGGCTGTGAAGAGAGGAGGAGGTGGAGGAGGCTGTGAAGAGGAGGAGGAGGATGGAGGAGGCTGTGAAGAGGGGGAGGAGGTGGAGGAGGCTGTGAAGAGGTGGAGGAGGTGGAGGAGGCTGTGAAGAGGTGGAGGAGGTGGAGGAGGCTGTGAAGAGGTGGAGGAGGTGGAGGAGGCTGTGAAGAGGTGAGGAGGCTGTGGAGAGGTGGAGAGGTGTGGAGGAGGCTGTGAAGAGGTGGAGGAGGTGGAGGGGGCTGTGAAGAGGAGGAGGAGGTGGAGGAGGCTGTGAAGAGGTGGAGGAGGTGGAGGCTGTGAAGAGGTGGAGGAGGCTGTGAAGAGTGAGGAGGGAGGCTGTGAAGAGGTGGAGGAGGTGGAGGAGCTGTGAAGAGGTGGAGGAGGTGGAGGAGGCTGTGAAGAGGTGGGGAGGTGGAGGCTGTGAAGAGGTGGAGGAGGTGGAGGAGGCTGTGAAGAGGTGGAGGAGTGGAGAGGCTGTGAAGAGGAGGATGGGAGGAGGCTGTGAAGAGGAGGAGGAGGAGGCGTGAAGAGGTGGAGGAGGGGAGGAGGCTGTGAAGAGGAGGAGGAGGGAGCTGTGAGAGGTGGGGAGGAAGAGGAGGCTGTGAAGAGTGGAGGAGGTGGAGGAGGCTGTGAAGAGGTGGATGAGGCTGTGAAGAGGAGGAGGAGGAGGTGGAGGAGGAGGCTGTGAAGAGGAGGAGGAGGCTGTGAAGAGGAGGAGGAGGCTGTGAAGAGGTGGAGGAGGCTGTGAAGAGGAGGAGGAGGTGGAGGAGGCTGTGAAGAGTGGAGGAGGTGGAGGAGGCTGTGAAGAGGAGGATGAGGTGGAGGAGGAGGCTGTGAAGAGGAGGAGGAGGTGGTGAGGAGGAGGCTGTGAAGAGGAGGTGGAGGAGGTGGAGGAGGCTGTGAAAAGGTGGAGGAGGTGGAGGAGGCTGTGAAGAGGAGGAGGAGGCTGTGAAGAGGTGGAGGTGGAGGAGGAGCCTGTGAAGAGGTGGAGGAGGAGGGAGAGCTGTGAAGAGGTGGAGGAGGAAGAGGAGGCTGTGAAGAGGTGGAGGAGGTGGAGGAGGCTGTGAAGAGGTGGATGAGGCTGTGAAGAGAGGGGAGGAGGTGGAGAGGAGGCTGTGAAGAGGTGGAGGAGGCTGTGAAGAGGAGGAGGAGGCTGTGAAGAGGTGGAGGAGGCTGTGAAGAGGAGGAGGAGGTGGAGGAGGCTGTGAAGAGGTGGAGGAGGTGGAGGAGGCTGTGAAGAGGAGGATGAGGTGGAGGAGGAGGCTGTGAAGAGGTGAGGAGGCTGTGAAGAGGAGGAGGAGGAGGTGGAGGAGGAGGCTGTGAAGAGGTGGAGGAGGTGGAGGAGGCTGTGAAGAGGTGGAGGAGGTGGAGGAGGCTGTGAAGAGGAGGAGGCTGTGAAGAGGAGGCTGTGAAGAGGAGGTGGAGGAGGCTGTGAAGAAGTGGAGGAGGTGGAGGAGGCTGTGAAGAGGTGGAGGAGGCTGTGAAGAGGTGGAGGAGGTGGAGGAGGTGGGAGGAGGCTGTGAAGAGGTGGAGGAGTCCGCTATCGGTAAATTGGCCCGTACTCTCTGGGAGGACAGGCTCCGTCGCCGTACACGCGCGGCCCAAGGTCTCGCTTTTATGTGCTCTTAAGCAAGTCCCCTCTAAATAATATCCTTAATGAGCCTCGGAGGAAGCCCCCTGTCATCGTTAGAGCGACCCCAAAGGGGGAAGTCGTCTCCGCGTCTCCGCATCCCCCGACCCGCCTCTCCGCTGACGAACGGTTGTGTGTGGGGTGGCCGGTCGGACGGACGCGGCCCTCGGGTTGAACCCGGCCTTGGCGCTGTCAGCGACGCTGGCCCTAATTGACCACGCGCGCGAGGGATCTGTCGGGGCCCTGCGGCGCGGACCGCCGGTGATGAAGAGCGGGAGAGGAGGGGGAGGGGCCAGCTCACATCCTTCATGTCGCTCGTTATCTGTCCTCGTCTCTTCTTTCCCCTCGCCGTGAAAGTAACTAAGTATTTTCACTCAAGTACTGTACTTAAGTACAATTCTCAGCTACTTGTACTTTACGCTCATTTTAGGGAACTTTATACTTTTACTCCACTACATTTCAAGGGAAATATTGCACGTTGTACTCCACTACATTTATCTGAACCCATCAGTTACTACTAGTTACTTTGAAGAAAAGGATTTAGCATAGAAAACATAATATATACAAAATAAAAGATTTATGAAGATGATATACTTTCCCATTTGAAGCCTGTCAACTTCAAGAGGACGTAATCAGAGCAGCATAACTGGACCACATACCACTGTAACTCAACCTTAAATCAGAGCAGCATAACTGGATGACATACCACTTTAAACACAACCTATAGAGGTCAAAGGATACACAAACGTCATGTAGAATGTGTACTTTTACTTTAGATGCATAAGTACATTCAACAGCAAATACTTCTCTACTTTTACTTAAGTAGAATTTGAATGGAGGACTTTTACCAGAGTACTCATTTACCTCATTTACTACTTTTACTTAAGTAAAGGAACTGTGTACTTCTTCCACTGTGCGGTTGTCCACACTGTCTTAAAAGGGGGAGAGATTACAGGGAGGGAGTGTCAGTCCGCCGGCCATTCAGTACATTTCTAAACGAAGTGGTCTGAAAAGTGACAGCGTATAATCAATACATAATGGGCAAATCAATCGGATTTGGATGTACGCCGGTTTCTTTTCTTCTTTTCAACTGAATATCCTTTGAATTAACGCCGTTGCGATTGCGCTTTTCAATCGCGACCGCCTGACTTAATTAACCCCTTGCTCGACTGAGTCAGGTCTCCTTTTGTCCTTCTCACAGGAATACAATTACAAAGTAATCACTGTTTCCCTTATTTCCCCTCCTCTGTTTGTTGTGTACGTCTCTAATCGCTGCACTCTGCATTTTGGGGACTCCACGCTGGGTTTTCATTAAGGAACTACACCCCCCCCCCCAACACACACCCCTACCTCCTCCCCACCACCTCCGCTTCCAAAACCACAAAACAAGGCTTGAGTGCAACTGAGGCTCCTGGTAGAGATGTGTTGATTGTGACTTGTTAAATTGTCGTAATTAGGGCCTGAGAGATACGTTTATCTAGATGTTGGTGACACTGTTCTCACATTGCATGTTTTGAAGATACCGCCCGGTTGAAATAATCACTAATTACGAGTTGATACAAAACACTGAGGGCAATTCTAGGGAGATGGTATGGCAATGATGGGGGGGGGGGGGGGGGTGTTGACAGAATCCGGCTATAGGGCGACAATAATGTGGTCCAGAGACATGGTTTCTATCTTTAGCCTTTAACTGGCGTGGTTTCTTTATTCACATGGTAAGAGCAGTAACACATGAGTCCTCCTCTGTGAGAGGTAGGTGGGGGTGAGATTGAGTAGGAGGAGACATATCTATTTATACTCGCCACCTGGTGGTGTCTTGAGTAGCTCCGCATAGAGCGCCCTCTAGTGGAAACAGTTATATATACAGTTAGACAGTTAATAACAATCCTACCTAGAACCTGAAGACTCTGGCAGGAGCACTCATTCAGGGGTACTACGACTATGCTTGCACCTCATGGTACCAAAGCACCTCAAAGGCGCTAAAAACAAAATTACAAACATCTCAAAACAAACTGGTCAGACTACTGCTTGACCTTACTCCTAGAACCCACCTCACCCCTGCCCACTTTGACAACCTAGGATGGCTTAGAGTAGACGACAGAGTACAGCAACTTGCAATGGGCACGACCAAGGTACCAATGTACATGTCAAAATACTTCCCAAAGGTCAGTGAATACCACGATCACAACACCAGAGGGAGCTCCACAAATCATGTTAAACCCAGATTCGGCTCAAATAAGGGACTAAACACGTTTCGCAATTATGCCACATCAATGTGGAACGCCCTACCCAAAGCTGTAAAGGAATGTGGATCACTACCCACTTTCAAAACCTCTCTCAAGGGACACCTACGGGAGACTGCAATTCAACACTGGCCCCTGTAAATATCCTAACCCAACCCCTTCCAATGTACAGTCATTTACCTAGTATGGTTTTGTCAATAGTCCAATGTACAATTTTGTTTGTTTGTACAGTGTCTCCTCCCCCCCCCCCCCCCTAAATGTACAGTTTTACTTGTTTATACAGTGTGCCCCCCCCCCCCCCAACCACCTCCAATGTAAATTACCCAGTATGGTTGTCAATATCCCAATGTACCCAACCCCCCCCACCCAACCTCCTCCAATGTACAGTTTCTACGTCAAATGTATATACTCCCTTTTCTTGACTCCTTCTGTATCACAAACAGTACTGTATTTGCAAATCTGGTATGTCATAAATGTATAGATGTAGCAGTACTGACTATCTGTATGTCATGTATGTCATATATGTCCTGATGAATTGAAAATGGGGGACCCTGATGTAAACAAGACGAAAGTCTTTCTCTGGTCTGCATCCCCTTAACAATTGTGTGTATTGAGCTGTACTGTATTGTACCCATTCTGCAATCTGTTAATAAAGTTTTCAATCAATCAATCAATCAATTCAATCAATCAATCAATCAATCAAAACCTCTGACTTCAACACTCCCACTTAGGGTTGTATTAGCATTTTACAAAGGAAATAATATACTCCAAAAACATCAAAAGAATATGGCAGTCAATATCTACACACCAAACATGACCTCTGCAAACCTCTTCAATTTCAATTTGGAAGCAGGTTTCGTCATAGCGTCTGCTACCATGTTGTCCGTTGGACAATACATTAGTGTCATCCTTTCTTCTCTGATGACAGATCTGATGAAATGGTATTTTATATCGACATGTTTACATCTCTGTCGGCACACAGGGTTTCTAGCTATCACAATGGTTCCCTGGTTGTCCTCGTAAACAACAGTCTTCTTATATACATAGGTATCCATCCCTTCGAGCAGTTGTTTCAGATAAATACACTCCTGTATGGTCATAGCTAAAGCCATATATTCGGCTTCACAAGTTGATAGAGCCACGGTGGGCTGCTTCTTTGTTTTCCATGAAATCAGTGAGCTGTCTGCATTCAAACTCACACAATATCCTGTGGTACTCCTTCTATCTGTGGTGTCAGCTGCCCAGTCTGCATCACTGTAGGCTTTAAGTCCTAGACCAGGGGTCGGGAACCTATGGCTCGCGAGCCATATATGGCTCTTCTGGTGACAGCATATGGCTCCCAGAAATGTTTGAGTAAAAAAAAAAAAAAAAAAATTATACTTGTGATATTTCTTAATAATACTGTGTCATTTTAAAGTAAACAGAAATTAGTTTTGAAGATACAGCTAATAGTATCTGTAGCTAAAGATATAGCGAGCAGAGCTGGCGAGGGAACACAAGTGGACAGAAATTAAAAATCTTCAACCTGAAGACCAGCTGATTCTTGAAACTTGAAGCGAGCTTCCTGTGACATACCACACAATGCAGCGTGAGTATTGCCGTATTGACCATGTTTGGCTCTACATATGCATGTGGGCAGTCATTCTAGCATATGGGGAACATTAAGACCAACCTACGCTCACGTTTGGAAGCCTCAACGCCTGCATGAAGCTCAACCTCACCACGTATGAACCAGATTACAAGGCCATCAGCAAAACCATGCAGCACCAGAAGTCGCATTAAAAGTAAGACATATTTAATTTATTATACGTTAAAAATACTATATGGCTCTCAATGAAATATATTTAGAAATATTTGGCTTTTATGGCTCTCCCAGTCAAAAAGGTTCCTGACCCCTGTCCTAGACCTTCGCTGCTCTTTCTGAAACACAGTTGTTTGTCTGCTGTACCTTTAAGATAATGAAAGACATGTTTTTCTGAAATCCAATGCTCTGTGGGGTCAGCGAAATGCTGTGACAGTTTACTCACTACAAAACATAGGTCAGGGCGGGTACATGTTGTTAAATAAATGAGGCTACCCACAGCTTCTCTGTAAATTTTTACATCTGTCAGTTTCTGAGCATCCTCCTGATAGTCTAGTTTTTGATCACATGGTGTTTCCCTTGATCTACATTCTTGCATGTCAAAACGTTTCAGGATCTTTTCCACATATCTCTTCTGGGATATTTTTACACAATTGGCAGACTGTTCAAAGTCCATACCTAGAAAATGCTTTAACCTCCCAAGGTCTTTCATTTTGAATCTGGTGGAGAGCATCTCTTTCACCTGTGCTAGGCTTCTGGTGTTGTCTGCTGCTATGATCAAATCATCCACCCAAATGATGATGATCACTTTTCCTGACTCCTTTGACTCCCTCGAGTAAACACAGGGGTCTACTGGGTTCTGTATGAAGTGATCTTCGATAAGACATGTATGAAGCATCTCGTTCCAATTTCGCCCAGACTGTTTCAGGCCGTAAATGGATTTTTCTAGCTTACACACTAGCTTCTCTCCTTTCTTTTCGTAACCCTCAGGTTGTTCCATGTATATCTCCCTATCTATGGGTGCGTGCAGATAGGCTGTTTTCACATCCATCTGATGTAAAATTAAATTGTCCTCAGCTGCTTTCTGCACCACTACCCTTATACTGATCAGATTGGCTGTGGGGGAGAATGTTTCACCGTAGTCTATCCCCTCCCTCTGACTGTAACCCTTAGCTACAAACCTCGCTTTGTACTTGTCGTGGCCTTCAATACCCTCCATGATTGAATACACCAATTTTCCTCCCACTGTCTGTCTGCCCTCTGGTCACTTGATTAGAGTGAAGGTGTGGTTGTCCTCTAGGGACCTCATCTCCTCATCCATTGGTCTCTCCCATTTACTTGATTCAGGGGACACTATGGCCTCTTTAAAGGTCTGAGGTACCCCACTAACTACCCTGTAGCAGTAATCAACGGTGGTGGGTGTACTGTCCTCCTCGTCACTCCCTTTCCGAGCATAGTCTGTCAGATACTTTGGGGGTCTGTGTTCCCTTGAGGGATACCTCCCACTGCTTGGTGCACTTGACGTCACCCTCGGGTGCTCCTCGTCATCGCCCTCTGGGGGTGGCTGACTGTCTGCCTGCACGACCGTGCTAAGTACACTGGGCTGATGTGTCTCTGTTTCTACACACCTTACTCTGGAGTCCAGCTCTGGCTCCTCTGTCTGTGTCTCGCCCTCACATGTTGTCTTTGTGACAAACTTGACTAGCCTGTGTTTCTGCACTCCCCCCTTACCGGGATAATAAACCAGGAAAGCGGGGCTTCCCTTGTCATGCCCTACAAAGAGTCCTTTTTCACATCTGGACTCGAGCTTTCCTCTGTCCTGCAGGTACGCATAACACACTGATCCAAATCGGTGCATTCTGGCTAGATTACACTTCTTTCCTGTCAGTGCTGTATACGGGGTGGTGCCTGTGTGCTTATTAAAGCACCTGTTTCTGGTGTAAGCGGCTTCTTGCACCGCATAGTGCCATAGGCTCTTAGGTAAGTTACTATCTACTAGCTTACACCTAGCCATCTCGAAAAGAGTGCGCCATTGCCTCTCTGCCACTCCGTTCTGGTGTGGGGAATATGGACATGACGTCTCGTGTCTTATCCTGTTCCTCCTCAACAGTGATTGGAACTCTCTGTTTGTGAATTCGGTCCCGTTGTCGGACCTCAAACATCCTACATTACCATAAGGGGCTATGTCTGCCAGGAATTTTTCCGTGGCCTGGAGTGTGTTACTCTTTGCTTTAAGAAAGTAAACAAACACTGCCCCTGTGCACACGTCTGTAAAAGACTGTACATATCTAAAGCCTCCTATGGACTTGTTTCTTACTGGACCGGCAAGATCTGTGTTAACCAACGCAAGTGGTACCTTTACTTTTTCTGTGGGATTTCTGTTTCTCGATTGAGCAAACTTCCCCTTTATGCACACTACACATTCTTTATCAGGTCTACGCTTTTCACCTTCAATGTGCATGCCATCTGTCACTGCTTGCAGTTTCAATAAATCCTCGTAATTACAATGACCCATAATCTTATGCCATGTCTGAATATCGTGGCTGACGGTTACTTTACACATATCATTGTCATTACACTCTGTTTTCAGGTAATACATTCTCTGATACATCTCTATGTCAAATCGCGTACTGTTGGGCTCTACAAGAACATTGTTACCTTCAATGAAGAACACTCTGGCACCGTTCGCAGTAGCAGCTATTACAGAGAATAGTCCTTGTGGGAACGACGGTACATAGAGAGCGTTCTTTAACGTCACTGTACGCCGGCACCCCCCGCTGTCCGTGAGGCATACCTGTGCATCTCCTCTCTCTTTCGCCAACCCGTAGGAACGCTTTCCGTCTGCCAGCTCCATGCTGTGTCTCTATGGGCGGAATGTTCTGTTAAAGTTCTTGAACCGACTCCTGTCGTTGATGACGTGGGACGACACACCTGTGTCCACGATCAGTCCCTTCCTTTGGGCCTGTTGCATCTGCGTTGGCCTGGTGACGTACGGTGTCTGCACCCTGGGGATGAAGCCCTCTCGTTCCGCTATTCTCCAGGCGTCGCCTCGATCCGTCTCACGCCGACCATCGCCGCCAACTTGTCCATGCACGTGTCGCGCGCCCTGGTCGCGTTTCTTCATGCACGCTCTGCCTGCGTGCCGCGTGGATCTGCAGAAGCCACACCAGACAGTCCTCGTGCAGTTACCTCTCCGATGGCCTTTCTCTCCGCACCGCCAACATGCCACCTCCGTCGTGGGCCTGATCTTTTCCGTTGGCGTCGCTCGGGCCTTCAACACCCTCTCTCCCGCCTCCGCGGCGGCTGGGTGGGTATCTTCTGAGGCCTCGAAGTTTCTTAGCTTGGCCTTGAACTGTCTCAGCGTCATGTCCGCTGAACCGTATGTTACCAGGAGTGTGAACGGTTTGTACAGCTCCGGTAGTCCTCTCATCATCATCGCCATCATTAGCCCATCGCTTGGTGCTTCTCCTGCACTCCTCAATGGTGTCGTGATCTGCTCCGCTATGTTGACGTATTCGGTCACAGTCTCGGTGTGCCCCTTCCTCAGGGCCGTCAGTGCTATGTAGAGGGCCATGACTCGGGGTCTTCCTCGCCCAATGTAATGCTCTCTCAATACCTCCAGGCTTTCTCGGCCTTTGTCTTTAGTGTCGTGGAATATCAGCCCCAAGCTGGTGTCGTCGAGTAGTGGCGCTAACTCACAGTACGCGTCTGCGTTACGCTGGTCGTACAGGGCTTGCTCTTCCGCCATCAGGTCTCCCGTGGGGGCTGCCAGGATCGTCTCCTTCAGTCCCGCACCGTGCATGCAGCATAGCATGCACTCTTCCCAGAGCTCGTAGTCCTCTGCTTTTCCATTGAATGAGGGCCATTTGCTCCTCCCTTTGGTTGCCACACATTCTAAGACAGGGTTCTCCCCCTCGCCTCCGTTGTGCTCAGCAGGCGCCACGCGTTCTAAGACGGGGTTCTCCCCCTCGCCTCCGTTGTGCTCAGCATGCTCCATCTCCCCCGGTGCCGCCTCCTCGGGACTCTTGGCTGCTACCTTCCTGTGACTCCCGGCTGCTACCTTCTTGACCCTCCTGGGAGACTTCTTGGCTTTCATGTTGCTCTTTGATGGTGGGCGTAGTTTTAGCTCCTGTTGGCCTAGCGTCTAGCCATGCGGTACTCCCGGTGCTAACCTAGCCTATACTTTAGCTAAACTTGCTACCCTTATTATTTCGCCCCCGGCGTGATCTGGGCCCATGACCTGTTGACAGAATCTGGCTATAGGGCAACAATAATGTGGTCCAGAGACATGGTTTCTATCTTTAGCCTTTAACTGGCGTGGTTTCTTTATTCACATGGTAAGAGCAGTAACACATGAGTCCTCCTCTGTGAGAGGTACAGTAGGTGGGGGGAGAGATAGAGTAGGAGGAGACATATCTATTTATACTCGCCACCTGGTGGCGTCTTGAGTAGCTCCGCCTCGAGCGCCCTCTAGTGGAAACAGTTATATATATACAGTTAGACAGTTAATAACAATCCTACCTAGAACCTCTGACTTCAACAGGGGGTGTCTTGTGTGTCTTGTGTTCAGTTTAAAATAAAACAACAACAAGAACTCATGTAGGACACAGGTAGGAATAGAACAGTGACTATATGATATCTGATATAGCCATCAATAAAGCACTGATAATCTGATATATCTATAAAGTCCTGATATCTGATATAGCTATTTACTGTATAAAACCCTGATATCTGATATATCTACAAAGCCCTGATCATCTGATATATCTATATATAAAGCCCTGATAATCTGATATATCTATCTATAAAGCCCTGATATCATATATCTATCTATAAAGCTCTGATATCTTATATATCTAAATTATCTATCTATAAAACCCTGATATCTTATATATCTATCAACAGTTGTGATTGGAGGATAAATAAAAGAGAATATACGAAAATAATTGGGATTTGGGTTAATTCATATTTAATAAATAATTATTAGTAACCTATACAGTACATCATAAAAAAGACTGTGCCGTTTGAAATCGAATTGAGCTGAATTCAATGAATTTGAACCATTTATGAATAGCATTTTACACCGTTTTAGTTCAATAAAATTAGCTGATAGTTTAAAAGTGACGAGAGGACACTCAGTTTTTACAGAATGAAAGAGAATATGCTATTTTACCAATAATTATCGCAAAAGCTATCTTTTGACCACTGGCTGTGTGTACCCAGCAGAACTCTTTCTCTCAGCAGCGGTTGAATGTAAATAATCCAGCACGCCCAGTGATGCAATCCATACGCCAGCCGAGAACGTGGCGGCCTGATCAAATAGCCTCGCTATTTAAAGCAGCTGCAGGGAGAATCTTCTGAATTGTCTTTCAGCCTCCATCGATCTCAACACGTTTCTGCAGTAACCCTGCCAAAGGTAGAGACGTTGAATTCACACTGATGTATCGATGTAAAAAATCTTCCCCATAGTCTCATATCTCAAACATCCCATTCCGTTTCAACTAAAAGGCGGATGATAGAGCACTTAAGGAACATGAAGCTGCCGCTAAAGACCTAATAGACCTCTCACGCGTTCACGTCATTATGACATCATAAACCCTGGTGCCCCCCCCCACCTCCCGCTTATGGCAGAAATGAAATGTCTTTTCATTTCCCGTTTACCAGTAATGTTGTCCTTGATGCCGACTGTGAGGTTAATGGGGAAATCGCGTTTCACCAATGGATTTTATGTTTCATTAATGTTCCAATTTCTAAAAGCCAAATTGCTAACCCTAAATGACCGGATGTTGCGGAGAACGCACTGACGTCATGTGACCTGATCTGCCCCGCTAGGCTAGTTTGCTTAGCGATTCTTTCTCCTTCTTTTCTTTTTTAACTGCAACTTTGAATTCTAAATCGCCTGCCTTGTCAGAGAGAGAGAGACATGTATATTAGAAGGCTTTGTTCACGGGACAGAAACATGTTCCACTTTAAATACATTTAAAATCAAGCTTAAAACATAACTACAGATCCTGTAGTCTGTAGTATCCATGTGTATTTGTGAGCAGTCTTTTTCCCCCCACCATTATAATTGTTGTATAATGCTGTATTGTATGTATCTGTGTATATGAGAGAGGGATATGTGTGTTTGTGCATAATGTGTGTGGGGGGGGGGGGATTTTCTGTGTAGTTATCCTATATAGGTTTAAGAGGCGCGGTCGCTTATAAGCCCTTGGGCTTTTTGACCTTTCCTGCACATTTACTGTTCTTCTTTTACTTATTTTATTCCAGTATGTATGTTTGTAAGTGCAAATAACAATAAATAAACAAACAAACAACAGCTGTGTGACACCAACTACTGTAGGAGTTCCAGATAAAATATTCATTCAAACATTTATTTATGCACGAAAAGGACAATTGAGGTCACCCTCATTTTCAATGTCGTCGTGACTTTACAAAAATGTCAATGCATAAATGTTTTTACAATATAATAATAATAAATATTAATAACTATCTATATAGCACTTTTCAGACATGGACCGCAGTCCAGAGTTCCCCACAGCAATTAGTATAAAATGAACATACAGTAGGCATAACATCAGCATATAGTTGACAGAATAAAAAACAATGCATGAATTGCAGACAAAAGAATATGTATAAAAGACAATAAAAGTAGTGCAACGTAAACGTGCAGACATAAGAATAGGCACAAAATAAGTAAGTGAACAGCCAGTCCCCCAAACACCCCACACCCCACACATCAATCCACACTACATCCCCATACAAGACACACGCCCCGATAAAGCATGTCATGACCGAAGTCAATATGACTAAAAATCTTTCAATATCATACCAATCTTACCGCTAGAAATGTGGCCAGGGCCATATTTCAGGTAAAAATTTGGGTAGAGAAAGATCAAAGTTGACGAGCGAACGAGCCACCATCTTTTTGAAATGCTGAATATGTAATATACGTAAACTTTGTACAATACAATATAATACGATACCTACATATATTACTTATAACCAGTGGTGGAAAGTAACTAAGTATTTTACTCGAGTACTGTACTTAAGTACAATTTCGAGCTACTTGTACTTTACGTGAGTATTTAAATTTTAGGGAACTTTGTACGTTTACTCCACTACATTTCAAAGGAAACATTGTACTTTTTACTCCACTACATTTATCTGAGCCCATCGGTTACTAATTACTTTGAAGAAAAATATTTTCATAGAAAACGTGGCAAATATATATAAAGATTAATTATATACTTTCACATGTCAACTTCAATAGGACATAATCAGAGCAGCATAACTGGACCACATACCACTTTAACACAACCTTTAATCAGAGCAGCATAACTGGACCACATACCACTTTAACACAACCTTTAATCAGAGCAGCATAACTGGACCACATACCACTTTTACATAACCTTTAATCAGAGCAGCATAACTGGACCACATACCACTTTAACATAACCTTACAAGTATCAAATGCTCCCAAGCACTAGAATACACAAACATCATGTGCAAACATCAATGCATACTTTTACTTTAGATACTTAAGTACATTCATTAGCAAATACATCTCTCTACTTTTACTTAAGTAGAATTTTAATGGAGGACTTTTACTTTGACCAAAGTACACATTTATCTGGGTATTTCTACTTTTACTTAAAGGTCCCATGTCTTATAAATGGCCTTTTCCAGTGTTTCAGCATTGTTTTCTAGCAATGGGGGTTTGTATCAATGGGGTCTGTGTCTCTAATTCTCATTTTGGCTCATCAGTCCAGTCTCGAGTTCACGAGATCCTCCCTCACTGAACTAAGCCGTTCTGATTTGACTTGCTCCCTGACGTCAGTAGGTGCTGCTGATCTGCATAACTAACGCCCCCCTCTATGGTTGTAGCGCACTCAACAACAGAGCGAGTGGAAATACTGACACTTCCTCAAACGGGTTGACGTGCACGGGTGCCGACAGAGAGAATCAACAATTCGCTCAACAACGGAGCAGTGGGAATAATGCGGAAGCGGTCTCCCTGTCCCTGACTCTCCCTGTCTCTCTCCACATCTACAGATGTGTTCAATACAGGTATAAAGACACTATGGTAGTAAGTCATAGTGGCCAGGAGTGTAACTATTAAGAGTATAGGTAAGAAATATGTACAGATATATATATAGTATATACCGATATGTAAACGGATTATGTGCAGGTATGTACAGACAGATACAGATATATATATAGAATAAGAATACAGTATATACAGCATTATTGTACATGCTATCATACAGAGTTGTATGGGTTATATGCAAGTGTATAAGGTATAGCCTATAGAAGGATTATATGCAGGTATATTCAGACAGATATGGATATACGTATGTGGTAATATATCCACTGTTGTACATGCTATAATACAGAGTACTGTATGTGGGTAGACTAGTATGAGGTAGGTAGTTATGATTATTATGATTACTATGATGATTACAGTGATTACAATGATTACAGTGTAGGACAGTTGTAGCCTGCAGGCTCTCCCTGAGCTACAATAGCAGACAATGCACAATCATAAATCCTTTGCAAAAACAACAATACATAATGCCTTTCTGAGACGGGAAGCTCAGTCTGTGTTGTAACTGGTTTCAGTTTGCTCTCCTGCTAAATGTATCAGAATCAGAACATGTTTACATGCTTTGTGTCACAGTGTGGTGGTGTAACAGGACCCAAGAGCAGACACGTGTAGCGAGTCTGAGGGTTATTAATGACCAAGAATAAATAAACAGGACAAGGGAAAAATTAAAAATAAACAATAAAAACAAAACCTCTCAGTAACAACTGAAAGGGGGGGGGGGGGGGACACAATCACTAACTGGGATGATTACAACTGGAGACACCTGGGAGGGGAAACAGACCGACAAAGAACTACTAGAAACAACACAAGGAACTACAACTATGGACGACAAGACAAACACCAGACACTGGGACAAAACAAGCAGACTACAGACACTAAACGGAGAACCTAATAACATACAGTAGCCTACAGTAACTACAAAGACTAAGACTAAACAGTTAACCTAATACAAGACAAGAAGAGTAACACTAGACTAACAGGGGAACATGAAGAGCAAGAGAGAGAAGGGGAGCGAGAGAGCAAGAACACTAAGGGACAGAAATACAAGGAACACACATAATAATAATAATAATAATAATAATAATAATAATAATAATAATAATAATAATAATAATAATAATAATAATAATAATAATAATAATAATAATAATAATAATAATAATAATAATAATAATAATAATAATAATAATAATAATAATAATAATAATAATAATAATAATAATAATAATAATAATAATAATAATAATAATAATAATAATAATAATAATAATAATAATAATAATAATATATTAAGCAAGGGTAAAACGGTGGGTTTTGAGGGCTTGTTTGAACGATGAGAGAGAGTCTGCATTACGGATAATGGTTGGGAAGGGCGTACATACAGGGACGGGGAGAGGTAGAACAGGGAAGAACAGTCCATGGGCCGGTGGTACGCTACACTCTGTGGCCCACCCTTCTCTACATCTAGCTGGAGTGAGGAAGTTTACAGTGGATAGTGCAGTTCACAAAACAGCAAAATAGTTCTGTTTCAAATGGAACTGTTGTTTCAACATTTGGATTGCGACACATTTCACACGAGAGAATACTCAGACCGGTAAGAATACCCCCGAGCTTCCCGTCTCAGAAAAGCAAATTTATCGTTGTTGTTGCAAAGGATTTATGGTTGTCCATTGTCTGCTATTGTAGCCTAGTGAGGGCCTGTAGGGAGTTTGTAGCTAGCTCAATACTGGAGCAATCAGTGAAATTATGGTCTATGTGTCTGGTACATGGTAGACAGACCACAAATAAGATCAGATAACATACACCTTTAATGATCCTCTTGGGCGTCATTATTTGAAGCTGTCAGAACAGGGTGAATCTGCATTTTGCTATGATAGCCCATGGAATGAACTCCAACAGTCCTTAAAGCTTGAGATTCTCCAGGGCGGCTAGGTGGCGCAGTGGGCAAGGCGCTCGCCACCAACGCAGGAGATGCTGGGTTCGAGCCCAGCTCTCGCCGTTGCTACCAGCTTGGCTGGTCGTTCATACTAATACAATTGGCAGTATTAGGGGGTGGGAAGCTGGTGGGTGGGGATCGGACGTTGTGGACAGCGACTCCTACAGGTCGGTTGGTGCGCCTGCGCAGTAGAATCAGGAAGCGACGAGGGCGGCATGTCCCTCCCACGCAGACCCTCGCCGCTGAGAGATCGCGCTGTGCAGGTGAAAAGATGCGACGGCTGCCTCCTCAAGTACCGGAGGGGACACGTGATGCAAGGCTTCATCCACATTGCAGCCGGCTTGTGGGAGGCATGGCCTAACAACGTTTGAGACAGGGGAGGGTAGAATTGGACAATGCGAAATTGGGGACGGGAGAAAAATAGAAAAATGGGGAGAAAAAAAAAGCTTGAGATTCTCCCCTCTGTGGCAGAGTTTAAAACCTTGATCTCCAACCGTCGCCAATCAAGTTGTACGTGTTTTAATGGCCGTCATAGTAGCATGGGGGAGCGGAGGTACAGGTATGGGCAGGCCGGCAGGGAAATAATAGAAACACATAAAATATAGGCAATAAAATTTTATAAAAAAAATAGGGTCTACGGTCCAAAAGAGTGAAGTGATCCTTTACGTGGTGATTGAGAAGGTATGGCTTTGTATGAATCTACTCATTATACCTTTACCTAAGTGTTTGGCCACAAACAGAGTTTTTCACCGTTACTGCAAAGTATAGGTACTCTAAACCGCGAAAGGTCATCGGGGGAGGCCATCTCCTACCCTATAAAGAGACGCAGGGTGCGATTTCACTTCCCAAGGTTCAAATGCATTTTATTTAAGCATTACATCACGTGCAGGAGTGGTTTGTGAACAATAAACCATGCCTAGGGGTGGTCGTTAGACCCCCCTAGGCATGGTTTATTGTTCACAAATCACGACTGCAAGTGGTGTAAAGCTTTTATACAACTGCCAGATTCATCCAACCTTATTTCTATACAATAAACACACATTAATCGAAGATTTATTGAAAAAACCATCCGCCAGAAAAAGTAGTTCCCACAACTACAAAAAAGACAAGTTGCCTCCATGTGGAAGCAGCTTGAAGTGCATCCAACCAAACTAACACATCCAACTGTGTATTATTGGAATGATTGAGAGAAGTTGCCTCATGTGGAAGCAGCTTGAAGTGCATCCAACCAACTAACACATCCAACTGTGTATTATTGGAATGATTGATTGAAAATTTTATTACCAGATGCAGAATGGGTACAATACAGTACGGCTCAATACACACAATTGTTAAGGGAATGCAGACCTACTTTCCATAGAACTTCATTCTTAGATGCTTCTATATAAAGTAGGTAAAACAAGTTTTCTTTGCCCTATAGGAAAAAAACGTTTTCTTCGCCCTATTCTTTTATTTATTTTTTTAAACCTACTGTAGAGGGCCTAAACTTAACCAGTTGGAAACCAAGCGTACAGTAATAAAATTAGCAATCAATCAATCAATCAACTCAATAGGCCATGCTCACTTAGAACAGCGCAGCACCCAGCTCTCTGACTATCCCCCGTGTTGCAGGCAGAGTGTGTGTGTGTGTGTGTGTGCGTGTGTGTGCGTGTGTGTGTGTGTGTGTGTGTGTGTGTGTGTGTGTGTGTGTGTGTGTGTGTGGGGGGGGGGGGGGGGGGGGGGGGGTGGCGGTGGGTGGAGACTAGAGCGAGCGCTGACAGTCAAAAGGAAAAAAATTGAAAAAAATTGAAAATTAATCAATCAATCAATCCACGATTTTTCTTTTGTTACAGAATGATTCAAGACCCATCAATTACATCATCCAACATTGTTTAAACGACTAAGACATTCGCTGTGACAGAATCGCTTGATATTTAGTCGTTTAGTCGCTATCAACATATCCATTTGTAAAGATTATTGTCCACCTTCTTGTGATCCGGCGGAGTGATGTGATGTGGTTCGGTTGTGGGCGGGTCCTGGGCCAGCAGCGTGGAATTGTTGCCAATAAAGACGTGTAAAATGACTGTTTCAGCCAATCAGAATCGAGAAATTTGCATGCCGTTGTATAATGCTTGGTAATTTGAATTCCACACAGTTTCACGCCATGCGTGGTCAGGCGTGGTTGGCGGGGCGGGGGGAGGGGGGGTTGGGGGACGGGACGGGACATAATTACAAAAGCTAGCCAAGCCTAACAAAACAAAACGTAGAGCCTGTAAGACTAGTGCTGCTGTGACTCCCCTCTCTCTGTCTCGCACATTATTCATCCTACGGGAGAGCCTCGCTGGAATTACTTCTGTTGTTATTCTAAACCCTGAGTCGTTCGGGGGGTAATATCTATAGGAGGAGGGGTTCCAGAACACACAGATTGAGGTGAAGGAATTTGTGTTTGAAAGAGATGCGAGAGAGAGAGAGAGAGAGAGAGAGAGAGAGAGATAGAGAGAGAGAGAGAGAGAGAGAGAGAGAGAGAGAGAGAGAGAGAGAGAGAGAGAGAGAGAGAGAGAGAGAGAGAGAGAGAGAGAGAGAGAGAGAGAGAGAGAGAGAGAGAAAAACTAGCGGTCCTACTAGCAGTGTTAATTTTGGCAGCTATTTTCATTTTAGTTTTAGTCTTAGTCATGTGTCAAGTGCTCCTTTTTCGTTTTCATCATATTTAGTCATCTTCATTTATTTTTAGTTTAGTCAGTTTTAGTCAACTAAATGTCTGAGTATTTTAGTCTTAGTCAGTTTTTGTCTCAATTTTGTCTTTTTTGTTTTAGTCTAGATTTAGTCGACAAAAAACGGATGACATTTTTGTCTATTTTTAGATAATGGAAAAAAACGTGTCAGAAGTCAGAAATAGTCAACATGGAACATTTTCTGATTTAAATTGCGTATTTATTTTTTAACATAGGGGAATCTGAGTCGGCGGCACAAGTGATACACAGGAAGTATATATGTTGGTGTAGACATGGTCCAATGTATTGTTGCTCCTACAGTATATGTTGGTGTAGACATGGTCCAATGTATTGTTGCTCCTACAGTATATGTTGGTGTAGACATGGTCCAATGTATTGTTGCTCCTACAGTATGTTGGTGTAGACATGGTCCAATGTATTGTTGCTCCTACAGTATATGTTGGTGTAGACATGGTCCAATGTATTGTTGCTCCTACAGTATATGTTGGTGTAGACTGGTCCAATGTATTGTTGCTCCTACACTATATGTTGGTGTAGACATGGTCCAATGTATTGTTGCTCCTACAGTATATGTTGGTGTAGACATGGTCCAATCTATTGTTGCTCCTACAGTATATGTTGGTGTAGACATGGTCCAATGTATGCATCAAAGAGAGCATTACGGATGCGGTGACGTTGTTTCTGACCAGAGAGACGACGCTGAACTCTGTGTGTCTTCTGTTTGCTGTGTCTTTCCTTTCTCTCTGCCATGTCTGTCCTCTCTCTGCTGTGTCTGTCCTCTCTGTCATGTCTGTCCTCTCTCTCTCTGCTGTGTCTGGCAGCGGTTTATTCTATAACAGGATACTGTAAACTAAGTAAACAGAACACACAGTAGTACTAGTAGTAGTGCACACTGATTGCAATCTGCTTGCATAAAAACATTATATAAAATCACATTCTGAGGTCAGTGTTAAAGTGCCACATGGAAGAGGTCTGGTTAGTGGTTAGAGTTAGAGGTGGTCTAGGTCTGGTTAGGGTAACTTAGGGGTAGTTAAGCATTCATTATAATTTATTATTATTATTTAGATAGATGGATGTAAAGGGCTAGACCAACTCTTAACCCCTATACGGACCTAGACCACCTCTAAGTCACAACCCTAACTTAGGGGTTAGGGGTTAAAGTTAGAGAGGGCGTAGTGGGCAAGGCGCTCGCTCGCCACGAATGACGGAGACGCTGGGCTTGCCTGTTCGAGCCCAGCGCTCCACATTGCTTTCAGTTTAGCTGGCCGTCCGTACTAATACACATTGGCCGTATTAGGGGGTGGGAAACTGATGGGTGGGGATCGGCCGTTGTGGACAGCGACTCCTACAGGTCGGTTGGTGCGCCTGCGCAGTAGAATCAGGAAGTGTCGGGGGCAGCGTGAGCCTCCCACGCGTTACTCCTCGCCACTGAGAGATCGAGCTGCGCAGGTGAAAAGACTTGTGCTATGTTTGACTTAGTCCACATTGCAGCCGGCTTATGGGAGGCAAGAAACAGCGTTCGGAACAGGGGAGGGTTGAATTGGATGATACGAAATTGGGATGGGAGAAAAATATAGAAAATGGGAGAAAAAGTGGATAAAAAAAAGGGGTTAAAGTTAGAGGTGGTCTAGGTCTGGTTAGGGGTTAGAGTTAGAGGTGGTCTAGGTCTGGTTATACTGATCCGATACCATACATACAAAAAAAAGTTAAATTATACAACTTTTTTTTCTTTTCTTTTTTACAGCTACTGTTTTATATATACTGTTTTTAGTAATAACTAGAAAGTAATGGTATTTATTAAACAACAGGTGATTGTATAGATTAGTATTAGTATCATTAATTGACAACTAAGCTCAGTGAGTTCACCCAGGGAATGGTTGTTGGCACATTGGTTCCGCACGGACGTTACACGTTGTTGCGCACTTCCTATCCAGGCTGCTCCGTTTAGGTTAGCTACTGTAGTAGCAGAGGCTCTCTGTTGTGATTTTAAATGCAAAATAAATATTCAACATTCTCTTTTGAGACTCCGCCTCAGACTCTTATCATTTGGCACTAAAAGCTAAACATTGTCACCGGCATGGCCGCCTAGTTATAGTTGAAAGTGGTGGTGCAAGAATTCTTTTTTTATTAATCTTTTTTTTTTTTTTTTTTTTTTTTTTTGGACAGGCAAGGGGTGGTTTGTAGGGGGTCCGGCACGACCCCCTCCATGGCAGACTTTTTTTTTTTTAGGGAGTTTGTAGCTAGCTCAATACTGGAGCAATCAGTGAAATTATGGTCTATGTGTCTGGTACATGGTAGACAGACCACAAATAAGATCAGATAACATACACCTTTAATGATCCTCTTGGGCGTCATTATTTGAAGCTGTCAGAACAGGGTGAATCTGCATTTTGCTATGATAGCCCATGGAATGAACTCCAACAGTCCTTAAAGCTTGAGATTCTCCAGGGCGGCTAGGTGGCGCAGTGGGCAAGGCGCTCGCCACCAACGCAGGAGATGCTGGGTTCGAGCCCAGCTCTCGCCGTTGCTACCAGCTTGGCTGGTCGTTCATACTAATACAATTGGCAGTATTAGGGGGTGGGAAGCTGGTGGGTGGGGATCGGACGTTGTGGACAGCGACTCCTACAGGTCGGTTGGTGCGCCTGCGCAGTAGAATCAGGAAGCGACGAGGGCGGCATGTCCCTCCCACGCAGACCCTCGCCGCTGAGAGATCGCGCTGTGCAGGTGAAAAGATGCGACGGCTGCCTCCTCGAGTACCGGAGGGGACACGTGATGCAAGGCTTCATCCACATTGCAGCCGGCTTGTGGGAGGCATGGCCTAACAACGTTCGAGACAGGGGAGGGTAGAATTGGACAATGCGAAATTGGGGACGGGAGAAAAATAGAAAAATGGGGAGAAAAAAAAAGCTTGAGATTCTCCCCTCTGTGGCAGAGTTTAAAACCTTGATCTCCAACCGTCGCCAATCAAGTTGTACGTGTTTTAATGGCCGTCATAGTAGCATGGGGGAGCGGAGGTACAGGTATGGGCAGGCCGGCAGGGAAATAATAGAAACACATAAAATATAGGCAATACAATTTTATAAAAAAGAATAGGGTCTACTGTCCAAAAGAGTGAAGTGATCCTTTACGTGGTGATTGAGAAGGTATGGCTTTGTATGAATCTACTCATTATACCTTTACCTAAGTGTTTGGCCACAAACAGAGTTCTTCACCGTTACTGCAAGTATAGGTACTCTAAACCGCGAAAGGTCATCGGGGGAGGCCATCTCCTACCCTATAAAGAGACGCAGGGTGCGATTTCACTTCCCAAGGTTCAAATGCATTTTATTTAAGCATTACATCACGCGCAGGAGTGGTTTGTGAACAATAAACCATGCCTAGGGGTGGTCGTTAGACCCCCCTAGGCATGGTTTATTGTTCACAAATCACGACTGCAAGTGGTGTAAAGCTTTTATACAACTGCCAGATTCATCCAACCTTATTTCTATACAATAAACACACATTAATCGAAGATTTATTGAAAAAACCATCCGCCAGAAAAAGTAGTTCCCACAACTACAAAAAAGACAAGTTGCCTCCATGTGGAAGCAGCTTGAAGTGCATCCAACCAAACTAACACATCCAACTGTGTATTATTGGAATGATTGAGAGAAGTTGCCTCATGTGGAAGCAGCTCGAAGTGCATCCAACCAACTAACACATCCAACTGTGTATTATTGGAATGATTGATTGAAAATTTTATTACCAGATGCAGAATGGGTACAATACAGTACGGCTCAATACACACAATTGTTAAGGGAATGCAGACCTACTTTCCATAGAACTTCATTCTTAGATGCTTCTATATAAAGTAGGTAAAACAAGTTTTCTTTGCCCTATAGGAAAAAAACGTTTTCTTCGCCCTATTCTTTTATTTATTTTTTTAAACCTACTGTAGAGGGCCTAAACTTAACCAGTTGGAAACCAAGCGTACAGTAATAAAATTAGCAATCAATCAATCAATCAACTCAATAGGCCATGCTCACTTAGAACAGCGCAGTTGCAGGCAGAGTGTGTGTGTGTGTGTGTGTGTGTGTGTGCGTGTGTGTGCGTGTGTGTGTGTGTGTGTGTGCGTGTGTGTGTGTGTGTGTGTGTATGTGTGTGTGGGGGGGGGGGGGGGGGTGGCGGTGGGTGGAGACTAGAGCGAGCGCTGACAGTCGAAAGGAAAAAGAAATTGAAAAAAAATTGAAAATTAACCAATCAATCAATCCGCAATTTTTCTTTTGTTACAGAATGATTCAAGACCCATCAATTACATCATCCAACATTGTTTAAACGACTAAGACATTCGCTGTGACAGAATCGCTTGATATTTAGTCGTTTAGTCGCTATCAACATATCCATTTGTAAAGATTATTGTCCACCTTCTTGTGATCCGGCGGAGTGATGTGATGTGGTTCGGTTGTGGGCGGGTCCTGGGCCAGCAGCGTGGAATTGTTGCCAATAAAGACGTGTAAAATGACTGTTTCAGCCAATCAGAATCGAGAAATTTGCATGCCGTTGTATAATGCTTGGTAATTTGAATTCCACACAGTTTCACGCCATGCGTGGTCAGGCGTGGTTGGCGGGGCGGGGGGAGGGGGGGTTGGGGGACGGGACGGGACATAATTACAAAAGCTAGCCAAGCCTAACAAAACAAAACGTAGAGCCTGTAAGACTAGTGCTGCTGTGACTCCCCTCTCTCTGTCTCGCACATTATTCATCCTACGGGAGAGCCTCGCTGGAATTACTTCTGTTGTTATTCTAAACCCTGAGTCATTCGGGGGGTAATATCTATAGGAGGAGGGGTTCCAGAACACACAGATTGAGGTGAAGGAATTTGTGTTTGAAAGAGATGCGAGAGAGAGAGAGAGAGAGAGAGAGATAGATAGAGAGAGAGAGAGAGAGAGAGAGAGAGAGAGAGAGAGAGAGAGAGAGAGAGAGAGAGAGAGAGAGAGAGAGAGAGAGAGAGAGAGAGAGAGAGAGAGAGAGAGAGAGAAAAACTAGCGGTCCTACTAGCAGTGTTAATTTTGGCAGCTATTTTCATTTTAGTTTTAGTCTTAGTCATGTGTCAAGTGCTCCTTTTTCGTTTTCATCATATTTAGTCATCTTCATTTATTTTTAGTTTAGTCAGTTTTAGTCAACTAAATGTCTGAGTATTTTAGTCTTAGTCAGTTTTTGTCTCAATTTTGTCTTTTTTGTTTTAGTCTAGATTTAGTCGACAAAAAACGGATGACATTTTTGTCTATTTTTAGATAATGGAAAAAAACGTGTCAGAAGTCAGAAATAGTCAACATGGAACATTTTCTGATTTAAATTGCGTATTTATTTTTTAACATAGGGGAATCTGAGTCGGCGGCACAAGTGATACACAGGAAGTATATATGTTGGTGTAGACATGGTCCAATGTATTGTTGCTCCTACAGTATATGTTGGTGTAGACATGGTCCAATGTATTGTTGCTCCTACAGTATATGTTGGTGTAGACATGGTCCAATGTATTGTTGCTCCTACAGTATGTTGGTGTAGACATGGTCCAATGTATTGTTGCTCCTACAGTATATGTTGGTGTAGACATGGTCCAATGTATTGTTGCTCCTACAGTATATGTTGGTGTAGACTGGTCCAATGTATTGTTGCTCCTACACTATATGTTGGTGTAGACATGGTCCAATGTATTGTTGCTCCTACAGTATATGTTGGTGTAGACATGGTCCAATCTATTGTTGCTCCTACAGTATATGTTGGTGTAGACATGGTCCAATGTATGCATCAAAGAGAGCATTACGGATGCGGTGACGTTGTTTCTGACCAGAGAGACGACGCTGAACTCTGTGTGTCTTCTGTTTGCTGTGTCTTTCCTTTCTCTCTGCCATGTCTGTCCTCTCTCTGCTGTGTCTGTCCTCTCTGTCATGTCTGTCCTCTCTCTCTCTGCTGTGTCTGGCAGCGGTTTATTCTATAACAGGATACTGTAAACTAAGTAAACAGAACACACAGTAGTACTAGTAGTAGTGCACACTGATTGCAATCTGCTTGCATAAAAACATTATATAAAATCACATTCTGAGGTCAGTGTTAAAGTGCCACATGGAAGAGGTCTGGTTAGTGGTTAGAGTTAGAGGTGGTCTAGGTCTGGTTAGGGTAACTTAGGGGTAGTTAAGCATTCATTATAATTTATTATTATTATTTAGATAGATGGATGTAAAGGGCTAGACCAACTCTTAACCCCTATACGGACCTAGACCACCTCTAAGTCACAACCCTAACTTAGGGGTTAGGGGTTAAAGTTAGAGAGGGCGTAGTGGGCAAGGCGCTCGCTCGCCACGAATGACGGAGACGCTGGGCTTGCCTGTTCGAGCCCAGCGCTCCACATTGCTTTCAGTTTAGCTGGCCGTCCGTACTAATACACATTGGCCGTATTAGGGGGTGGGAAACTGATGGGTGGGGATCGGCCGTTGTGGACAGCGACTCCTACAGGTCGGTTGGTGCGCCTGCGCAGTAGAATCAGGAAGTGTCGGGGGCAGCGTGAGCCTCCCATGCGTTACTCCTCGCCACTGAGAGATCGAGCTGCGCAGGTGAAAAGACTTGTGCTATGTTTGACTTAGTCCACATTGCAGCCGGCTTGTGGGAGGCAAGAAACAGCGTTCGGAACAGGGGAGGGTTGAATTGGATGATACGAAATTGGGATGGGAGAAAAATATAGAAAATGGGAGAAAAAGTGGAAAAAAAAAAGGGGTTAAAGTTAGAGGTGGTCTAGGTCTGGTTAGGGGTTAGAGTTAGAGGTGGTCTAGGTCTGGTTATACTGATCCGATACCATACATACAAAAAAAAAGTTAAATTATACAACTTTTTTTTCTTTTCTTTTTTACAGCTACTGTTTTATATATACTGTTTTTAGTAATAACTAGAAAGTAATGGTATTTATTCAACAACAGGTGATTGTATAGATTAGTATTAGTATCATTAATTGACAACTAAGCTCAGTGAGTTCACCCAGGGAATGGTTGTTGGCACATTGGTTCCGCACGGACGTTACACGTTGTTGCGCACTTCCTATCCAGGCTGCTCCGTTTAGGTTAGCTACTGTAGTAGCAGAGGCTCTCTGTTGTGATTTTAAATGCAAAATAAATATTCAACATTCTCTTTTGAGACTCCGCCTCAGACTCTTATCATTTGGCACTAAAAGCTAAACATTGTCACCGGCATGGCCGCCTAGTTATAGTTGAAAGTGGTGGTGCAAGAATTTTTTTTTTATTAATCTTTCTTTTTTTTTTTCTTTTTTTTTTTTGGACAGGCAAGGGGTGGTTTGTAGGGGGTCCGGCACGACCCCCTCCATGGCAGACTTTTTTTTTTTTTTTTAAATTTAATGAACCTGTACGTGCAATTTCCTGCAATATAGAGCCTTCAATCTTGACCAATAAAGCTGCTCTTTTCACTATAAAACTCAGTTTATATTGCAGTATGATAGCCAATTACACATTCTTTGGAAACTTAAAAACGTGTTATTAAGTGTCATTGCGCATTATTAATTTGATTGAAATTACGTAGTTATGGTTAGATTTATATATTGGGGGGGGGGGGGTATATCATATTTTTCATATGATCAAAAAGTGGTGGAGCAAGATCCCCCAAGTTCAATAGTGGGAGAGCAGCTGCTCCGCGTGCTCTTAAGGCCAGGCGCCTATGGTCACCGGTATGGCTGTCCGCATTATGTCATTAATTGTGTGCGAGAGGTCGATCAGTGACCGCGTTAGCGTGAGCTAGCTTAGCCACTAGCTAACACGAGCTAGATGGAAATACAAACAATGTAAGTTAACGTTACTCGTGAAAAAGTTATTTAGCTTGGAATACTCCTTTGCCAACTTGCTGTACTTTGCTTGCAGGTCTGCAGCTGGATTATGAATAGTCACAACTTTAGCCAAGGTAACGTTAAGCTAAAACTAGCTTTTCAAATAGCTCCAGCTAATAACGGAGCTCCCTGTCACACTGCTCTGTCGGGACGATGGCATTAAGAAAAGTTATAATTATTTTGTCTCGTCTTGTTTTAGTCAACAATATCAACATACATGAGAGAAATTTCGTCCTGGTTTTTGTAAATTACATTTTTGTGTCCTCAGATGCGGTCAATAATATTTAAAAAACGATTTAGTCTCGTTAGCGTGACATGGTCTTTAATAACGTGACGTCACGTCTCGTTGTCGTCATGAAAAAAACCTTCGTTGATGAACATCTTTCGTCATCAATTTAGTCAACAAAATTAACACTGCCTACTAGGGGGAGGACTCAAAGAGCAGTGAGCTAAGCGGCAGCCTATGTTGCTGCCTGCCATAAACTGAGGGACAGTGAGTGACAGTCACCTGACACACGTTGACACTGTTATATTCTCTTAAACCTCTGGACTCTGTCTATCATTCTGCCCTCAGATTTATTACTGGTGTGGTGACAGATATGATGCCCACTTCCGGCTCTCGACATGAACGGTCGCAGAATACCCAGCTCTTGCTGTTCCCATGGATACCAACAACAAAAAACAGCAAAAAGAAGATATACAGGAATATTTGCGCATTTCTTGCTCGCCATTCTGTGGATTACAGACGTGTGGCTGAATTTAGCACAGAATCGTCAGGAAACGGCGGTGGAAAGCAACAAAAGCGAAAATCTACAGTCCCATTGTGACTTTTACCTGTTGAATGGCTCGGAGAGGAAACATCCGGCTATTGGAGCTGCAGCTATTCACAGACTGCTGACGGCGAATCCCGAAAGAAAGAATCTACCCCAGACAGGCAAGTTTGATAGAAAATCGATGTTTCTATTGTATTTGCTCCTGTCTGGAGACATTCACCAAAACACAGGACCTGTTTTAACACGGCGACAGGCGAAAAATCAACGGCTCATCCTCACACCGCCGCCGGCCGACGACAGCGTCAACAACATCAATGCAGCTTCCACAACAGCCAGCGGATGCACCAACCGACCAGCAGGCGGCGACATCCCCTCACCGAAGCCCATGCAGACGAGCCGAGAGGCGAGAGGGAGAGAGCTTGCAAACATGGGACACAGATCAGCGCGGGACGAGATCACCAGGGACCCGCCGGTTGACTCGGCTAGCCCCGCCAGCCCAGCTAGGCTACCCGGGCCAGGACAAGACCCACCCCCCTCCCCCACAACGGAGGACCTCCAGACACATCTGTGGCCAGTGACCAGCCCTCATCCCCACGTCGCGGGCTTTCACACCGAGCAAAGACGCCAGCAGAGGACAAAGGATCATCCCCACCCCCCCTCCTAACAACAATGGACACAGGACCCCATCCCCCCCTCCCAACCTACCGCCACAAGAACAACCACACACCACAGTTGAACACTTTGAGCTAGACGACATAAATAAAATAACAAACACAAATGGACTTCACATACTGAGACCCAAACTGGCTGAAATCAGACATTTGTTTTTAAACGGTAAGGCTAATATATTATGTTTCACAGAAACAAAACTAGACTCATCTGTTCAGGATCCAGAGATAGAAATCGAGGACTATTCAATAGTCAGGAGGGATAGAAACCAGTATGGAGGTGGCGTCTGTGTGTATATTCACAAAGATACCAAATTCAGCAACCGTACTGACCTTAACCATGACGAGATTGAAACTGTATGGATTGAAATCTTATTTGAAAGGGCAAAATCAGTACTAATAGGCACAATCTATAGACCGCCAGAACACAGTGGCTTCTATGACACACTCGATGGGTGTTTAGCTGGGGTGGAGGGCGTAGAAAAAATCCTTATTGGGGACTGGAACACGGACATGCTATGTAAAGCAGCACCCGTCTTCAAGGCCTTCAGTAGGCTTTGTGATCTGCACGGTCTCAGCCAGCTAATCACCCAACCCACAAGGGTATGTGAATCAACTCAGACTATCATTGACCTCATCCTGACCTCTGACAAGTCCAAGATCTCCAATAAAGGGGTTATAGCATGCGGGTTAAGTGATCATTATATGATATTCTGTACCCGCAAAAAGCTAAAGCAAAAGGCTGGCTGTCACAAAACAGTCACATCTAGAGACCTCAAAACCTACTCTAGCGAGGCCTTTAACCTTGAACTGGAGAGCCTGGACTGGTCAGATGAGCTCAATGGTACACTGGTTGAAGAAACCTGGCTTGGCTTCAAAACCAAATTCTCAACAATACTAAACAACATGGCCCCCCTAAGAACCACCAGGGTAAAAAATCGCGCTGAGCCGTGGATGCACACTGAAATACTGACCGCTATGAAAGCCAGAGACAAAAAATGCTCTGAGTTTCGTAAAAGTCAGTCAAAGCTTACCAAAAGCACGAGCAGTGAACTCCAAGCCCACGTGACTGAACTCAAACTAGAAAGAAACAGACTAAGAAATGACGTAAACTACATGATAAAAACTGCTAAAAAAATTGCATCAATGACAAAACTGAGGAAAACAAAAATAAACCATGTGAACTTTGGAAATTACTCAATAATCAACTAGGCTGCAGTAAAAAAAACTTAAAACCAGGTTCTCAAACATAAACATAAAAACGGACAACATGCTCATCACAGACAAACTGGATGTAGCCAATTACTTAAACACTTTCTTCACAAACATAGCCACAACACTGGTAAACAAACTACCCTCCCACTCAGGGCAGTATGGGGTAGAACACATAGTAGCATACTACAAGAACCTAGGCATCCACAAAGACGACTTCAAACTGGAAATGGTAACTACAGATGAGGTACTCAAAAAACTGAGCGCCCTCCAACCGAACAAGGCCACTGGCCATGACAACATCCCCTCCAAATTCCTCAGAGACTCAGCAGCCGCCATCACCCCAGTCATCACACACATAATAAACCTCTCCATAAAACAGGGACACGTCCCCAAGGACTTCAAAATTGCGAGAGTAACACCCCTGCACAAAAAGGGCAGCAAATTAGACCCAGGCAACTACCGCCCTGTTTCTATCCTTACATCCATCTCAAAAGTCATGGAAAAAAGAGTATACGAACAGGTCGAAAAGTACCTTGCGGAAAAAAATCTAATCTACGAATTCCAATCTGGCTTCAGAACATCCCACTCCACTGACACATGCCTTCTCTATTTGAACGACCACATCAAGCAAGAGGTGGACGTGGGCAAATACTGCGGCATGGTCATGCTGGACCTACAAAAGGCCTTCGACACTGTCAATCACACCATTCTGATTGACAAGCTAAAAGCAATTGGTTTTGATAGTTTATCAGTGAGCTGGATACAATCCTACCTGGAGGGGAGAGAACAGATGGTGGAGGTAAACGGTACCCTATCCCCCCCCCTCACAGTGAACTGTGGTGTTCCACAAGGAAGCATACTAGGACCGCTACTGTTCCTAATTTATGCAAATGACATGTTGTCAGCTTGTGACTGCAACTTGTTCCTTTTTGCGGACGACTCAGCCCCTGCTGGTCTCTGATAAGAACAAGTTACAGGTTGAAAAAACCCTCAGCTCGGAACTAGGCAAAATCTGCATATGGCTCGCCGACAACAAACTATCATTACACATGGGCAAAACAGAGTCCATTCTCTTCGGTTCAAATAACAAACTCAGCAAGACCGACGGCTTCTCAGTTACAGTGGGTGACAATATTGTCACAAGGAAAGATGAAATTACCTACCTGGGTTCCATCCTAGAGGCTAATCTTTCCTGTGACAAAATGGCATCCAATGTAATAAAAGAAGTCAACCAACAAACTCGATTCTTGTACCGGATCTCCTCTCTGGTAAACAAGAATACCCTGAATACTCTGGCAGGAGCACTCATTCAAGGGTACTACGACTATGCTTGCACCTCATGGTACCAAAGCACCTCAAAGGCACTAAAAACCCAATTACAAACATCTCAAAACAAACTAGTCAGACTACTGCTTGACCTGACTCCTAGAACCCAGCTCACCCCTGCCCACTTTGCCAACCTAGGATGGCTTAGAGTAGACAACAGAGTACAGCAACTTGCAATGGGCCTGGTCTACAAGATACACTACACGACCAATGTACCCATGTACATGTCAAAATACTTCCCAAAGGTCAGTGAATACCACAATCACAACACCAGAGGGAGCTCCACAAATCATGTGAAACACAGGTTCGGCTCAAACAAGGGACTAAACACGTTTTGCAATTATGCCACATCAATGTGGAACGCCCTACCCAAAGCTGTAAAGGAATGTAAATCACTACCCACTTTCAAAAACACTCTCAAAGAACACCTACGGGAGACTGCAATTCGAAACTGGCCCTTACAAATGTCCTAACCCAGTTGTACAGTAAAGACCAAGTATGGCTTTGTCAGTATTCCAATGTACAGCGTCCCCCCCACTACCCAACCCCCCTCCCACCTCCAATGTACAGCCCCACCCAACCCCACCCCACCTACCCAACCTCTTCCAATGTACAGTTTCTATGTCAAATGTATTATACACTCATTTTCTGGATTTTTTTGTATCACAAACAGTACTGTATTTGCAAATCTGGTATGTCATAAATGTATAGATGTACTGTCTATCTGTATGTTGTGTGTGTCATATGATGAATTGAAAATGGGGGACCCTGATGTAAACAAGACGAAAGTCTTTCTCTGGTCTGCATCCCCTTAACAATTGTATGTATTGAGCTGTACTGTACCCATTCTGCAATCTGTTAATAAACTTTTCAATCAATTCAATCAATCAAAACCACTGTGTCCTTTATGAAAATGTTGGAAGACCTTCTCTGGTTGAAAGACATAACTATCATTGGTATTTGTTTATCTTTAAAACTATTTGGAGTTGGGGGATATTTTCAATGTTTTAGCTAATTTTGATTTAAATTGTATAATTCCCATTTTAAAATGTTTTACCATGGTATGTTTGGTATCCTTTTTTTCAGCACAGTCTCACATATATGACCTGACAGTTAATGTTCATACTGTATAATACTGTTTAAACTGTATACTGCATAATGTACAACACAAAACACAACATCGGATTGAGAATTTTTTTTATTTTTACTATGAACCCATGCAAACATATTCAATCAAGCATATAAAAAAATGGAAATGCACCATCAGGTAGCATATTTACCTTTCCTTTGGCCATAAGTGTGCGTGTGTGCGACATGAGTGTGTGCCCGCTCATGTTAAAGTGTTAAGTGGCTGCTCGTGTGTGAGCGTGCACAGTGTGCGTGTCGTGTGTGTGTTCATGTGTGCTTGTGTGTGGACAGTTCAATGTTCTGAGCACTCAATGTTCATTGTTCATGGCTCTGATGGCCTGGGGGAAGAGGCTGAGCCTAAGCCGCTCTGTCCTAGTAGCTGGGGTTCGCAGGCGTCTGCCTGACCTCAGCAGCTGAAACAGGCTGTTATTGGGGTGGTGAGGGTCTTTCATTATCCTGCAGGCTCTGGATTTGCACCTCTTGTTGTATAGAACCTGCAGGGGGGGTAGTGCAATACCCGTGGTACGCTCGGCTGAGCGCACCACTTTCTGTAGGGCCTTCTTGTCCTGTGCCGTGCTGTTTCCATACCAGGCAGTGATGTTTCCGGTCAGGATGCTCTCTACAGCTCCTGAGTAGAAGGACTGGAGTATCTTCCCCGATACTCTGAACTTCCTTAACTGTCTCAGGTGGTAGAGACGCTGTTTCGCCTTCTTTACTACTGTGTCTATGTGTGTTGACCATGTCAGGTCCTCTGACACACTAGACTAGACAAATATCAAATGTATCCATCAGTGGACCAATTGCATGCTTTTGCAGAGCACAAGAAGCCTTCAGTCGACTCCTTCAGACATTAAGCACCCCCCACAGCCCAAATGGAATGATAAAAAATTAAAAAAAAAATTAAAAAAACGTTTAAAAATATTATACTTTTTTTATTTTATTTTTTTATGTCGACCAATAGTCGACTAACGGCACATTTTGGCCAATCCTAGTCGACCATCCAAATCCTTATCGGGGACAGCCCTACTGATTTCACAGTGGAGGATGTAGGCATTGGTGCTTGCGATCAGTGGCGTCGTTAGCCCTGGGCTTCCGGAGCTGTTTTTCTCCTTTTTTTTTATGTCAGCATCCCCATTGTCTGTGCTGAATGTTTGTTAGTGTTTGGTATTTTTTGTTGGTTTTTAGTACTTTTAAACATCCATTTTTAGTAAGTAGTTTTCATTTGATCCTATAATTTTTTCATTCACCGATTTGTGTCCTATAATAAGCTTTAATCGAACCCTGCTTCATTTCCTCGGATAGTCCGGTTGGTTTGGGGTGGTGTGAAAGCTCATTCACTCTTGCAAGTGAACCCTGCTGCGGTTCATTTTAGATGTGAATGCAAAGCGGACCAAAGGCAGGAAAAGACCCAAAAATCGAATATTTTTTTTATGAGAAGACTGAAACATATGTATACAATGAAACACACAATACAGTTTTTTTTCGATTGCTTAAGCATGATTTTGAAAACGGGGCCCAGTGTTTCAAAACACACAATTAGCACAACCACACACACAATTATCAGAACACCTCAGATCCTTTGCTAAATGAAACACTTGTCAAAACCATACACTAATTTATAAAAACTACATTTTGTTACCATATGAAACACACGTTTCATATGACTTAATTCTGTTTGAATTAGTTACACACACTGCTGTGCTTAACCTAAAACACATTTAGCAATTCTACTTCTCAGTGATTAGAGTACTGTAAGTGAAGTACGCAGAGAATGTGCAAATATACAATAAATTCACCAAACACTACACAAGACCAATGCTGTAGACTGATGAAAATATAAATTATTTATCTACATATACCCAAATCAATTATGCAGACTGATGAAAAAAATTACATTTTCTCTCCATATAACCAAATCAGTCAACATTTCAACATGGAGAATCACAACAATACATGTCCCAGATTTCATGCTACTATGTGCATAACATAACTGTAAGCTCAGCAAATATCAGACAAACATAAAATACTGTATTCAGTACAGGTTAAAATTACAGTAAAACATTTTTAAAAAATTTAAACAGAAAATACTAGACATTATCTCTTTGCCTAGCTGGATCTGGCAAGATCATTTTTTGTTGTGATTCTCCATGTTGACTGATTTGGGAAAATGGGAGAAAATGTATATTTTCATCAGTCTGCATCATTGGTTGTCTTGTGTGGTGTTTGGTGAATGTATTGTATATTTTCACGTTCTCTGTGTACAGTACTTCACTTTCCTTCCATTTTGGTTGAAGACAGGTGAACTCACCTGCTGCATTTTTATAGTGCTTAAACCTAATTGGTGTATCTACAATTAAGCAATGGTGTGTTTGTGCATCTGATGGCTGTGTTTAACCAATTGGCTCATATGTGTGGTAATTTGACATTATGTGTCTAATGTAATGCAAGTGTGTTTAGTGTTTTGCAAATCACTGTGTGTATTGTTTTGCAAAAAGTGTGAGGCTGACATTGTAGGGGTGCAAATCTGGGCCTATATTTTGCTCCTTGAGTGTAAGGTTTTGATAATTGTGTAATACTTTTGATTTGAGTGTTTATGCAATTGAAGAAAACTGTAAAGACTAGAGATGAACTGTTTATTTCTTTTGTACATAGGCTGTGCATATGTTTGTTTGTTTGTTTATTTGCTTATGTGTATGATTCTTAACTGTGTTTTTATTTTGTTATTGGTGTATATGTGTGTATGTACAGACTAGTATATGTATATATTATATATATATATGTATATATATGTGTATATATGTATATTTGTACTCCTGTTGGGGCTTCTTGGACCAGATCAATGTTTTATCTGGCTAAATAAAGGTTAAATAAATAAATAAGAAACTGATGATTTGGTCCTGTTAACTTTGAATTTTCTATGGGGACTGCCCAGATCCCTCTCATGGACCTGGACCTCACTTTGAGAACCTCTAATGATTCTAGTTATTCAGTATTCATCTCTAATTACTCTAAAATTGCGTATTTCTGTGTTTAAAAAAAGCCCTCCACCCCCCCCCCCCCCCCGGGCTGAAGCCCCCAATGTTTTCTAACCCTAAAAACGCCCCTGCTTGCGATGTCCGTAAAGTGGAAGAACATGGTCCGGTACCAGCGGGAAGTTCTGCAGTGTGTGGAGTAGTACTGGATCAGCTGGTCTGAAAGGTCAACTCCGCCCATGTGCTTGTTGTATTGAATGATGGGGTTGGGGCAACGAAACCTCTTGACCATCCAGTGCCCATCCTCCTTCAAGATTCAAGAGATTCAAGAGATTCAAGAGTTTTATTCATCACATACATACCAGGCATACAGTGAAATGCGGGTGGCCATGCCCGCTTCAATTGTGCAATAATACAAAATAATAAAATAGACATAATAAACAGGTATAAAAATACATGAAGCATATACCTTTACTCTCCTCTGGACCATGTCTGTAGGTTGAAGGACCGCTGGGTGGATGGTGGAGCACACGGACACCTAGATAGAATAGAATAGAATAGAATAGAATAGAATAGAATAGAATAGAATAGAATAGAATAGAATAGAATAGAATAGAAAAGAAATGAATCATCCACAGGGACATTTTACACTACAAATCGCTCACAGTAGAGGAGTATAGGAGTACATACCTCTTTTGTGTCCATCCACTTGGTGAAGACCAGGGACCCCTCTCTGATCCATCTAATGGAGCCTCTCTCCGACTTCTTGGTGAGGGCATTTGGTCTGCCCCTGGGACACCCTATTCGCCTCTCCCTGTACGTACCACAGGCTCCAAATTTCATGGCATGCAAGTCCATGAACAGCTTGGGACTGGTGTAGAAGTTGTCTACATAGATGTGGTATCCAGTCCCAAGGTACGCTGGCTGAATAATAATAATAATAATAATAATAATAATAATAATAATAATAATAATAATAATAATAATAATAATAATAATAATAATAATAATAATAATAAATAATAATAATAATAATAATAATAATAATAATAATAATAATAATAATAATAATAATTAATAATAATAATAATAATAATAATAATAATAAATAATAATAATAATAATAATAATAATAATAATAATAATAATAATAATAATAATAATAATAATAATAATAATAATAATAATAATAATAATAATGATAATAATAATAATAATAATAATAATAATAATAATAATAATAATAATAATAATAATAATAATAATAATAATAAAAAATAATAATACATCAATTAGGTATAGCACTTTTCCAAATGCTCAAAGACACTTTACAGAGCAAAATAAACAATACAGTTTTAGTAGAAAAGATATTATACCTGAATGAGATCGACAACGGCATCATAGGACAGCCCGTGTTCAGTTGTCGGCGTTTGTTTTTTGCCGACATAGACGCTGAAGTTCAGAGTGTAGCCGTTATCGGAGTCCGCCAGCACAAACAGCTTGATCCCCCGTTTTGTTGGCTTGTCCTTCATGCACTGGGTAGATAGATAGATAGATAGAATAGTTTATTGATTTAGAATGGAATAAAATATATACATTTGAACACAAGATGAACAGGTATACATATCACCATTTACCAATAGGATTAAAATAAACACAATAAAGCCATAGGCTTGTTTCCATTGCGGTCCTTCATCATTGGTGTCCGTGGATTTATGAACTGGTGTGTGGACGTGGTGTTTGTAGTGTCAGGATGTCAGGATGTGTGGTATAAAAAGAAAAAAATACCTGGGTCATGCCAGTATGCGCCTCTGTGGCCACCATTCGCTCATCCACCGCCAGCTCCTTCTTTGGGTGGTAATGGGCCCTGCAGGAATCAAGAATTTCGTACATCAGAGGCTTGATCCTGGACAGAACAAAGTCACGAATAAGAATAACAAAACAAATTGCCTAAGAATAAAATAGGCCTAAGAATAAGATAATAATAGAGTACGTACCGGGACAGCTTGTCATGCTGCGGTGTTCCCTTTTTGGCATCATTGGTGTCATCATCCTCTGGATCGCTCATGTGGAGGTTCCATAGGATCGACCTGAAGTCAAAGTCAGCTTTATTGTCGCTTCTCATAACATAGGACATAGGACACTAAACATAAGTAACATATGGGACACGATGTACATACACTATACAGGACTATATATTATACCTGAATCGGTCCCTGAACATGACTGAAATGCCACAGATAGTACGTGCTGTACTTTCCAGTAGTCCGGGATGGCAGGCAGATGGAGGAGCGCCGTGTACAACAGCAGGCCGATGAATTTGGACATCTCATCCGCGTCGACATCCACCCACTTGTGCTTCTGGCCCAGAGCTTTCCGTCTCGCAGCATACTTGTTCATGTTGTCAGCCACGGTCTTCATTAAACCTGAAAAACAACATAAACAGATCTTAATAATAATAATAGATTGGATTTTAAGAGAGAAGCGCCTTTCTCAGACTCAAGGACACTGTACAAGGAAAGGATGGAAAAATAAAAAATTAGAAAAATTTAAAAAAAGATAAAAAATAAAAAATAATGAATATATGTGTATAGTAACAACAGGAGAAAACAAATAAGATAAAAGAGATAAAAAAAGGAAGCAAGGTGCTGTCCAATTGGATGAAGGATTTTTAGGCGAGTATGCTGCGTGGGCATCAAGCTGGGGTCTTGGTGGCCTGCGAGGCATGAAATGGCTGACTGGCGGGGCTTGGTCAGGATCCTTTTCAGTGTTCCAGGGTGTCAGATCTGCCTGGGCTGGAGGTCTTCGCCTGGCCTTGGTTGTAGGCTGTGCACGTCTGCAAATAAATGGCACACACATTGTACATATAAAACATTGCTCATTTATCACACTACAACACTCTGCACAGTGCACACACACTGTATATACGCTCTCAACATTCCATTCTGTATATATTGCAAAGTCTGCAAACTTAGTAATAAAAAAAAGCTATAAACAGCCATAATAAGTCTGTCTCACCTGTCTGAGCGTGACCTGGACCTGGCTTGGGTCCTTCCGGTCGATGTTCCAGGTAAATCGCTGTAGACATGTAAACACATTATTTTCAACTTTTATGAACAGTTTTATAAACAAAAGCACTAACTTCCATAATAAGTCTGTCTCACCTGTCTGAGTCATTTGACCTGGCTGGGCCCCGCCTTGCTGGGCCTTTGCCCCTTGTCCTTCCGGTCGTTGGTCCAAGTTGTTCTGGTATCTCGTCATCGCTGTAGACAATGACATGTAAACACATTATACTTTTATGAACAGTTGAACAGTACATCATACAGCAAGCAACCCTTTTATTTAGTTTCTTACCTGGTCCTGATCAACACAAATAAGTTACCACCCCACCCCCCCACCCCAGTTGTGGCCATCAACAAAAAAGAAGTGACCACCCCACCCCCCATCAACACACAGAGACACACAGACACACACAATGGGGGACCCTGATGGAAACAAGACAAACGTCTTTCTCAGGTCTGCATCCCCTTAACAATTGTATGTATTGAGCCGTACTGTATTGTACCCATTCTGCAATCTGTTAAATAAAGTTTTCATTCATTCATTCATTCACACACTGTCCCCCCATTGCTCACACTCTCAACGCTCTCTCAACATTCCATTCTGTATATTGTGTAAGATGTGACCACCCCACCCCCCAGTTGTAGCCATCCACACACACACACACACACACACACACACACACACACACACACACACACACACACACACACACACACACGCACACACACATCTGTACCTGTCGAGGACAAAGGATGGATCGGCATCAGAATCTCCAGATTCTTCTTCCATTTCACTTCCAGAAATCATGCCAATAAGTGCATCCAATTCCTTGTCATCATCGAAATAATCATCCCACTGGGAGACGGCCCTCGGACGCGGTTCAGCTCGCCTCGTCATGATGCCAAAAATTGCTCCAAAAAGTCAAAAGATACTCAAAATTGCTCCGACAAACTCTGAACTGTTGTTATCCAAAGCATGCAGGTACAATGAATGAATGCTCTAGTTGCTTCTACCAGGGGGTAGGGATTAGTCGGCAGCTTCCGTTTCCGTTTACCGTGTGACGATACAATCTTCCTAGCCAAAGTTATTCAACAAATAAAAAATAAATGTGGCACATTTTACGCACATATAAAAGTTTATTTAGCACGAATTGAAATGATCCTGGTTCAGTTATTTATTGTTTTATCAACACCAAATAAAAAGTAGCGTGTAACTTCCGGTCTAACCATTCGAACTACATCGAAAAAAACCTGGAAAATTACTACAATTCCCAGGCAGACCACGCCAAACAATTGACGTCACTCTATCGCGCCTGCGATATCAGCGTCGCCGGAGAGTTAAAGCCTTTCCATTCCATCACAACACTGTTGGAATGGAATATTGAAACCTATTCTACACAAATAGGCTGTGAACTAGGAAAAAAAATTCCAACTTCCGACTCTGAAGCTGAAGGTTCTTCCTTCTCTTGCTGCATTTAAAAGTATGATCTCAGACCACTGTGTGGTGACTTGTAGTTGTCTTAGCTGATATTTTATTGTTTATTCTTATTTATTGTGCCTATATGTATGAAATTGCTGATAAACTATGTCTTGTTTTGTAAGCTCGTCGTCACTGTAAATGAGGGTCGGTAACCTCAGTGTCTTACGAGTTTAAATAAAGGTTTGACATTTTATTTGATAATAGTTATTTAATTTGATCAACAATCAGCTTCTTTTTACACATTTCTAGTTCCATCCACTGCATTTCTCTGTATTCTCTATTTCTATCTGTTTTCTAATCAAGGTTTAGCTTTTCAATATGTAACCGCTTGCTTTGGCAACATGTACATGTAACGTCATGACAATAAAGACGTTTGAATTGAAGTGAATCAAATTCAAATCAGAGGGAGCGAGAGAGAGAGAGGGAGGGAGAGAGAGAGAGAGAGAGAGAGAGAGAGAGAGAGAGAGAGAGAGAGAGAGAGAGAGATTTGATTTTATAAAAAACTTTATTTTTTACTAAAACTACACAAGATACAACAAAACGTTCAACAATAAAATACTCTACAACTCAACAAAAACCAAAGAACAAAAAAAAAAAAGAAAAAAAAAACAGCAAAAACAAACAAAACAAACAAAACAAAACAAAAAACAAATCAATTAGGGACAACGATGCTGAAACTGAACCAAAATGTCACTCTGAAATGTTTCCCCCCATAGGGAGAGAGAAAAAAAAAACTCTAAATGATCCAAAGTTCTGGGTGTGTCAGAAAGAGAGACACTGGATAGGCACTGTAGAAACCTTAGTCCTGAGACGAGCGTCTCTAGCTTCACCTTTCCCCTTTTGGTACAACACATCAGGCCTTTGAGTGTGTCCGACAGACTCCAGTCAAAACCGATCCCGTGGATAAACAGGGCCGCTTCTTCAGCCGACCCTCCTTCTTCAGCCTTACCATAATATGCCCCTACCGTCCACCAGTCGTATATCATATGGCATCGATGATGTCGGGGGCCGAGAACAGAGCATGGGGACCGAGATGCACTCTGGACCGACATCCTCATTAGACAGGTTGTTACCCCCGCCTCCCCGTCCGAGGCCGCCTTTTCCTTCCTGGTTCAGATGCCGCTCCAACCTCACCTCCCACTCCCCCGTGCGGAGACTGGCAGCCCCCAGCGACCTCCCATCAATCAGTCTGATTCGAGAGCACAAAACCCTGATGAAACCCATTCCGAATATAGGGTAGAAAGTAACCAGCAAAGTCCGCTTTACCATCATCCTCCGAGGCTGAATCATGAAACTGTCCACGCTTGTCTCTGATGCCCCTCCCTTCCACACGCAAAACATCTCATATTTTGTGTTGTCGCAAAGATAATGTACTCAAACCCGTCAATTACTAAAATTAAGATCTAACTCATCATCACGTCTGTTCATTACAATGAACGTCTGCCTTCGGTGAGAAACCACATGCTTCAGTTCCGGTGCCTTGAAACCTGAAGACACTTTATTCAAAGGAGCCACCACTTTCCCAAACCTTGCGAGTTCCCTCAATATCAGATCATCGCTCACCAACGGAGGAACGTTTGCCAATGACACCTTTTTTACCGGAGTTGTGAGCGGCAACACAGATACAAAAGTACCATGTATAATCAAACCGTCCGTTATCAGTTGATTAACTTTAGTCAAATCATTCAAGAATATTACAATCCCCCCATTCATATGGGCTGCTGACTTAACGGCCGCAGCTCCCACTTTCCCCGCTACAGCCAGACTACAGTCTTCCACCGAACACGGAAAAGCCTGCGTGACTTTGAACCCATGTTTCCTAGTTAATTTCACGAAATCCATGCCGCCGCGACAGCAGTCAGCTGCCAAAGCGAACACTGACAACGCTATCAGCCCACCATTAACACACAACCAGTCGAATTAACACCCAGTCTAATTCACAATTTGACAAACAACATAAAGATAGGAAAAGTTTAGAAAGACTCACGCGTTCCACAAAACCTCTCGGCAGCACCACACTCAAACCACCCCGCTCCCACCATCCACACGCATGCGCACAGAGAGAGAGAGAGAGAGAGAGAGAGAGAGAGAGAGAGAGAGAGAGAGAGAGAGAGAGAGAGAGAGGGGGGGGGGAGAGGGAGATAGAGAGATAGACAGAGAGAGATAGAGAGAGAGAGACAGAGAGAGAGAGAGAGAGAGAGAGAGAGAGAGAGAGAGAGAGAGAGAGAGAGAGAGAGAGAGAGAGAGAGAGAGAGAGAGAGAGAGAGAGAGAGAGAGAGAGAGAGATTGAGAGAGACAGCCAGACAGACAGACAGACAGAGTGAGTGAGAGATAATTGGGTTAGAACCCTGCAATTCCTTCATCGGCCATTGGTTCCAATTTACTTATTCGGGAGTGAAGCTTAAGAAGTTTCCTTGAGTGTAACTGAGAGAGTCATGCATTCTCAGGTGCACTGCCAAAACAAAGTGTGTATTCGGGGAGCGGTTATTATGGGCACGCTGGGACCAGATGGCGGTCGGAGGTAATGTACCGATCCAATCATTGTCTTTACTTTATGACAGTGACACCTGCTGAGGTGACATTCAACTTGAAGAGCTGTGTCCCCCGTCTAAAACCATGTCTCTAATTCGCCGTGTGTGTAAGTGTGATCGGCAATGGTGCCGTTAACTGAAGGTAATATGAATAATACTTATTACCGCAAATGCTCTAATCTCTGAGATTAACCCTTTCACTACCACACTATAGAAGGTTAGCCTTTCACTACCACACTACAGACGGTAAAGGGTTAACGTTCTGTAGTGTGGCTGTGAAAGCGTTAACCCTTTGTCGTTTGGCAGTGAAAGGGTTAACCTCCTGTATTGTCACAGTGAAAGGGTTAACCATTTGTTGTGTGGCAGTGAAAGGGTTAACAATTTTTGGTCTTGTGGTAGGGAAAGGGTTAAAGGGTCGAGGAGGTGGAGGAGTGGAAAGGACCGAAGCTTGTACAGACGTGAGCGCAAGTGCACACGCGCACGCACGCACACACACACACACGCACGCACGCGCACACACGCACGCACGAACACACACACACACACACACACACACACACACACACACACACACACACACACACACACACACACACACACACACACACACACACACACACACACACACACACACACACACACACACACACACACACACACACACACATGGTACCCACTTTGTATACCAAGGGGCGTAGGTTTGGTTTCAACTTTGGGGGGGGACAAGTTAAAGGAACACACTGACATTTTGGGGAAATTGAAAGCTATCTGGCTGCACGTTAGCCTAGCTTAGCGCAATGAATGGAAGCGGACATGGCCGGTTAGCCTTCGGGAGAGGTGTTAGTTGGACAATGCCTAGGCTAACCAGCACCGTCCGCTTCCATTGATTGTGCTAAGCTAGGCTAACGTGCAGCCAGATAGCTTTCTACTGAACGCACAGAGAGAAAACTGGTATCTATTTTATTGTCTCTCTCTGGAGAAGACGATAAGCTCATTTCCCAAAGGGGGTCTGGACTGACACGGGCCTAGCAACTGCAGAGAACAAGGTTCAGAACAGGGAGATGGGGGGGGGGGCGTAAGAAGACACTAATTGACCTTGATCTCAAACCCATCCTCTTTTCTTGATCCTCCAATCACAACGGTTGCTTCTCTCGGACAAACAGACATTTTGAGCTTAATTTCCTGCATTCTGGTGTACTTTTATGCACCAATGTGTGCCTTTTTACTGCATTCATTCGTGGTGGAAATGTCTTTATTCATGTTAAGGAAAAGGCAACATTCAGGAACCCGCTGACACAAATATAATGGAATATAATGCAGTAAGGCTCTCAGGCATTCATTAACTATATGCTTTGAGGGGGACAAATTGACCTCTTCTCAATATTGAGGGGGACATGTCCCCTGCATCCCCCTCCCCCCTAAATCTCTGCCTATGCAATACACACACACACACACACACACACACACACACACACACACACACACACACACACACACACACACACACACACACACACACACACACACACACACACACACACACACACACACACACACACACACACACACACGCACACACACACACACACACACACACACACACACACACACACACACACACACACACACACACACACACACACACACACACACACACACACACACACACACACACACACACACACACACACACACACACACACACACACACACACACACACACACACACACACACACACACACACACACACACACACACACACACACACACACACACACACACACACACACACACACACACAGGCACGTGCACACATAGAGGCCAAGGGGGGCCTGAGCACCTGCCTTTTTGAGCCTCATCAAAAAAGTGCCCTTTTTGAAAAAAAAATTAAATAAAAAAATGTACCGTTACGCATATAGACTGCCCTTCCAACTGAAAAATGTCAGGATATAATCAAAATATTAGGTAAAGAGAGAGATGCCCCATATTCCATTGCAGTTTGCACGGCCTCCTCAGCGTGCCTCTCCGCGGACCTATATATTTTATGCATAGCGTGGGTGGTGATGATGATGATGATAGAAACCGCTGTGGCGCATACAGTTGAATGCTGGTATTACACTCATTGAGGGACACGAAGAAGTCAAGTCCGATGGGATTTGGGAATCTCAAATACAAATCGGGATTGGAATAAAAAATGCATTTATATTAAACAATACAGAATATACAGCACTTCTTGGGGTCTGTAGGGTAAGCACTTATTCCCTCCCCCCTGAACATTTATGGAGATGTGTGGGCCTTTTAAGTCAGTGATAAAAGTGTCTTTCAAGGATAAGTGAGCTCCTGCACTGATTATTATAGTTCAATATTCAATATTTGATCACCAAAAACCCCCAAAAAGCATAAAAAGGGGGCTCCCCGCCCGGAAAGGGCCCTTGAAAATCGCCCACGCGCGCTACGTGCGCTCGGTTTATATATACACACAAGTGTAGTGCCCTTTTCAGCCTTTGAGCACCTGCCCCTCTAAAGTCCAGTGCACGTCCCTGCCTGCAGGGGTGGTAGTGCAATACCCGTGGTACGCTCGGCTGAGCGCACCACTCTCTGTAGGGCCTTCTTGTCCTGTGCCGTGCTGTTTCCATACCAGGCAGTGATGTTTCCAGTCAAGATGCTCTCTACAGCTCCAGAGTAGAAGGACTGGAGTATCTTCCCAGATACTCTGAACTTCCTTAACTGTCTCAGGTGGTAGAGGCGCTGCTTCGCCTTCTTTACGACTGAGTCTATGTGTGTTGTCCATGTCAGGTCCTCTGAGATGTGGACCCCCAGGTACTTAAAGCTGCTCACCCTGTCCCCGGTGGCCCCGTTTATCCTCAGTGGTGTGTGTGTCTCCTGCTGTCCTCTCCTATAATCCACGATCAGCTCCTTGGTTTTACCAATGTTCAGGAGCAGGCTGTTGTTGTGCTTAGTTGTGCTTAGTATCACATAGTTCAATATTCAATATTTGATCACAAAACCGCCCCCAAAAGCATAAAAAGGCCCCCCCCACCCAAAAAGGCCCCCCAAAAATAGCACAGGCCCAGTGCCCTTTTCAGCCTTTGAGCACCTGCCCCTCTAAAGTCCTGTGCACGTCTCTGCGTCCTACGCCAACTACACTGGCTTCCCATTAAACACAGCATAGACTACAAGATCCTCCTCCATACATTCAAGGCCATCCACAACCTCGCCCCTCCATACCTGTCCGACCTCCTCCATCTCAACATTCCCACCCAGTCCCTCAGGTCTGCCTCCTCCATCAACCTGACATTCCCACCCAGTCCCTCAGGTCTGCCTCCTCCATCAACCTGACCGTCCCCCCAGCCCGTCTGTCCACCATGGGGTCAAGAGCCTTCAGCC
>NC_140168.1:187243973-187247329 GCF_963971535.1 Notolepis coatsorum
TATAGTATATGTTTACAGTATACGTACAATATAGTATATTTTTTACAGTAGAAGTACAGTATATTATCTTTTTACAGTATATATACAGTCTATTATCTGTTTACAGTAGAAGTACAGTATAGTATATGTTTACAGTAGAAGTACTGTATATTATCTGTGTACAGTAAAAAGTACAGTATGCTATCTGTTTACTAACCAAGCTAACCTGAACCAAGCTAACCTAAACCAAGCTAAGCTGAAGCAAGCTAACCTGAACCAAGCTAAACTGAACCAAGCTAAGCTTAACCAAGCTAACCTGAACCAAGCTAACCTGAACCAAGCTAACCTAAACCAAGCTAAGCTGAACCAAGCTAACCTGAACAATGCTAACCTGAAACAAGCTAAGCTGAACAAGCTAACCTGAACCAAGCTTACCTGAAATAGTCGCTGCAGTCACACAGGAGGGCCTTGTGGGCATTCAACTCAGTGCTGTTGACTTTAATAACCACATCACAGAGCCTTCCCTCCAGACGCAGCTCATTAAGGATTGTACAGGACATTGTTTCCTTTTCCATGTGGGGATTTTAAATTGTATCTACAGAATATATTCAAGCTTACAGACAAATAGCCAGGAACAACAAGTGAGATCTTCACTTGTCTTCTGAGATCTGAGAATTGTTGAATATATACACTACACAAATGTTCTAGAATGTTTGATGACATCATACTGTGACATCACAGATGTTCTAGAATGTTCTATTATGACATCATACGGTGCCATCACAAATGTTCTAGAATGTTTGATTATGACATCATACTGTGACATCACAAATGTTCTAGAATGTTCTATTATGACATCACAAATGTTCTAGAATGTTCTATTATGACATCATACTGTGACATCCAGTGATGGGAATATTTTTCAGTAACGAGTAAACGGATTACTCTTCCAATCTTAATAACGCTGTTACCGTTACTGCCAAAAAATGCGGTGCGTTACTATGATTGAAGCTGTTTTTTTCAGATCAGACAGATCTCTGCGCTGAGAAGCAATACTTTTTTCCTTGGTTAGTGGGCAGTGCGCGATTGGCTGAGGTTGAGTAAAATGTCATGGTAAGCCAATCAGAGGTAGAGGTGGGCGGGTGTTCGAAATAATCCAGAGTCTGACACACAGCGACAACACAAGCAACTCAGTCAACGACAGACCGCGGTTCCGTGTACGTTTTGATAGTTTGTTTGGCGAGCCCAAATAATCCCAAACTAATCCAACGAACAACACAAGCGAGCAGTCAACGACAGACAGTCCATGAGCATTTTTTGTTCACTCTTGTGTTAGTTGTGTTGCAGCGCAGGGCACTACAGTAGTGGAGGCTACAGCCTTATCAACAGTGCTGCACTTCCTGGTTTAATAGCACAGTCTTCAGGTGCTCAGATATATATATGTATGTCATGCATGTCTTAAATGTCACGATTAGATTAGTTTAGATGATTAGATTAGATTCTTATATCTGTATGTTGTGTATGTCATAAATGTCATGAATTGAAAATGGGCGACCCTGATGTAAACAAGATGAAAGTCTTTCTCTGGTCTGCATCCCCTTAACAATTGTGTGTATTGAGCTGTACTGTACTGTACCCATTCTGCAATCTGTTCATTAAAATGTTCAATCAATCAGTATATATTTGTTATTTATTTTTGGTATAGTGCTTAACAAGCATAATTTAATGTTGCCCAGTTGTGGCCTGTTGAGGGGCAATACATATCAAAAGTTCCAAAACATCTATTGTGTTTGTATTTGTATGATCCACTATATAAACATAGTAATTATAATATCTACATACATGACATTTGATTGGAGGCTAGTCTCACTTTGTCCCACAGCAACATTAAAATAGTTTAGATTTGTGTATGTTGTTTATGTAACAAATGTACTTGAAAGTAACACAATAGTTACTTTCTGAAGTAACTAGTTACTTTTATAATTTGTAACTGAGTAAGTAATTTAGTTACTTTTTGGAAGAAGTAACTAGTAACTGTAACTAGTTACTTTTAAAAGTAACTTGCCCAACACTGGTGACATCACAACGGAACATGTTTGAGTACCATTTGAATAATTTAAATAATATGTTGACATTAAAAAAAGAACAAATAAAATGGAAAAAGAAACTACATAAAACAATGATACACATTATAATAAAATATTTAAGTAAAATGTATAGAAATAAAGAAAAATAAGACAATGAAATAAAGATAATAATTAATTTAAAAGCTATTTTAAAAGGTTTTGAGCAGTGCCAACCGAGTCTGCTGTCCTAACAGACTTGGGGTCTGTAGGGTAAGCACTTATTCCTCCGCCCTGAACATTTATGGAGATGTATGGGCCTTTTAAGTCAGTGGTAAAAGTGTCTTTCAAGGATAAGTGAGCTCCTGCACTGATTATTATAGTTCAATATTCAATATTTGATCACCAAACCCCCCCCCAATTCCCAAAAGCATAAAAAGGCCCCTCCCACCCAAAAAGGCCCCCCAAAAATAGCACAGGCCCAGTGCCCTTTTCAGCCTTTGAGCACCTGCCCCTCTAAAGTCCTGTGCACGTCCCTGCACACACACACACTACGATAGATGGAGGATAAAGCTATAAAACAGAGAAAGAGCTCGGCCCACAGAGAGAGGCATATGCGTCTGGACTGAGCTGAGGCCGTCTGTCCCTGAGAGCCCATCAATCTTACAGAAGCAATCCCTGTCTGCAGATGAGTGGAGGGGGAGAGAGAGAGAGAGAGAGAGAGAGAGAGAGAGAGAGAGAGATAGAGAGAGAGAGAGAGAGAGAGAGAGAGAGAGAGAGAGAGAGAGAGAGAGAGAGAGACTGAGAGACTGAGAGAGATCGAGAGGGGAAGGGAAGGGAAGGGATGGATGAGAGAGGGAGGAAGGTGAGAGAGGGAGGAAGGAACGAGAGAGAGGAAAGGATGGAGGAGAGAGGGGGAAGGAAGGAGAGGGGGGATGGAGGGGAGAGGGAGGGGAGATGGAGGGGAGATGGAGGGAGGGAGGGATGCAGAGAGAGAGAGAGAGAGAGAGAGAGAGAGAGAGAGAGAGAGAGAGAGAGAGAGAGAGAGAGAGAGAGAGAGAGAGAGAGAGGACCAAGTTAATTTTCAAACCGCTTGATGCCAGCTATCATGTGTGTTAACATGAGCCCGGTGCTCAACATACAAGGTCTCGGTCAAGATCTTTATCCCAATCCACTCCAACAGTCCTTAAAGCTTGAGATTCTCCCCTCTGTTGCAGAGTTTAAAACATTGATCTCCAACCTCTGTCAATCAAGTTGTTTTAATTGATTTGTTATCCTCGCTTTTTGCCTTGTCTTGTTCTCTTACTGTTGTTA
>NC_140168.1:187247529-187265029 GCF_963971535.1 Notolepis coatsorum
ATGTTTTGCGTGCGGAAAGAGGGGCATCAAAGACAAGCGTGCCCTGGGGAGGGGCCAAGCAGGGTAAATGATGGGAAGAGCACAACGAGGAAAGAGGGAGCAGCTTGGGGTGTGGTTCAAGGGGTTGAGGGGGGGGTGTAAAGGGGAAGAGGGGTGGAGGGGAGGTTTCTGAGAAGGTTATTGTACCAGATAGAAGTGATAAGGAAAGGGAAGGAGTGGGTAGTAAGGCTGGGGATGCGGTACGGGGAACATTGGGTGGAGATAGAAATGTGGGGGGGGGGGGGGGGTGGTAGAAGGGGTTAGTGTCAGCCGGGACACGTTGAATAGCCAGGAGAAGAGTGGAACTGTTCAAGGGACAGATATTGGGGATGGGAATGAGGGGGGGGGGGGGGGGGGGTCGTGGTGGAAAGGAGTACGGAGGATGGAAGTGAACAGGCGGCTGTAGTCGGTCTGAAGGGACAGGGTGGGGGGGCTTGTGTCGACAGGGACACGATAAACAGCCAGGAGGAAGATGGACCTCTTGAAGTGCAGGGGACAGTGGTGGGGATGAGAATGAGAGGGGGGGGGGGGGGTCGTGGTAGGGAGGATTACGGAGGATGGAAGTAAACATGAGGTGGAGGTCATTGAGCTGCAGGAACAGGGTGGAAGGGCTGGGATCAGTGTGGATGAGATGAACGGGCAGGAGGAAGGTGGGACTGTTGGAGGAACAGGGTCAAAGGACTCAGGTGGGGGGGTCAGGGTGGAGGAAGTAGAGGATATTGACATGGGGGAGGGAGACGACGGGTTGATGGTTGTTAGGCAGAAGAGGAAGCTAGAAATAGTTGAGTTGTCAAGCTCTCAAGCTAAGAAGGCAGATGTGAAGGAAGTACTCAGCGGTACACAGTGCTCACAAGAGAGTATATGGTCGGAGATGGGCGCTGATGAGGATGATGAGGATTTTGAGGGCGATGCAGCTGATACGGGCATTGAGGGCTATTCATTGGAGAAAATGAAAGGTTTTTTACAGGCGACAAAAATAGGAGGGGAGTAGAGGTAACTAATCATTTTCCTGACAAGGCGTTGTTTATTGAGTCAGCGAGGAAAAATATGAGGTTTCAAGGAGACGGTCGTTTTGTTGAAACAGAGATGTACAGGATGAGAAAAAATTTACAGAGGGCACAGCGGGACCTCAGTAAGGGTGAGGACGGAGTGGACTCAGTGTAGTTTTGTTGTTTTTTTGTTTGTTTTTTATTTATTCTTAATGGGGGGTGTTTTTAGAGTGGATTTTGTTTGGTTTGTTGTATGGGGCAAGGGACATGGAGAGAGTGTTTTTTTTTGCTCCTTGACCTCACTGTTTTTCTTATCTCAGGTCCCAATTGAAAGGACTGGTGTGTTGTCAATTGGGGATGGACATTTTAAGGTGTCCCTTTACCGGTTGAGGTTTTTGGTACAGGGGGTTAAGAAGGACCTCAACAAAGAAGATGATGATGGGGGGGAATTGGTATAGTTTTGTTGTTTTGGTGATTTTGTTCACGTGGGTGTTTTACTTTTTTTTTTTTTACGAGCAGTAATTTTAGAGTGGCCACGTTGAATTTGAATGGGGCAAGGGACATAAAGAAAAGAGCTCTGTTATATGAAATGATCAAAGTGAAAAGCATTGATGTTATGTTGGTGCAGGAAACGCATAGTGATATGTCAAATGAAACAGACTGGAATACAGAATGGAAGGGTGAGGTGTTTTTAAACTCCCTGACCTCAGTGAGTGGGGGGATTGGCATTTTATTTTCAAAACGGTTTGTACCTTTGTCTTATGATATACAGTCGAAAGTGGGGGGGAGACTGATGGTAGTAACAGCCAAGTTTGAAAGGCGTACTATGGTTTTTATTAATATTTATGCGCCCGTGGTTGGTTCAGAGAGAGCTTTGTTTTTAAATGAGCTCAATGACACTCTGAGGAGTTGTAATTCTGATGATTTTTTATTTCTGGGTGGTGATTTTAATTGCACTCAGAATAATTTTTTAGACAGGAACCACTTTGAACCTCACAGAGAATCGCAGAGGATTTTAAATCGAATAGTAGAGACGCATGATCTTGTGGACATTTGGAGAAGGTTAAATGACAACAAGAGACAGTATACTTGGATTCATGTTAGAGAAAATGTTATTTCTTTAGCTAGGTTGGATAGGTTTTATTGTTTTAAACATCATTGTGGAGTTGTTAAGATGTGTAAAATTATGCCGGTGGGTTTTACTGATCATTCGTTGGTTTTAAGTGATGTTTTTATTTCAAGGGTAAAACCAAAGAGTGCTTATTGGCATTTTAACTCCACATTACTGTGTGATGTTAATTTTAAGGAGACTTTTTTTTTTTTTTTTGGAAAAGGTTTAGGGGGTGAAAAAGAGGATTTTTTCCCCCTGAGGCAGTGGTGGGACTGTGGGAAAGTTCAAATTAAACAGTTGTGTCAGCAATACACTCTTAATGTCACACGGGGCATTACAAGGTCAATGAGGGATCTAGAGGCTGAGATTGAGGGCCTTCAGAATATGTTTGAGCCCATACGGAGTCAGGGATATTTTGAGGTTCTAAAATCCAAGAAAAATATGCTTAAGGATCTGCTGGGCATGCAGGCACAGGTTCGGTCGAGGTTCCAAAGTGCTAACTTGATGGATGCACCTTCCAGTTTTTTTTTGGTATGGAAAAGAAGAATGGGCATAGACGTTTTCTGCACACTTTGCGTACGGCTGAAGGACGAGAGCTAATAGAGGACGGAGAGATTCGGCATGAAGCTGTGAGTTTTTATTCACGGTTGTATAAGAGTGAATATAAGGAGAATGAACCGCTGTTTGCTTCTTTTTGTGAGGGTCTTCCAAAGATCTCTGAGGAAGAGAATACCGGTCTTGGGGACCCTCTGGGTCTGAATGAACTGTACAATGCACTGCAGGGAATGGAGGGGGGGAAAGCCCCTGGCATTGATGGACTGACCATTGAGTTTTACAAAGCTTTCTGGGAGGAGATGGGTGAAGATCTGCTGGAGGTGCTCAATGAGAGTTTTGAGGAAATGTCATTGCCTTTGAGCTGCAGGAGAGCGGTGATAACTTTGTTACCCAAGAAAGGAGATCTGCAAGACATTAAGAACTGGCGGCCTGTTGCGATTCTCTGCACGGATTACAAGCTTCTGTCGAAAGCCCTGGCCAACAGACTCAGGGAGGTGATTGGGGAAATCGTACATAAGGATCAAACCTACTGTGTGCCTGGCAGATCCATTACAGACAATGTGTCTCTAGTTAGGGATGTTTTGGATGTCTCTAGTTCTTTGGGTTTTGATGTTGGTTTTATTTCATTGGACCAAGAAAAAGCTTTTGACAGGGTTGAGCACCTCTATCTTTGGAAGATTTTGGAGCGTTTTGGTCTCAACCCGGGTCTTATAGCTATGATCAAAGTTTTGTACCGGGACATTGAGAGTGTATTGAAGATAAATGGGGGGTTGAGTGCTCCGTTCATTGTAGAACGTGGGGTTAGGCAAGGGTGTCCACTGTCAGGAATGTTGTACGCTATTTCAATTGAACCTCTACTGTATAGGATACGGGCTGGAATCTCCGGTCTGGTTTTACCAGGTTTGAAAAATGCGCAGATATTATCTGCATATGCTGATGATGTTTTAATCCTGGTCACACATCAAAAGGATGTTAATGTTCTAGGGGAATGTGTTAGTGATTTTAGATTTTAACAATGGCAAGGGTAAATTGGGGAAAGAGCGAGGCATTAGCAGTGGGGAAGTGGTCTGGTGGTTTACCAGTCTTGTCAGGGGGCTTAAAATGGAAAAGAGGGGGTATCAAGTATCTGGGAATTTTTTTAGGTGATTAGGTAACAGTAAAGAAGAATTGGGAAGGGATAATGGAAAAGATGAAAGGAAGAGTAGATAAATGGAAGTGGTTGTTACCAAAGATGTCCTACAGAGGAAGGGTGTTGATAATAAACAACCTGGTAGCCTCTGTACTATGGCATCGTTTGGCTTGTATGGAGCCACCTAGTGGATTGTTAAAAAGCGTGCAAGCTATTCTAGTGGATTTATTTTGGGACAAGTTACACTGGGTACCTCAAGCTGTTCTGTTTTTGCCTAAGGATGAGGGGGGGCAAGGGTTAATACATTTAGAGAGTAGGATGGCTACTTTCCGTCTTCAGTTTGTACAAAAGTACCTCACTTATGCAGGTAATATTCTAGTGTGGAGGAATGTTGCAAGTGTGATTTTAAGGAGGGCAAATGGGTTCGGTGTTGATGCTGGTTTGTTTTTAATGGATGGTCATGTGTTAAGTTTGTCAGAACTGTCTCCATTTTACAAAGGGGTTTTTAAAGCATGGCATTTATTTAAAAGAAAAGTGTCTGAATCTGCTCTTTCATTGTATTGGTTGTTGGGAGAACCTCTTGTTGGAGGGGCAAGATTGGATGTTACGGACAGTTCGACACCAGGACTCAGACATATACTGTGCAAAAACGGTATACTCACGCTGGGGAAAATCGTGGATATAGCTGGGCCAAGGTTAGAGGATGGTCATGCTGTGGCTAAACTGCTGGGTCTGAACTCAGTTCGAAAAATGGATTATATTTTAAAACGGTGGGCTGAAAGACTGTCGTTGGAAGATTTCGAACTTTTGAGGATGTACTGTGCGGGGGAGGAGATCCCAGATGAAGAGGACCCTTTTCCTGAGGTGGAACTTTATACTGATATTAATGGTTGTTCTGGATGCCTTTTGGATGAAACAGGTTCGAAAGGACTGGATTTTTATACTGTCGGTGGTAAAGTTATTTACAACTGTTGTGTCAAAGCTCTCAACGCGGGAAAACTAAATGGGAGAGAGGACTCTGTGTGGAGAAAACATTTTGATGTGGACTGTGTTTTAAGTCCAGGATGGAGAGCTTTGTATAAACTCCCATCAAAAAAAAGGACTGGGGATTTACAGTGGAGGATTCTCCATGGTGCTGTTGCTGTAAATGCTTTTATTTCGGTTGTGAATCCTAATGTTTCAAATGAATGTCCTTTCTGTGGTTGTGTGGAAAATATTTTCCATTGTTTTTTAGAGTGTGGGAGGCTTGAGTTTTTATTTGATACATTAAGAATCCTGTTTTTGTCTTTTAACGTGGAGTGGTCCAAGGCTGTTTTTATATTTGGAGCTGGGTACAGAAGAAGCAATGGTTTTAAGTGGAAACTGTTAAATTTCCTGCTGGGTGAAGCAAAATTGGCAATTTACCTTACAAGAAAGAGCAAAATCGAGGGTGATGTGTTTCAGGAGTTGACCAGTGTGTTTTCAGCATTGGTAAGGGCAAGGGTCTGGATAGATTTTAGGTTTTATAAGGAGATGAAAAATGTAGATACTTTTGTGGAACAGTGGTGTTATGAGGAGGTTATTTGCTCGGTGGTGGATGACTGTTTGGCCTTCTGTGATGTTTTCATGTGAATGTACCATAGGTATTTTTTTTTGTGTGGTTTCCTGGTTGTGTTGTTGGAGTTTGTGGTTGTTTTCTTTTCTCTCGTTTTGGTTTTGTTGAGGTGTGAGTATTTTGTTTTGTTTTTGGTTGTTTAAAGTGTAGTATTGGTGTGTAAATAAATAACGTTTTTTTATAAAATCAAAATCTCTCTCTCTCTCTCTCTCTCTCTCTCTCTCTCTCTCTCTCTCTCTCTCTCTCTCTCTCTCTCTATATCCCCCCCTCTCTATATGTCCTCACACAGTCCTGGCCCACTGCACCAGCGGGTCCATATGTGCCTTTCTTCACCATAGGGCTCAGACATCTCCCGTCACTGCGTCTGTCACTATCCTGCCCATCATGCATCTGTCACCGCCTGACACCGCGCCAAGCAAATCTATCTATCAAGCAAATCTATCTATCTATCTATCTATCTATCTATCTATCTATCTATCTATCTATCTATCTATCTATCTATCTATCTATCTATCTATCTATCTATCTATCTATCTATCTATCTATCTATCTATCTATCTATCTATCTATCTATCTATCTATCTATCTATCTATCTATCTATCTATCTATCTATCTATCTATCTATCTATCTATCTATCTATCTATCTATCTATCTATCTATCTATCTATCTATCTATCTATCTATCTATCTATCTATCTATCTATCTATCTATCTATCTATCTATCTATCTATCTATCTATCTATCTATCTATCTATCTATCTATCTATCTATCTATCTATCTATCTATCTATCTATCTATCTATCTATCTATCTATCTATCTATCTATCTATCTATCTATCTATCTATCTATCTATCTATCTATCTATCTATCTATCTATCTATCTATCTATCTATCTATCTATCTATCTATCTATCTATCTATCTATCTATCTATCTATCTATCTATCTATCTATCTATCTATCTATCTATCTATCTATCTATCTATCTATCTATCTATCTATCTATCTATCTATCTATCTATCTATCTATCTATCTATCTATCTATCTATCTATCTATCTATCTATCTATCTATCTATCTATCTATCTATCTATCTATCTATCTATCTATCTATCTATCTATCTATCTATCTATCTATCTATCTATCTATCTATCTATCTATCTATCTATCTATCTATCTATCTATCTATCTATCTATCTATCTATCTATCTATCTATCTATCTATCTATCTATCTATCTATCTATCTATCTATCTATCTATCTATCTATCTATCTATCTATCTATCTATCTATCTATCTATCTATCTATCTATCTATCTATCTATCTATCTATCTATCTATCTATCTATCTATCTATCTATCTATCTATCTATCTATCTATCTATCTATCTATCTATCTATCTATCTATCTATCTATCTATCTATCTATCTATCTATCTATCTATCTATCTATCTATCTATCTATCTATCTATCTATCTATCTATCTATCTATCTATCTATCTATCTATCTATCTATCTATCTATCTATCTATCTATCTATCTATCTATCTATCTATCTATCTATCTATCTATCTATCTATCTATCTATCTATCTATCTATCTATCTATCTATCTATCTATCTATCTATCTATCTATCTATCTATCTATCTATCTATCTATCTATCTATCTATCTATCTATCTATCTATCTATCTATCTATCTATCTATCTATCTATCTATCTATCTATCTATCTATCTATCTATCTATCTATCTATCTATCTATCTATCTATCTATCTATCTATCTATCTATCTATCTATCTATCTATCTATCTATCTATCTATCTATCTATCTATCTATCTATCTATCTATCTATCTATCTATCTATCTATCTATCTATCTATCTATCTATCTATCTATCTATCTATCTATCTATCTATCTATCTATCTATCTATCTATCTATCTATCTATCTATCTATCTATCTATCTATCTATCTATCTATCTATCTAAGATAAGATATTCCTTTATTGATCCCCCTTGGGACAATCCAGGTGTCCTAGCATCACGGGGAGGGCGGAGGGGCAGTACAGGTATGGGCAAAAGAAATGTAGAAAGACAACAAAAGACAACAAAATATAGACAAATTTGATCTGAATATAAACATATGAGAAATATAAAAGAAATACAATCAAAGGTGCAGATGAGGGTCTGTATGCCCTCTCGGCTATATTATACATTACGATAAATATAGGCATACATTTAAATAATTGAATCTGAATATATACTATGAATTATGGTATAACAGTATACACTGGGAGACTGTTGTCTGTCTGTCTGTCTGTCTGTCTGTCTGTCTGTCTGTCTGTCTGTCTGTCTGTCTGTCTGTCTGTCTGTCTGTCTGTCTGTCTGTATGTCTGTCTGTCTGTCTGTCTGTCTGTCTGTCTGTCTGTCTGTCTGTCTGTCTGTCTGTCTGTCTGTCTGTCTGTCTGTCTGTCTGTCTGTCTGTCTGTCTGTCTGTCTGTCTGTCTGTCTGTCTGTCTGTCTGTCTGTCTGTCTGTCTGTCTCTGTTGATTCCTCTCTACCTGTGATGTTTCTGGGTTTATCTCTCTGTCAGCTTTATTGTCACAACGTCCTTTTTAAGGCTTGAGTAAGTACATCTTTTGTCCGTCCTTGGTCCTGTGTCACATCAATCACCTGATATAGGCTACGTATTGACAGCACATGATATAACATGAAGCATCATTTAGGGAAATCGGTAAGCAAGAAAACCTCAAACCATCAATAACATCCATTCTGTTTTGATGTTGTGAATAGTTTGACTTGATTTGATTTATTGGGCCTTCTTATCAAATAAATTACACTTCAAACAGCGAAATACATGATAGAAAGCACAGAGAGCACAAGAGACAAATGACTGGAAAACCTATTAAGCTGGTAAAGGTGTGATTATTTCCAATGGGGTTCACAGAAAGGTTTACAATCAGAAACAGAGATGAGACAAGAACAGAAACAACATCAAGACAGACAAGAACAGACAAGAAAAAAAGAAAAACACACTAACCTTCATACTGTCTTTTACTACATAATCGTTATTGCCTATACAACTACCTACTATGCATAATGTCTCTACTACTATGCACTCAAGTCTGTAGCACCCATGTTTCAACACTGTTTGACTATCATTGTTAGCTGAAAGAGGTGTACCCTTCCTGCTGACCTGTTGTACAGAACTTGTAAGTCGCTTTGGATAAAAGTGACACAAAATGTAAATGTAAAGAGAAACAGCATCAAGACAGACAAGAACAGGAACAGCATTAAAACAGATAAGAACATAAACAGCATCAAAACAGACAAGAACAGAAACAGCATCAAGATTCAAGATTCAAGAGTTTATTCATCACATACATACCAGGGTATACAGTGAAATGTGCTAGGCCATGCCCGCTACGATTGTGCAATAAAACAATAGTAATAGTAGTAATGAAAATAAGATAACTAGAATAGACATGATAACATGTTAAGCCTTAAGGTCCCCCTATAGGGGGACCCTGCTTTTCTTTATCATAAATCGATCAATAGAGACCGTATTAGATCCCCAATTATCATATAATGGGGTATCATTGGAAAGCCACACTCATTGGCCACAACCCTGTGCAAAGATTTTCGAGAACTCCAAATTGTTGACGGAGCTAGAGCCCCGGGAGTCAGGGGTGGTAATGTGTACTTTTGCGTACTTTGGGGCACACCTCACATATCGGCATGTAACTCGAGAACCGCTGAACGGATTTTGTCACCTGAAAGGGCAATCGACAGGCAACAAATAGGGCTTTCATTCTATCTATATATATATTGTATTAAAAGAAATGCACACCCGATCCACTAGAGGTCGGCAAAGAATCGTCCACATGTGGGCCCTTGGATGTTAAGAGGTCAATGTTTTAGATTTTTTTTTGTAGCCAAGAGTAAAGACCATAACCCTATCAAAAACAGTAGTCAAAGTGTTTATTTTCATTTTTACCGATGTTTTATACGTTTTACCGGAAATTCAAATGTATCGGAAAATGCTAATTTTCGTAAAAACAGCAAGAAATGACTAAATCCAGATTCAACCCTGCCATTGGAAAGAGGAGCATTTTCCCTATCCATATATGTATGATTTGGCCATAATAAGGTCAAGGTCAAGTTCAAGGTCAAATATGAATTTATAATTAAAGTCGATTATCATTAATTACTGTATCTACAAATCCTTCTGTTTATTCATCTTCCCGTGGTTAATTTGCTTAGATTTTTTGTACACAAGATCTCAATAAGGTGGTGAATGAGCTCAGTGAGCATTTTCTCCTACCCGTATAAATTTGTTGATCATCATCATCAAAATCATAAATCATAATTAATCATAATTAATTTATTCATTACAATTTACTCAGCCTAGTAACAGACACAATATTTCTGACACTGGAAATACATACCCCCAGGTCCCTAGATGTTCCTAGATACCAAGAACATGCGAATTGACCTTGCAGAAGTGGAGCAATCTTCCATTTACTTAGGCATGTACCTTTAGGCGAAAACGGTCTACAGATTAACAGGTTAAAGGCACTGGATCCTATGCACACTCCTATACAATGTGAAGTTTTTCTTCTATGTCCCTATTCAACAATCACAACAAGTTATTTTCTTAAAGTGTCCTTATTCCCTTCCTTTAAAGTCAAGTCAAGTCAAGTCAAGAGTTTTAATTGTCACGGCATACAGGTATACAATGAAATGCGGGTGGTCTTGCCCGCGACAATGTGCAATACAGTGGTACAACATATAATAGAATCCAATAAAAATACAGTGGTACAACATATAATAGAATCCAATAAAAACAACAGTGCAATAAACAGGTAACATGGTGTGACATCTCGGTATCTGTACATAGTATTTACAGAGCATATAGGACATGCTAGGTAGCTTTAGTAGTGCAATACACTGTTCCTGTTGTTATACTAATTTAAAGTGGCCTTTCCTCTTGGACATAAGTGTGCGTGTGTGCGGCATGAGTGTTAAAGTGGCTGCTAGTGTGTGAGCGTGCTCAGCGTGCGTGTCGTGTGTGTGCTTGTGTGTGCTTGTGTGTGGATAGTTCAGTTTCTGTGGCTCTCAATGTTCATTGTTCAAGGCTCTGATGGCCTGGGGGAAGAAGCTGAGCCTAAGCCTCTCCGTCCTAGTAGCTGGGGTTCGCAGGCGTCTGCCTGACCTCAGCAGCTGGAACAGGCTGTTATTGGGGTGGTGGGGGTCTTTCATTATTCTGCAGACTCTGGATTTGCACCTCTTGTTGTATAGAACCTGCAGGGTAGGTAGCGCAATACCCGTGGTACGCTCGGCTGAGCGCACCACTCTCTGTAGGGCCTTCTTGTCCTGTGCCGTGCTGTTTCCATACCAGGCAGTGATGTTTCCGGTCAAGATGCTCTCTACAGCTCCTGAGTAGAAGGACTGGAGTATCTTCCCCGATACTCTGAACTTCCTTAAATGTCTCAGGTGGTAGAGGCGCTGCTTCGCTTTCTTTACTACTGTGTCTATGTGTGTTGACCATGTCAGATCCTCTGAGATGTGGACCCCCAGGTACTTGAAGCTGCTCACCCTGTCCACGGTAGCCCCGTTAATCATCAGTGGTGTGTGTGTCTCCTGCTGTCCTCTCCTATAATCCACGATCAGCTCCTTGGTTTTACCAATGTTCAGGAGCAGGCTGTTGTCCTGGCACCAACGTTCCAGTACCTCGACCTCCTCCCGGTAGGCCTTCTCGTCGTTGTCCGAGATCAGCCCCACCACCACCGTGTCGTCTGCGAACTTCACTATGGAGTTGGAGCTGAACTTGGCCACACAATCGTGTGTGTAGAGTGAGTACAGCAGGGGGCTTAGAACACAGCCCTGGGGGGACCCGATGCTCAGGGTGATGGTGTTGGAGGTCTGACCCCCCACCCTGACTGCCTGGGGTCTTTCACTCAGAAAGTCCAGTACCCAGGCGCTCAGGGCGGAGCTCAGACCTAGCTCGATCAGCTTGTCCACCAGTCTGGTGGGGACTATGGTGTTGAACGCTGAGCTGTAGTCAATGACCAACAGTCTCACATAGCCCCCCTTCTGACGGTCAAGGTGGGAGAGAGTGCTGTGCAGTACCTGGGAGACCGCGTCGTCAGTGGACCTGTTTGTCCTGTATGCAAATTGCATAGGGTCCATATCACTGGGGAGGGAGGCACAAATGTGGTCCTTGACCAGCCTCTCGAAACATTTCATGACCACAGAGGTGAGTGCCACCGGTCTGTAGTCATTTGGACATGTTGGGGAGGGTTTCTTCGGTACAGGGATGATGGTAGACATCTTGAAGCAGGCAGGGACCACTGACTCCGCCAGGGATTGATTAAATATGGCGGTGAACACCGGGGCAAGCTGGTTTGCACAGGACTTAAGTATGCGTCCTGTTATACCATCTGGGCCAGCAGCCTTCCTGGTGTTCACCTGCATAAACTTCTCACACTGTGTTCCGACAACGAGAGAGCGCCCCCGCCCCCACGCGGTTGCCCCCCCCCCCCCTCCACAACAGCCGGTGCGCCAGTGACGTCACTAGCCAGAGGGCTAGCGGCGACACTGTCTACACCGAACCGAGCGTAGAAGGAGTTGAGTTTGTCCGCGAGAGAGGCGTCGTCGCTCCCCATTGAGGGGGCGCTGACTTTGTAGTCAGTTATTGTCTTCAGTCCCCTCCACAAGCCTCTTGTGTCGTTTTGTGCCATTTGGGTCTCCAGTTTCTCAGCATATGTCCTCTTAGCAAGTTTAACAGCCTTGCGCAGAGTGTAGACTGAAGCCTTGTACTCTTCCATATTTCCTGACTCTCTGCCCAGGTTATAAGCCGTGGTGCGTGAGTTCAGGGCTGCTCTAATAGTGCTGTCCACCCAAGGTTTCTGGTTTGGGAAAACCCGCGCCTTCTTTGTGAGGACAATACCGTCAGCTACTGTTGTTATGTAACTCACAACGGTATCAGCGTACTCGCTGACGTCACTGGCGCTTCCTTTAAACATGTCCCAGTCTGTGTCTTCGAACGCATCCCGGAGCGTGGCCTCTGATTCGTCAGACCACTTTTTTGTCTCACGTGACACGATGACGTCACGCGATCTTTGTTTGTATGCAGGGATTAAAAAAATGGAGTCGTGATCGCTCGCGCTTGCAGCACCCATAAAGTGACCTTTTCTTGTGAGTTTAAAGTGACCTATGGTGCGTTTGTGTGTGTGCGAGTGTAGAATGTTGTGTTCATGTGTGCTTGATTCAGATTTAGATTCAGATTCAGATTACTTTATTCACCATATTGTACAGGTACAAATGGAACGTGATTCGACATTACAGTGCATGGATAATTCTTTTCACAATTAGGAATAATAATAAATAAATAAGTGCAAAACAGGACAGAACAGTGAGACAACAATAAGACAGTAAAGTGCAGTGGTTGGGGACATGGATACAGTGCAGCACAGTTCAAGTCCAGAGGTCCTGCCCTAGCAGTTTGCCATAGAGGGGGGAGGGGGGGACACCTGACTCGTTTACCAGGCGAGCTGCTGAGGGGAAGAAGCTGAGTCTATGGCGGGACTTTAATGTCTTGGGCAGCCGTAGCCGCCTGCCGTGTGGGAGCATGGTGAAGAGGCCGTGGCCTGGGTGGGCGGGGTCTGCCATGATATTCCTCGCCCTCCTCAAGGGGGCAGCCGATCACCCTCTCCGCTGATCGTATCACCCGCTGCAGCTTGGCCTTGTCCCTGACCGTGGCTCCAGGGAACCAGGTGATGATGGAGAGGGTGAGGATGGACTTGATGATGGCGGTGTAAAACTGGACCATCATAGTCCTCGGCAGCCAAACTTCCTCAGCTGATGTAGGAAGAACATCCTCTTCCGGGCCTTTTTGTTGAGAGCGATGGTGTTCAGCTCCCATTTCATGTCCCGGGAGAGTGTCATGCGGAGGAAGCGGCAGGACTCCACAGAGGCCACCGGGGTGCCTCCCAGAATGATCAGGGTGGGGGGGGGGCTGCCTTCCGCCTGAAGTCCACTACCATCCTCACTGTCTTTAGAGCATTGAGCTCGAGGTTGTTGCAGCTGCACCAGCTCTGCAGCCTCTCGATCTCCCTCCTGTAGGCGGACTCATCCCCCCTGGATATGAGACCCACCAGGGTGGTATCGTCCGCAAACTTCAGGAGTTTGACCGAGGGGTGCAGAGAGACGCAGCTGTTGGTGTACAGGGAGAATAGTAGTGGGGACAGAAGGCAGCCCTGTGGGGAGCCAGTGCTGATGGACTTGGGATTGGAGATGTTAATTCCCAACTTCACCCGCTGTGACCTGTTAGTCAGGAAGTCCATAATCCACCTGCAGGTAGAGTCCGGCACCTGCAGCAGGGACATCTGATGCTCCAGGATGGGTGGGAGGATGGTGTTGAAGGCCGAGCTGAAGTCCACCAACAGAATCCTGGCGTAGGTCCCTGCAGTGTAATGCAGAGCCATGTTCACAGCATCGTCCATGGAACGGTTGGCTCTGTATGCAAACTGCAGGGGTTCTAGAAGAGGGTCTGTGGTGGACTTCAGGTGGGCTAGGACAAGGCGCTCAAAGACCTTCATGACCACATATGTCATTGTTCTGATGGCCTGAGGGAAGAAGCTGAACCTTAGTCTCTCTGTCCTTGCTGCGTATATAGTATACACGGAGGCGCTTGCTTGCAGCTTGAACAGGCTGTTGTTGGGGTGGTAAGTGTCTTTCATTATTCTGCAGGCTCTGGATTTGCACCTCCTGACAAGAACAGGAACAGCATTAATCAATCAATCAATCAATTTCTTTAATGACCACCCAGCCAGGCTGGTGGAATTTGGTTTCAGTGCATTGCAGTTCCAACATAAAACATAGAACATATAACATATAACACTTACAACGTACATACTACATGCAGTTAAAAGAAAACACAATTACATAGATTACAGTTCAGAGTTGTCCATGTCAGCAGAGGTAAGGGGGGTTGCGGGGGGGTACTACAGGGGGGGGGGGGGGGGGTACTACAGGGAGTTCAGTGTCCGTATGGCAGTGGGGAGGAAGCTGTTTTTGAACCGGGATGTTTTGGTGGTCAGGTATCTGTAGCGCCTCCCGGAGGGCAGCAGCTGGAAGATGTGGTGTGCTGGGTGAGTGGGGTCAGAGATGATTTTTCTGGCTCTCATGATTGTGATTTGGCGGTGGAGTGATTCGAGAGAAGGGAGGGGGGTGCGGATTATTTTTGAGGATTTATTGATGATTCTTTGTAGTTTGTTTTTCGAGTGAGTGTCCAGATTGCTGTACCAAACAGTTATGGAGAAGGTGAGGATGCTTTGTATAATGGCCTGGTAGAAACGGAGCAGGAGATGTTTTTTGACCCTGTATTTCTTGAGCTGGCGGAGGAAGAAGAGTCTTTGATTTGCTTTTTTGTGTATGTGGTCTGTGTTGGTTTTTCCATTTGAGGTTATTACTTATGTGAGTGCCGAGAAATTTGAAGGAATCTGTGGTGATTATGGTGATTAAAACAGACAAGAACAGGAACAGCATTAAGACAGACAAGAACAGGAACATCATTAAGACAGACAAGAACAGGAACATCATTAAAACAGACAAGAACAGGAACAGCATTAAGACAGACAAGAACAGGAACATCATTAAGACAGACAAGAACAGCAACAGCATTAAGACAGACAAGAACAGGAACATCATTAAGACAGACAAGAACAGGAACATCATTAAAACAGACAAGCACAGGAACATCATTAAGACAGACAAGAACAGGAACATCATTAAGACAGACAAGAACAGCAACAGCATTAAGACAGACAAGAACAGCAACAGCATTAAGACAGACAAGAACAGGAACATCATTAAGACAGACAAGAACAGGAACATCATTAAGACAGACAAGAACAGGAACATCATTAAGACAGACAAGAACAGGAACATCATTAAGACAGACAAGAACAGGAACATCATTAAAACAGACAAGAACAGGAACATCATTAAGACAGACAAGAACAGGAACATCATTAAAACAGACAAGAACAGGAACAGCATTAAGACAGACAAGAACAGGAACAGCATTAAGACAGACAAGAACAGGAACAGCATTAAGACAGACAAGAACAGGAACAGCATTAAGACAGACAACTTTACATCAGCAGTTAAAACTATTTAGCAAGAAATTAGTAAAACATACTAAATCTATAGGTACTCAATTTGATGAGTGTTATTGGCGATTATAGAGGATTACTGTAATTGATTCAAATGAATTGCATTCTGTCTTTGCGCAATGTTGGTGAGTGATAAAAAAAGATTAATTGTTAAAAACCATAAAGACTTAATATTTAATGCAAGTACTATTTCATCTTTTGAGAGCACAAGTGAAGAAACAAATCTTAATAGCTGTTTTTAACCCTTGAGATTCTCTGGGAGAACATTCCAGTCTCTGATGGCACTGAAGTGGAAGTTCAAAGGTCAAAACTTGATAGGTAGGGAGTGTTTTATGGACCTTACTGTATCTGACCCGCTCAAATGATTGGCTTATGCTTAAGGCCCCACATGTTCAGTCTGAACCTGGTAAGTCTGCCTTTTGTTTTGATGCACCAGCTTCCTGGAATGATCTTCAACTCGTACAAAAAAGCAATACCCCACTATCTATGGACAATTTAAAAACATGATCACAAACCTCCCTATATCAGTATATAACTGTCTTTAATGTAAAAACATGATCACAAACCTCCCTACCTCAGTATATAACTGTCTTTAATGTAAAAACATGATCACAAACCTTCCTACCTCAGTGTGTAACTGTTTTTAATTTAAAACATGATCACAAACCTCCTGTTACAACCAAGCATATATGACCGGCCCTAAGGCATCAACAGTCACAGGAATATGGCTTGTTTCCCGGTAGGCCTTGGTTGTAAAATGGTGGACAACAAAAAGTTGGACACGTCTTTAGCAAAAATAACAATATTTATTGCAAAATAGAGCAAAGGGCAAAAATGGTGAGAGCACAGGTGAGAGAGCACACACACAGCAGTGACAAGCTCCTGGTCTGCTTAAAGGCCAACTTGCAGGTTAAACCCTACTCTTCAATTATGGGTAGTTTACATCATTGGTATCTAATTTCATTATTTATTTTTTTCCATTTGACGCCGGAAATGCCACTCAGAAAGGGTTAAAAAGGTCCACGCACGAATAACATCCACAGAGCAAATCAAAAAGCTTATCAGACGCTAGCAGGGCCATGACGTCACCCCAGGTAACTTTCCCTACTTCTGATCCACTACAATGGAGTTTGACGAGTGCAGAAAGCTATTTCCTTGATCCAAATGGACGCATTACAAGACACAAATGGGTTTAATCGTCTGAGACTTTGATGGACCAGCTACAACTGGTTGAAACAAGCTAGTTATAAGGTTTTTAATGTCGTAAAAAAAGAACTACATGTACCACTAGGCAGCCTGTTGTTCAGTACAGCAGCGCTACTGGTCTGTGGGCTGTCGCCTTATCCCCGGGTCATAGTATCAAGCTGGCTATATGGCTCTGGCTAACGTTACCCCGCTAACATTAGGAGCCCCCTAGTAGCCCCACTCGGTGCATCAATCACGAAAGGGGCTACCACGATAGCTATTAGCTAACTAACGTTAACGTTACAAGCTCAAACACCTTATTACTTATTACTATTGTCGTGTCCATAAGTTCCCTGGCAGAATACTTGTGAGGACAAAGGTATACAAAGAGGAGAGAACCATTTTAAATCAGGTGATGTTAGGAGTTTCGAGAATGCTGGCTACCAAGCTAGCTAACTTAGCTACTAACGTTATATGCACAATATGTACAACGACACAATGATTTACATTATTACAAATATGGTAACGTGGTTGTGGCGTTTACAAATAGTGGTTCGCTTTAGAGATGAATGGCTATGATCACGGAGCAATAGTGTTAGGTGAAACAGATACTAGCTCCTCGGCTAGTAGTAGCAAGGCTCTCTGCTTCCTGCCACTACCTGCCTAAACTCTCAGCCCCTCGCTGCCCTGTACCGGGTGTGACGTCAT
>NC_140168.1:187270029-187282798 GCF_963971535.1 Notolepis coatsorum
TAGGGGAGGGGGGTAAATGGCATAACGACTAAATTGGGATGGGGAGAAAAGCATAGAAAATCAGGCGGAGAAAAAGAGGATTAAAAAAAATTAAAGAACAACGGGGCAGACTACAATATATTTGCATTTGTTAGCCATGCTAGCGATCTAAAGTAACAATCAATCCATGCCAAAGCTAGATATGTAAGAGGTGAAAGAGTCACACTCACAGCCATGCTGATTTGCCTAAATGACATCCAGCTGTTTTAGTTTGAAACAACTTTTAGTCATGGGAGTGCCATGGTTTCTCCATAGAGCCCCGTCGTCACGTGACTCAGTGGGTATTGCTGATTGGCTCAAACGCGGTATGTTTGTGGTCACGTGACTCAGTGGGTATTGCTGATTGGCTATGTTTGGATACAGCCAACAGGTCTATAGCTCACGTCTGCAAAGCTGTACATGGTGGCTTTAGCGCGGATCATGTGATCATAGCGCAGCCTTATCAATACAGTAACAAGTTCAAGTTTCAAGTTTCTTTAATAGTTGTCATACAGAAGTACAGAATACTTTCATACAAAATGCTTCTTACTGTTACGCTCCAGAGACTGTGCTAGACAAGATAGTATCAAATAACATAGTATAGTATGTAATTTAGAAGAAGAAAATGAGATCACAGTGTTCGGTATAGACATATGTACAATGTTCTGAGTTACCATATAATATACAATACTATGCAGTGTACTAATGTACAGTACTATATAGTGCAAAGCAGAAATGGGATGAGGTACAATTTAGGTACAATTTACAATAAGGTGTACGAGTTGTAGTGCAATCCTTCATCAATAAATATAAAGTGTGGGGAGTGGGTGCTACAGTGTGTTTGTTTAAAGTGGGTGTGTGCTATAAAGTGTGTGGAGTGGGTGCTACAGTGTGTTTGTTTAAAGTGAGTGTGTGCGTGTGGATGTGTGTGCTATGTGCGTTTGGTGGTTGTTGTTGTGTAGTGTTCATTGTTCGTTTAGCAGCCTGATGGCCTGGGGATAGAAGCTTCTTCTGAGTCTTTCTGTGCTCGCCTTGAGACTCCGGTATCGCTTGCCTGACCGCAGCAGTTCAAAGAGGCAGTTGTTCGGGTGACTGGACTAACTACCCTGTCCCTGGAACACCGATCGAACACGCACGCACGTACGCACACACACACACACACACACACACACACACACACACACACACACACACACACACACACACACACACACACACACACACACACACACACACACACACACACACACGCACACTCACACACAGACAAACACATACGCATGCACACACACTCACTCACACACACACACTGTGTGTGTGTGTGTGTGTGTGTCTGTGAGTGCGTTGACGCAAGAGGTGTGGACACAAACCCCAGCCCGCCGGCTCTCACCAAAGTGACAATGACAGTGTGGATTACAGTGCCATCCCACTTCCCAAATGCACACACACACACAGACACACACACACACACACACACACACACACACACACACACACACACACACACACACACACACACACACACACACACACACGCGTGCACGCACACACACACACACACACACACACACACACACACACACACGCACACACACACACACGCACACACGCATACACACACACGCACGCCAAACACAGAGTCACAGGGCTTCCTTCAGACGGCGGTTCCCTCCAACGCCAAGCGTTAGGGCCCAGCTTATAATTAACTTGTCTGCCAAGTGATATTACATATCATCAGGGGCCGACACGACACACTGGCCCCCAGAGGAAGTCCACACGAATAATGGCAGTGGCGTTGTTCTTCCCCTAATAAGGGCATGTGGTGGCAGGTTAAATTACAGTCGTTTCTGCTCGTCAGACAGCAGATCTGGTCGGGCATCAACTCGCGGAGGAGGAAGACGACAGGGCCTGCACTGTAAAAAATGAATGTTTTTTCACGGCAAATTCACAGTATTATTTTAAAGATTACTTTTGTTTTTCTACTTTAAGTGTAAATGCCAGAAAAATACAGTACATTTTATCAAAAATATTAACCATTAAATAAAGGTTGTAATCTGTAAATGCATTTGATTTTACTGTAATTTGGCAACCATTTGTAGCAGTCTGGAAAATATGGTATATTATTCAGAACTGCTGACTGTGTTTATATCCCTTTTTGTACACAAAGACATTCTAACTAGTGTCATTGATTCACACGAACAATGACACAAACGTCCCCGTCCCAAGAGCATGTGAATACGGATCATAAATGACAGTATTGATTCATATTTTACAGTGCGTCTCCCCGTGTGACTAGCAGGCGGGACCAGCAGGGGGCAGTAGCAGGCAGAGAGTGGCGGAGAGAGCTGAGAGATGATAAAGGGAGAAGTGCAGCGGAAGTCGCTCTCTTCTCGGCAGTGAACTTGACCACGAGAAGTCACGTCTAACGGGGGAGCTCTAGACAGCCCCGTTGCTGACGTTTATGCCGGAGTGCCCCGTGGAACAGTGACGGGTGAAGTACTGGCTAGTGGATACGATATCCCAGCAGTACCAGTGTTATGATATTATGAACATTAAGTGCAGAGTCGGGCACTAAGAGTCGAGTTATACCTAGTTACAGTGAGCGGTATAAGTAGCGTGCGGCTAAGGATCACAGTAGCATTGCTCGTGTTATACCTAGTTACAGTGACGGTATAGTCTGCGTGCCAGAGACGTACGGGACATCCAAGCAGTCTGCCCGGGCGTCAACAGCTGTCTGCACCGGAGAGCAGCAGCACACCTGCTCCAGGCTGCCTGCAGGACACGGGGAGTTCTTTACCACCAGCAGAGTTCGCCCAGCACCAGCTCAGCCAGCACTGCCTCTCTGCTATAGCTCCGCCTGCTAGCACCTGCGGCGCGAGTGTTCGACGCCATCTTGCCACCAGGACGGTGGTGGAGCGGCGCGGCCGCCATTTTGGTAGAGTAAACATTAGGGCTTCGGCGCCCAGGATCCTATCGTACATCACACAGTGTGTCGCAGCCTACGGGCGAAGCTGGTGTTTGCTAACCACAGTGCATAGGGGTACCCCATAAACATTACATGCCGGCATTAGCATAGGGCTTTTGTTTTGGTAATTGTGGGCCCACACTTTTGGTTTTATTTCCTTTTCTTTGAGCGTGATACAATGTGTGTGTAATATTACTTTCCCATCTATTTAACCCTTCCCCTCTTGGGGGTAAACGTAACGCTGCCATATAAGTAAAGCCTAAGAAGAGGTATTATTATTGGTACTAGCCCAGACGTGGGTAAGGAGTCAAGTATATGGAAGTCTACAATATCTGGGTCTATTAACTTTGGGTCTGCAATACCTGAGTCTATACTGTGTGGGTGTACAATATAAGTGTTTGTAAGGTATTGAATTACAACTTGAGTAATAGTAGAACTACCTTCCGTGGACCCATTGCTATTAAATATTTGTAGATGACCAGTCTTTAAATAACAGTAAAGGATGTAGATGGGAGTCTTGTGTGTGTGTCTTTCATTATTTCTAACCCTAACCCTAACCCTTTGCTACGGGTAATATATGTAATCGTAACCCCTTGCTATTCTACCTTTTCCATTTCCATTGTAAGGGTTCTGGTCGTCTCACATAAGGGAGGGTACTGCTTGCGGGGGGAACCCAGTTATTTCTCTACCATCCGGTCAGTAGGTGTGGGAGGGAAAAGGGGCAACTGTGGAGGGTGAGGGTGTGTTGGGGAGTACTGCGGACTACTCCAGAGAGAGGGAGGAAGACCAGAGTACCGGACCAGGTTTGTAAACCCTGGGCCTCATTCACCCCCACTACCAGCCTCCAGTTGACGCTCCGGACCCCAAAGACGGAGGTGCAGCTGGCCAGGGTGCTACTGTGTCTCGCTACCTATTGACCGCACCCCACAGTTCCCACGAAGCAGGGATAATCCACCCTGCTACATTTGGCGTCACGAACAGGATCAACATCCTACTCCACTCCCTTGTAAGTGACGACCCAGAGACCTGAGATGTCGGACAACGACACCCCGAAGCCCGATGCCAAAGCCGGGCCGTCCCGGGTGACACAAGGAGGTGACTCGCCGCCCCCGCTCAAAGAGGAAGAGGGGGGAGCCGAGACGGTGCAGACCTTGACCGCCGAAGTGGAGTTCCTAAAGGGTCAACTCCAAGACCAGGCGGAAGCCCTAGACCACCAACACGAACAACTGGAGCAGGCCAGGCACAGAGAGTCGCGTGCCTTGGCCCAAGCCATGATCCAACAGCTTCCTCCAGCGCCCCTCCCAGTGGTGTACGTCCAACGAGAGCGGAAGTGCAGCGAATTTGGAGGGGGGAAAGAGAGAGGAGAGCCGCTGGTGGACGACTGGATCCGAGACATGAAGGTGCATTTTCGGAGCAGCAGAGTGCCCGGTGACGAACAGGCGGAGTTCGTACAGCAGCATCTAAAGGGCGCGGCTAAACGGACAGTGCGCTTCGTGCTAGAAGGGACCGCCCCGGAGCCGGACGCCGTGTTCCGGGTGCTGCAGGAGACGTACGGAGACAAGACCTCGGTCAGTGAACGCCTGAGAGAGTTCCTCGACCGCCGACAAGGAGATGGCGAGACCGTGAGGGAGTTTGCGTATGATCTACAGGAACAGATGCGTCGCATACAGGGCCGGGAACCCCAACGAGTCGCGGATCCTGCCGCCCGGCTGCAGGAGCAGTTTGTGGTAGGCCTGAAGGATGGGATGCTGCGACGGGAGATGAAGAAGTCCATAAAAGAGAACGGAGAGCAGACGTTTCTCGGATTGATGATGGCGGCGATAGACTGGTCGGAGGAGGAGATGGTCCTGCCCCCCAATAGGGGTGGCGCCCAGGCCCTGGTCCACGCCGCAGCCGCAGAAGGACGAGAGGCCCCGATGAGCGGAGACGCAATACAGGGAGCTTTTAAGCGGCTCTTCGCAGGGCAAGAGCGGCTGGACGCACGTCAGGAGCAACTCTTCCAGGCCGTCCAACAGACGCGGGACGCGACCCAGAGAGGCGGCCCCGGACGGCGACGCAGAGACGACGCGCCCGCCGCTAAGCGGGAACTGCCCCGCCGGGACGAAGAGGGCAGGTTGATTTGCTATGCCTGCAATCAGCCGGGCCACATCAGCAGGGAGTGCCCCCGCCACGCCAGCGAGCCCCACCCAGCCCCTGCCCCCACCCCCGAAGTTCCGGGCTCGTCAGGGGACCGACCCGGATCCCGAAGGGCAGTCAACGGCGTCGTAACCGGAGTCGCCGACTCGGCCGCAGGGGGCACTAAGACGCAAGACATGGGGGAATGTCTCACCTTAGACGTCCAGATTGACGGGGTCGAGACCTGCTGCCTCTTCGACACCGGCGCCGAAGTCACCACCATGACCGAAAGCCACTTCCGCCGACACTTCCCGCGGTCGCGGTTGACCCCCTCCAACTGGATCACTCTCTTCGCCGCCAACGGGTTGGAGATCCCAGTGGTGGGGTGTCTCTACGCCGAAGTGAAGTGCCTGGATATGACATTTCCGGGGAAATGCATATTCATACTAAAAGACGATCCAGGCCGAGTGGCCACAGGAGACGCTATCCCGGGACTTCTGGGCATGAACGTGCTCGGCGGGGTAGATGGCCTGTTCAAGGGGATCAAGGGGATGCGGCCGGCGAGCCGAAGACGTGTCGACGCGGGGAGCGTCGCCATCCGCCGTGTGGTCGCCGCCATGGCCCAGGAAGCCCGAGAGTGTATCGCCCCGGGAAGGATGGGGTACGTCAAAGTGGCCGGCAGGGAACCAGTGGTCATTCCCCCGCACAGCGAAGTGGTCGTCCCAGGCCGTTGTGAGACGACAGCGGGGATGCGGCGTCCCGTGATGATAGAGCACACGCCGAGGGCCAACCTGCCTCCCGGACTATTGGTGGCGAACGTGGTGGCCTACGCCCGACAGGGGAGAGTGCCTGTGCGGGTGTTGAACCCGACCAACGTCGAGATGGTGCTCCGACCCCGGGCCAGGTTGGCAGAGATCCACTGCCCCCGTCAGGTACGGCCTAAGGAGAGAGTGACCGTGGAGGAAGTGGAAGGAGGCGTCCGAGTGACGGCGATTCAGACTCGGGACCGCCCGCCAGAGGCGGAGCCGGACAGGAAGACCCGCGGGCTCGCCGTGGACGTACAGGCGAACCTGCAGGATCTCACACCGGCCCAAGTGAGTCGGCTGAATCAAGTATTGGAGAAACACAAGGCGGTGTTCTCCGTTGACGACGGGGACTATGGTTACACAACCACGGTCACACACTACGTTCCCACTGGTGACGCACACCCGGTCAAGCAACGGCACCGCCGAATACCGCCCCACGTGTTCCAAGAAGTAAAGAGACACGTGCAAGATCTGGTGAACCTGGGTGTCCTGGTAGAGAGCTGCAGTCCGTGGGCGTCACCAGCCGTGATCGTCATAAAGAAAGACGGCTCCGTGCGGTTCTGCTGCGATTACCGCCGCCTAAATAACGTGACACACCGGGATGCCTACCCCCTACCTCGTATCGAGGAGTCCCTAGACGCCTTGGGGCAAGCCAAGATCTTCTCCTCGCTCGATCTCACCGCCGGCTACTTCCAGGTGGCGGTGAAAGAGGAAGACCAAGAGAAGACGGCTGTCACGACGCCCTTCGGCCTCTACCAGTGGACTCGTATGCCCTTCGGACTGTGTAACGCACCAGCGACGTTCCAGCGGTTGATGACCGCCGTGCTGGGGGACCTGGCCTTCGACGTCCTACTCGTCTACCTAGACGACGTCTTGGTGTTCGCCAGCGACTTCGAGAGCCACTGTCAGAAGCTGGACCTGGTGTTTGGACGGCTTCGGGAGCATGGACTCAAGCTCAAGCCCCGGAAGTGCTTCCTTCTGAAGACCGAAGTCAAGTTCCTGGGACACGTGGTCTCCGCGGCCGGCATACAGGTCGACACCGACAAAGTGAAGGCGTTGGAGGACTGGCCGGCGCCGCGCTCGGCGAAGGAAGTGAGGCAGGTGATCGGGTTCCTGTCCTATTATCGGCGGTTCGTGCCCCACTTCGCCCAGGTGGCCCAGCCACTGCACGCCCTGATGGGGAAAGAAAAAAAGGGGTTCGCCAAGGGCCGGCCCGAGGCCTTCAAGTGGACGCCGCAGTGTCAGACGGCCTTCGACCATCTGCGGCAGTGCCTCTTGACACCCCCGGTGCTGGCCTACCCCGACCTCCAGCTCCCCTTCATAGTGACCACCGACGGGAGTTACTTGGGACTGGGAGCGGTACTCAGTCAGAAACAGGAGGGCGTAGAGCGAGTCATCGCCTTTGCGAGCCGAGGCCTGCGTGGGTCCGAAAGGAATGACCAAAATTATAGTGCGTTCAAGCTGGAACTCCTCGCCCTGAAGTGGGCGGTCACCGAGAAGTTCAGAGACCTCTTGATGTACGCCCAGTTCACCGTGATCACCGACCACAACCCGTTGAGACACCTCGGCACGGCCAACCTGGGAGCAGTGGAGCAGCGGTGGAACGCTCAGCTCGCGGAGTATGACTTCGTGGTGCACTACAAACCTGGTCGACTCAACCAGAACGCAGACGCTCTGTCTCGCATGCCGATGCGATCAGAACCTGAAGTGGAAGACACTGAGAAAGACTTCCTAATGATAGCCGCGGCTGGCACCCACACCCGTCAGGGTCTCCAGGAACGGGCCGCTCCATTGTCCGTCCCCGCCCCAGTCGCCCGCGAGGGCTACGTCGTGGTCCCAGCGGAGGAAGTGCGGGCCCTGCTGTGCCCTGGGAGACCGACGGAGACGCGGGAGGTCTCGAGTGTCGGCGCACGACGGATAGCGGCACAGAAGGGGAACAGCGGATATGACTGGGCGGAAATGCGGCAGCTCCAGGCGGACGATCCCGAGTTGGGTCCGGTGTGGCGGGCGGTGACACAGGGGGTCCCCCCCACTAAGGTACAGCTGAAGGAAGGAGACCCGAAACTCCGCAAGTTATACGGGCAGTGGGAACGACTCCGTCTGCATCAGCAAGTGCTGTTTCGGCGCGTAAGCGATCCCCGGGATGGAGAGGAGGTTCTCCAGCTGGTGGTGCCCACAGCCCTGCGAAGGAGGATCTACGAGACCCAGCACGAAGACGCGGGACACTACGGGGGACAGGGGACGGTGGTCCTGATGAGGCGAGGTTACTACTGGATCGGAATGGCAGAAGAGGTGAAGCAATGGGTGAAGCGATGCAAGCGATGTGCATTAGCCCGCGACGTGTTCCCTAAAGCCCAGGCCCAGATGACCTGCACTAACGTGACGGCCCCCATGGAGGTCCTGGCCATGGACTTCACCGTGTTGGAGATGTCGGTGGGTGGCTACGAGAACGTACTGGTGCTGACCGATATGTTTACCAGATTCACTATTGCCGTACCGACCAAAGACCAGACTGCGAAGACCACCGCCGCTGCCATCATCAAGTACTGGTTCGTGTACTACGGTTGCCCTGCCCGACTCCATGCCGATCAAGGGCGAAATTTCGAGTCGAGCGTCATCAAGGAGCTCTGCCGACTGTATGGGATTTCAAAGAGCCGCACCACGCCCTACCATCCCCAGGGGAATGGGCAGTGCGAGAGATTCAATCGGACAATGCACGACATGCTGCGTAGTCTGCCCGCAGAGAAGAAGCGGGACTGGAAGGAGCACCTACCCGAGTTGGTACTTACATACAATTGCCACGAGCACTCCTCCACTGGATACTCTCCCTTCTACCTGCTCTTCGGGAGGGACGCTAGGATGCCCCGAGATGTCCTAGGGGGCAGAGACGTCATTGAGGAGGGGGCGGCAGACCTAGATGAGTGGGTGCAGAGTCACCACGAGCGACTAAAGGCCGCCGCGGAGGCCGCTGAGGCCACGGCGAAGCAGGCATCCCATCGACGCAAGAGAATTTACGACCGGAAGAGCAGAGGTGCACTCCTGCGGGCCGGAGACCGGGTCCTGATACGCGACCACCGAATCCGGGGCCGTAATAAGATACAAGACAAGTGGGAGCCTACGTCATATGTGGTGGTTAAGCAGAGCCACGAAGGGACGCCCGTGTTCACGGTCAGGCCCGAAGCAGGGGGTCCAGAAAGGACCGTGCATCGAGACCAGCTCAAGACCTGTCCCTTCCCGGCTTCTGACCCGGAAGTGCGGGGGAGGGCCCCTCGACAGATCCCGGTGGCACCGCGGAGCTCGTCCGAATCAGACATCGGAGGTGCTTTCGGGCACCGGCGGGAACCGCATCCTAGGGCGTGTAACCACCCCGGTCCCCTGCGGGACGCCCCTGAGGAGGCCGTAAGCGCCGAGTCAGAGGTGGAGTCGACCCCTTCAGGAGAGGAGGGGGAAGGCGGCGGAGACGGAGTCGAAGAGGAGGCCGCGGGCGGTCCATCGATGGCCCCGGAGGGTGAGGCCGTGGTCCAGGACCCGCCGACAGACACTGAGGAATCCGACACGGAATCGGAGGCGGGGGAGGTGGAACCCCCCAGAGTGGAGGCCGCTCGGCCCCAGAGGAGCACCAGAGGTCGGCTACCCGCTCGGTATCGCCAGGACTACGTGCTCAAGAGCGTGTTCGCGGAACAGTGTGTCCAACTCCTGAGGGAGTGTGTAAAACTGTTGGCATAATGCGTAATTGTCAACCGATGTGTGAAACTGTTGGTCTCAGGACCGTTGTCATACATGTGTGGTTTTGTTGTTAACTTGCAGAGGACTTAGCAAGTTCAAAGTGGGGGGAAATGTAGCAGTCTGGAAAATATGGTATATTATTCAGAACTGCTGACTGTGTTTATATCCCTTTTTGTACACAAAGACATTCTAACTAGTGTCATTGATTCACACGAACAATGACACAAACGTCCCCGTCCCAAGAGCATGTGAATACGGATCATAAATGACAGTATTGATTCATATTTTACAGTGCGTCTCCCCGTGTGACTAGCAGGCGGGACCAGCAGGGGGCAGTAGCAGGCAGAGAGTGGCGGAGAGAGCTGAGAGATGATAAAGGGAGAAGTGCAGCGGAAGTCGCTCTCTTCTCGGCAGTGAACTTGACCACGAGAAGTCACGTCTAACGGGGGAGCTCTAGACAGCCCCGTTGCTGACGTTTATGCCGGAGTGCCCCGTGGAACAGTGACGGGTGAAGTACTGGCTAGTGGATACGATATCCCAGCAGTACCAGTGTTATGATATTATGAACATTAAGTGCAGAGTCGGGCACTAAGAGTCGAGTTATACCTAGTTACAGTGAGCGGTATAAGTAGCGTGCGGCTAAGGATCACAGTAGCATTGCTCGTGTTATACCTAGTTACAGTGACGGTATAGTCTGCGTGCCAGAGACGTACGGGACATCCAAGCAGTCTGCCCGGGCGTCAACAGCTGTCTGCACCGGAGAGCAGCAGCACACCTGCTCCAGGCTGCCTGCAGGACACGGGGAGTTCTTTACCACCAGCAGAGTTCGCCCAGCACCAGCTCAGCCAGCACTGCCTCTCTGCTATAGCTCCGCCTGCTAGCACCTGCGGCGCGAGTGTTCGACGCCATCTTGCCACCAGGACGGTGGTGGAGCGGCGCGGCCGCCATTTTGGTAGAGTAAACATTAGGGCTTCGGCGCCCAGGATCCTATCGTACATCACACAGTGTGTCGCAGCCTACGGGCGAAGCTGGTGTTTGCTAACCACAGTGCATAGGGGTACCCCATAAACATTACATGCCGGCATTAGCATAGGGCTTTTGTTTTGGTAATTGTGGGCCCACACTTTTGGTTTTATTTCCTTTTCTTTGAGCGTGATACAATGTGTGTGTAATATTACTTTCCCATCTATTTAACCCTTCCCCTCTTGGGGGTAAACGTAACGCTGCCATATAAGTAAAGCCTAAGAAGAGGTATTATTATTGGTACTAGCCCAGACGTGGGTAAGGAGTCAAGTATATGGAAGTCTACAATATCTGGGTCTATTAACTTTGGGTCTGCAATACCTGAGTCTATACTGTGTGGGTGTACAATATAAGTGTTTGTAAGGTATTGAATTACAACTTGAGTAATAGTAGAACTACCTTCCGTGGACCCATTGCTATTAAATATTTGTAGATGACCAGTCTTTAAATAACAGTAAAGGATGTAGATGGGAGTCTTGTGTGTGTGTCTTTCATTATTTCTAACCCTAACCCTAACCCTTTGCTACGGGTAATATATGTAATCGTAACCCCTTGCTATTCTACCTTTTCCATTTCCATTGTAAGGGTTCTGGTCGTCTCACATAAGGGAGGGTACTGCTTGCGGGGGGAACCCAGTTATTTCTCTACCATCCGGTCAGTAGGTGTGGGAGGGAAAAGGGGCAACTGTGGAGGGTGAGGGTGTGTTGGGGAGTACTGCGGACTACTCCAGAGAGAGGGAGGAAGACCAGAGTACCGGACCAGGTTTGTAAACCCTGGGCCTCATTCACCCCCACTACCAGCCTCCAGTTGACGCTCCGGACCCCAAAGACGGAGGTGCAGCTGGCCAGGGTGCTACTGTGTCTCGCTACCTATTGACCGCACCCCACAGTTCCCACGAAGCAGGGATAATCCACCCTGCTACACATTGATGCCAGGGCCCTCATTTATCAACGTTGCGTAAGCACAGATATGTGCGTAACCCGTGCGTACGCGATCATTTCTAAGCAAAGTGTGTGACTTATCAATTTGAACGTGTGCTTGACTTTGTGCGTATATCGACGCACAGCACCGGCCGTGCGTACCTGGCGCCCGGTGGTAGAATATGAAGCATGCATGTCTGCAACGCGGAAATAAGCTTCCGTGCATTAGTTTCAACACTGGCGTGTTCAACTTCTGTATGACCCGTAATTCATTATAGTTCATTGTAAAATAGCAACAGTAGTGTAATTATAACGGGCTCACGCCCGAACAAGAGGTTGGCCTGCTTGTTTGGCAGGGGGGGCAGACGCAGAACACCCACCTCCAAACGCGATTAAATATTGTTTCAAATAAAAAGCGAATTACTATTATTTTCCAAATAAGATTGCCAACAACTAAATGCTTTCTACTTCAATTTGTTGGTTAGAATAGATGACCGCCGTTGAAACTTCACTGAGACTAAGGGCGTTTTCACACCTAGCTCGTTTGGAGCTGTTATTCCGGAACCTGGAGCGGTTACCCCTTATTTCGGTTCAGTTGGGCATATGTGAACACAGCAATTACATTCTGTTGCGGAACAAAAACAAGCGGACCGAGGGTCCGAGACCACCTGGAGAGGGTGGTCTCGGCGCAGTTCCAACCGAACCCGAAACGGACTCGTACGCTGTGAGAATGCAATCGATTTAACAAACCGACACAATTAATAATAATAATACGTCGTGGGTCAACGTGGAGCAGCGATGAGGTACACTGCGTCGTTGATATTTGGGCAGACGATCACATTCGTCAGATGCTTGCCGGGTGTCAGTCAGTCAGTCAGTCAGTCAGTCAGCCGTGCGCAGGAGAGAGGAGCCGGGGGTGCGTCTCTGTAGTGACAGCAGCAGCACCTTGCGGGACAACCTCTCTCTCTCCCTCTCCCCTCTCTCTCTCTCTCTCTCTCTCTCTCTCTCTCTCTCTCTCTCTCTCTCTCTCTCTCTCTCTCTCTCTCTCACTCTCCCTCTCCCTCTCTCTCTCTCTCTCTCTCTCTCTCTCTCTCTCTCTCTCTCTCTCTCTCTCTCTCTCTCTCTCTCTCTCTCTCTCTCTCTCTCTCTCTCTCTCTCTCGGCTCGATTTGGGGGGGGGGGGGGGGGGGACACCCC
>NC_140168.1:187282998-187430498 GCF_963971535.1 Notolepis coatsorum
AGAGGGGGGGGGGGGGTTAGAGAGAGATATGGGAGAGAGAGAAAGAGAGAGAGAGAGAGAGAGAGAAGAGAGAGAGAGAGAAGAGAGAGAGAGAGAGAGAGAGAGAGAGAGAGAGAGAGAGAGGGGAGAGAGAGAGAGATAGAGGGGAGACAGAGAGCGAGAGGAGAGAGAGAGAGAGAGAGAGAGAGAGAGAGAGAGAGAGAGAGAGAGAGAGAGAGAGAGAGAGAGAGAGAGAGAGAGAGAGAGAGAGAGAGAGAGGAGGAGAGAGAGAGAGAGAGAGAGATAGAGAGAGGGGGGGGAGAGAGAGAGAGAGGGGGGGGGGTGGAGAAGTGCAACATTTGTGTTTGTTGAGAGAGGGTTCATTCAATATTCACAGCCTCCAGCGCAGTAATCACGCACAGCACGTTAACTGCACTTTAGCTGATCTTATACTGAGCCTGTTTAGATTTGAATGTATATCCCTGCTATTTCATGTACTGCATGCTTTCATCTTGTTTCGCTCCGTGTTTTGTTCTGTTGTTGTTTTCGTCTTTAACACGCCTGCATGTGTCGTGCATTCGGCCGGAGAGTAAATTGTCTCGTTGTGATATAATAGATTCAGAATCGATCCAGAGAGAGAAGAGTTTTATGTGTGCTAAAGATTTTCTTTGTATAGTGAATACTTTTGTGTATGTTTCTCTTTTCCTCACGGTTATGTTTGTGGCGTCATCCTTTCACAACCTTGTCTCTGTCTTTCTCGAAGGTGATTCCTGTGCGTTCACGTTTCATATCGGGATGTTCAACGTATGTTTTCGTATTGGGAGTTCGCGCCGCTACATGCCTTTCCAACTGCAGTCCTTGCTGTGTGCTGGTTGCGGTAAAGACACAGCTGGGCTGTAGGACGCGCCGCTGTTGTGAGAAGCGGTGGGTTCCAGGTTTGGTGAGTTATGTTTTGCTGGCGAGCTCCACTTGTCTGTTAGTGCTATGGGGGCTAGTTGACAATGTTTATGAAAACCGGCCCCAGACTAGGGTCTTTTGTTCAGCCTCTTAGGCGACAGAAGACCTTGGTCTGAAGCCCATTATAGTTAACTAGTGGGCCACGACCAATAACACTGGTGATCCCTGTGTTTTCTGGACGAGTGGTTGTTTCTCTGTCACCGTGTAGGCCCCTTCTTTCATATGCAAATGAGAGTATTCCCTCACGAGGAAATATGGGCATGGATGATCATTAGCGGAAGATCTGTGTTCAAGTCAGCTACAGGCCAGTTGGGTATTGTGCTGGCTCCGTCGGGTTTTGGTAAAATCACCGTTGTAAAACTGTGTTAACATCTTGTTTCTCTTCTCTCTTAAACAGTGAGGAGGGTTTCAGAACAGCGGCCTGTCTGAGTGATTGTTATATCATTGTGTACAAGTTCAGGTGATAGCTGCTTAGCTTACGTGCTAGTGGTGACCTACTGTTAGCCAGTCAGCTGTTAGCTGCGGCGCTAGCCTGTTGTGATCACTAGGCAAGGAAACGTTAGCTTGCGTGCTAGTTATGGCCTACCTAGGCTAGGCTAGGAAACGTTAGCTTGCTGCTATCGGCCGAGTGCGGCCGTTAGCTTAATGCTACACTGTTGAACGTGCTTTGATTATAACATGTTTTAAACACTCTTGACTACGACGTCATCTTTGACAGAGGATGTTCGTCGAACCTGCCCTGGGCCAGGACGGCAAGGACTGCGTCAACAAGGGGGACCGTAGCGGCGGGATGGAGCGGCGACGCTGCCCAGGTCGACAACACAGAACGGCTGTGTTTACTACGGTGCCTTGTTGGAGTCTGCAGTTTCGCTTGATCTGCGCTCAAGGTAGGCCAGGTCTAGGGATGGGTACCGTTCACATTTGAACCGATACCGGTACCTGTGAATCGATACCGGTACCCAACGGTACCTTTTTTCGGTACTTTAATCTCAAGAAATTTAATTTACCTACCTCAGTGGTAAAAAAAAAATCCAAACTTCAAATAACTACAATTTCGACAGTTTTCGGCTTGTCATTGCTCCGACTGCTTTGTTGTTGAATCAAGTCAAATCCTAGGTAAGCATATATTGTGCGTGTGAACGTTGACATGAAAAGAAAAAAGTAAAAAAAAAAAAAAAAAGTAAAAAAAATTGTTTAATAAAAAATATTTTTTTAAATAAAAAAAAAAAATATATCGATTTCTCACTTGATTCGATACTCGGTAGTACCGACGTGTTTCGGTTCGGTACCTCAAAAGTACCGAATTCGGTACCCATCCCTAGCCAGGTCTGACCAGACCTTGAGCACTTCTTCTTGCTTTCCCTTCTAAATGTTTTGTAAATAACGATGTTTTCCAAAACGAGTGTTGCTGCACTACATTTAGGATACGATGCGAGTTATGTGTGAATTGTCTTGTCACTGGTATTAGCTTCTCCATGCAAAACGGGTTGTTTGTTACAGATGTGGAAATGATCTGGTTTGTTGTGTTGAGAAACATCATGTGTGTTTATGTACTGTGTACTCACAACTAAGGGGGTTAAACTAACCTATAAAGCTATGCTTAGTGACATATGAGTAAAGAATGATTCTTTTCTCAGCCTGTAATGACAATGAACAGTGTGTTCACATATTAACAGGTTTACCTGTTCAACTGGCCGTATTAAGGGTAAAGTAGGAGGCTTGTGTTTCCCCCCGGTTCCCTGGGGACTTCTTCATCCTCCTCTCAGACATGTTGTTGCACTACATTGTGTCACTGTGTGGTAGAGATACGATGTAACCCTTAGCTTGATTGCTGAGGTTGTGCTAAACACTGCTTGAGAAACTTTATTTTCCTAAAAGAAAAAAAATGTTGGTCGCTTTTCGTGTGTGCTTAGCAAGGCCTGTGGCTGATACTAATCGAGAATTATGTATTCTCTCATTATGAAAAACGGCGTTCCTCTGTAGAGTGTTTTTGCCATTTTTCGTAGGTGATGATGGGTTGTGTGTGTCATGTGACCTACAACTGGGTTGGGCTGGCCACAGAAGCACATGTGTAAGTTTGGTACCGGGGTTCTTGGAGAGCCCTCTCTATTCTGTGTTTTTTCCTTAGTAAAAATCAGATAGCAGGTTAGCACATGCGCTGCATGAAGCTGTTAGACGCTTCATGGAGCTGACTATGACTGTGTCATACTCTCTTTTGTCATTACATCGTATCATGGGTGTGGGGTCGTAAAGGGGTGAACTGGTAACCTTTCCTCCCCTTTTTTCTGTTGGTCAGGGGTAAACCCACCTGTCCTTCAAGGTTCCTGTCACGTTGCGGTTCGGCACGTTACAGGGTGAGGTGAGGGGGGGGGGGGGTTTCCTGGTCCCACGCCCTGGAATATTGGGCGTGTGCACCGCAGAAATTCCCCCACCATAGAGTACGTCACCGTGCGCGTCTCTGTTGGTAGGACTTCCGTGTGCTGTTCAGGTCCATATGATGGATCTGTTTAAAACGGGGGGTGGTCAGGGTTCCTCCTCATGAAGCTCCTATTCGGGCCTTCTGTGAGTTGGGACTCTCCTTCCATGTGAGGGAGCCTCCTTCAGAGTACAGAGCCTCCTCCTCAGATTGTCAAGGTGAGTGGACCCTCAAGAAGGAGTCCTACTCTATTGTGTGTGTATTCGATTCAATTCGATTATTGAGTGTGTATGGGTTCAGTGCCTCCTCCCTGGAGAGCCCTAAAACCAATTTTTTACATGGCTCAAGGTGCAATATATTCTTTTCAATCTGTACAGCTCGCGTGGGAAGTCTCTCTGGGGATTCCCGTCTCCTTCCTATGGGAGGGTGGTGGGATGTAAAAATGAGAAAAAAATTTACCCCCGGCTGTGTAGACTGGGATACATACTGTTGGTGCTGTTGGAGTTAGGAAGTATCACACCCCTCTTGTCGTTCCGCTGGGCGCCTTGGGGATTCAATGACAGGTCTAAATAGCCTGTTCATTGATGTGGGTGTGTCCCGACGCACGCATAGTGCTAGCTCGGGGTGTTCTGTAAACAGGCGACTGACTGGCACGCCTTGGTTGCTTGAGGTTAAAACAGTGTTTTTATAAAGCAACTGGGATGGAGGTTTTTCCTCTTCCGACGACCAAATCCGACGACCTGGTTTGGTTATCGACGGATTCTCGTTCATATCTGGGGGATGATGACGGAATGGATCTAAACATATGTAGAGGGGTCTCACGCCCTGGGGGTGGGCCACCGGGCGCGGTTCGCCCCGAACGTCTGGGTGGCGCCTTCTTTTCATGTTTAAGATCAACACGCATATCTGCCCCTTCTTCTGGAGTAGGCATGTCGGCGTGGTTAGGGCACGGGACTGGTTCTGGTCACGCTGGTCCGGATCAGTTGAACCCGTTGTCCGCCGGGGATGCAGATCTGCTGTTCTGGTACCCTGAGGGACTTGGGCTTTTTTCAGGGGGAAAAATGCCAGGTCGGTCCGGGTGTCACAGGGTTAAGCGCTATGGAGACCCTGGTTGGGTAAATTTTTTACTCAGCACTGTCGTAATGGCGTACGGCCATGCCAACCTGTACACGCTCGATCTCGTCAGATCTCGGCCGCTACACAGGTTGGTCCTGGTTAGTACTTGGTTGGGAGACCGCCTGGGAATACCAAGTACAGTGTGCTTGGGGCTGGTTCTCCATTCTTTTTCGCTCCTCTCTCACGCTCGGCTGAGGGGCCTTTGTCCGAATACGCTGGCGATGTGGGGGGCGGGGTCACTAAGTGCCCACCTGGTGGGGTCTTGATGCTGGCATCATGGACTTCTCCGGGCCCCCATTCCAGGGGGTCCAGTCCCTTTGGTGGGTCTGGGCCTTCCTTCGCGCTCCGCTGCTACGGCCTTGCCACAGGGTTTGGTTTGCCCTTGACCCCGTGATTCTGGGGGCAGTAACGAGGTTGTTCCCTCCGTTCGTTCCCGGGTGGCATGCGGGTTGTGCGTGTGTGTAGTCGTGGGGTCAGGCCACGGTCTGCTCACCCTGTGCGTTGAGTTGCTTGAGTGCCTCTTCGCACACTCGGGTCCGTCGCCCTCCCGGGAAACCTCCAATAGGGGGGGTGCCCTCCATTAGGGTGGGTCGGGGGGGCTCGGCCCTCCCTGTTCTGATGGTTGTGGGGGGCTTTCAGCGGGGTGTATTTGTCGGCCGATGGCTCTCGCTCGGCCTCCCTTATGCAGAGAGTGACGCTGAGCGAGAGCCATACGATACAGAACGTTAGGTTATGACTATAACCAAGTTCTGTTAGTAGTGGTGACGCTCGGCGTCTGACGCCGCTGCAGCCCTTGATCTCGCCTTGTGGTGAAAGCTTGGGAAGGAGGCGAGTGGGTGGCCCCACCCCTGCTTATATGGGTAAGCTGATAGGGGTGTGGTCAGACAAATATTGGGATTAAAGGTACATTGTGGTCTTTATTCAGTGCGCGTGCACGTGTGCGAGGACAGTGCAGAGAGTGACGCCGAGCGTCACCACTACTAACAGAACTTGGTTACAGTCATAACTCATAACCTAACGTTATTCAGGGTTAGTCTCAGCCTGGGCACAAGCTGACAGGTAGGCCTGGTTTTAAAGACAGACGACCAAGACCAAAGATGGTCCAAAGATAGACTCCATTCATCCATCCATCCATCCCTCCACCTACTCCTTTCCTCCACCCATCCATCCATCCATCCATCCATCCATCCATCCATCCATCCATCCATCCATCCATCCATCCATCCATCCATCCATCCATCATACATCCATCCATCCATCTATCCATCCACCCACTCCTTTCCTCCATCCATCATCCATCCATCATCCAATTACTTTTAAACTCAAAGTAAAAAAAATATTTGTAAATTATTGTTCTTTTGTTTTAACATGTTTTTATATTGCTCTGTTTTTGTATTTTATTTGTTTTATGTTTGGGGACTGAGGATGGAAATTAGCATCCCTTGCTAAATCCTGTGTATTTACAGTGCATTATATGTATTGCCCATTAATACATGCTGTCCCTTCCAAATAAACAAATAAATGAAATAAAATCCATCATCCATCCATTCATCACCCATGCTTCGGGGCTGAGCTTCCTACAGGCAACATAGGCGGTTGCCTAGAGTGCCACCCAGAGGGGGGCGACAAAAACTACCCAGCAAAAAAAAAATATATATATTTCTTTCTTTTATTATTTGTAGCTGAACAAAGTTTTTGCACCCCCCTATATATCTGCAACCAATAGTTTGACATAAAAAAAATTATGTTCCAAAAAAAATATATATATATTTAGATTTTTTTGTAGGGGGGGGGGGGGGGGCGCAGTGGAGAAGCCAAAAATGTGCTAGGTCCGGTAGTTCCTTCCTTCCATCCATCCCTAAAAAAATCGTCCAGCTCTCCTTGTTTCCTGGGGACTTAAAGGGGCAGTTCACTGACCCAATTTTTTTTTAATAATTATTTCTTTACCAGAGCGCTATTGATCCATCCAGATAGTTTGTTTGTGATTTGCTTAGTTTTGGAAATATCTGCCGTAGAGATATCTGCTGTCACTTCAACACAAGGGACCTGAGTGACACTTGGTGTGTGGTGCTCAAAAAAGGCCACAAAAATACATTTGAGAAACTCAAAAGCAAGGTCTCTTTCCAGAAATCACGACCCGGTTACGACAAGAGAATCGCTGTTGTGAGCAGTTTGATGTAGGAAGTATTTTCTACCGCAGTACACCCCCACAATAATATACAACGGGTGTACTTCGGTAGAGAATAGTTCCTACATTAAACTACTCACGACAAGGTCTGTGGATTATCTTGAGTAACGGGCCACAAGACCTCACCACGACACGGCTTCTGCGCCAAACCCTCGCCTGCAGGCCAGGGCATTGACCACCACAACACTTCCGGTATTCTGAAATCATGGGAGAGAGAGTGGGGGGAGAAAATTAATGAATCTGGATGAGAGCCTTGCTAAGTGGTTGTAGCTACGGCTGTGGGAGTGCTGGAGACATGATCCAATATACTTGTATACACCTGAGAGACCAATCCCATGTCGATCGCCACTTTCTCGGCCGAGCTATAGTCACTTTTCCGAACCTACTCCCGAACTCCGCATGCGCAGATTGATAAACCTAGATCTCTGGACAATCCAGAGACGCCGTTGGCAATCTGCGCATGCAGAGTTCGGGAGTAGGTTCGGAAAAGTGACTATAGCTTGGCCGAGAAAGTGCCGATAAACTTGGGAATGGTCTCTCCGTGTTCAGGAGACTCAGGCTTATACAAGTATATTGGATCATGTCTCCAGCACCCCCACAGCATCGGCGTATTTAGACCACTATCACTAGGGCACGTGCCCTACTGATGATCATCTGTGCCCCAGTGATAATTTTTTTTTCTTTTTTTTTTTTTTTTTTAACAAATGTTTTTTATTTTCCCTTTTTTAACATGATCAAATGATCATTTAACATGATCAAATAATTATTATAATATTTTTTACTTCGCTTTGAAATATTATAGTGAAATATTTTGCACTGCATTTATCTTGTTGAAATCCTCCAACAGGCTCTTTTTTGTAAGTTGACTGGTTTGCACACCAATAATACAGTGCAATAATAGAATAGTAGAATAGATAGTAAAATTATGCAATAGAATGGCCAGAGTAAAATAGTGCTACAGTACAATCAACAGCGGGGTGTATTAGAAGGCTATGGTGAAGAGGTACGTTTTTAGCTTATTTCTGAAAATATTAAGAGATCTAGCTTCCCTAATGTCCATAGGTAGTGTGTTCCATAACTTTGGTGCATAGTTAGCAAAGGCTGCATCCCTGATTTTCTTTAGACTGTGGCTTGGAACCTTCAATAGACCAGTAGTAGATGATCACAATGTTTATACTTTGTATATAAGGAGGAGAGGAGGACCTTGAAATCAATTCTAAATGTTACCAGAAGCCAGTGTAGGTTACTTACTTGTAACTTCGGGTTTGATCCAAGGAGTAAGTTGCCCCATATTGCTCTGTAACATTTCTCTTTTTGTTATAGGACCGACTAGTAGGATTTCAGTTTTGCCCTCATTTAATTTTAGGAAGTTGTTCATCATCCATTTGTTTATTGCTAAGAGACAGGCGGAAATGGAGTTTATAGCTGTGTGATCATTTGGTTCAGCGGAGATGTACAATTGTGTGTCATCTGCGTAACTATGGAAACATACATTGTGCTTTCTAATGATGTCTCCTCAATGTTCAATGTTCAATGCAATGTTCAATGCAAGTAAAGCACTTTAAACTTTAAGTATGACTAAATGCTTTATTGACTATATATATAGTAACTGTTCCAAAATGCATAGATTTCTATGTATTTTAGGGGTTTGGGTGGCTAGCTCTTTTTAATATAAATGTCAGATTGTTTTATTTATTTCATAGATTTCTATGCATTTCAGGAGTTTGGGGGGCTGGCTCCCCAAAATAATTAAATAACATAACCCTAACCTAACCCTAAAACCGAAATAAAGTAAAAAAAAAAATAGTTACAAAATCCACCCATTTTCACCCACAAACCGGCCAAAACCGGCCGGTGTGCTGGGTCTAGATACGCCCCTGGCCGTTGCTTAATGTCAAGGCTCTCATCCACATTCATTAATTTTCTCCCCCCACTCTCTCTCCCATGCGCTCAATGTAATGCAGAAGTGCACGGTTGGCTCCCGAACCCTGAAAAACAGAAGCGACCAACAGATATTGTTGAGATTGAGAGCGTGCAGAACAGACCTCTGCACGCTCTCAATGACTCATAATTAAATCTGTGAGTGAAAAGCATCCAAACCCACTCACTGTGATGTGGCCACTCTCAGCGGGGGAGCATGTCTATGTTCCCCGGGTCCTATGTTCCCCGGGTTCTATGTTCCCCGCTTTGATTGATTGATAGATTGAAAGTTTTAGACCACCAGCCCTGATTCCAAACTCTAACCTTAACCAGTTCGAACGAGGGCCTAAGCTTAACCGTTCGAAACAAGGCGGCCATTAATAATTAATAAAATAATAAACATTTATAAAATTTTCAATCTATTAATCAATCAAAGCGGGGAACATAGAACCCGGGGAACATAGGACCCGGGGAACATAGGGATGATCCCCTCAACGGCCCGACGTCCGGCGGCTTGAACGGAGCGACGGACTCCAGCGGAAACGCGTACACAACGAGTACGATGCACGCCCCGAGCACACAGCCGCGCACACAACTGTGGAAATCCACACACTGACAGATGGACGGATATCTATATATAACTCTGTATGATATCATGTACAATAGTATGTATATACTGTGTGTATATACATTTAAATTTACCACATAAATACAGTATATATATATATCCATATCTGTCTCAATAGATCTGCATATAATTATTCTATATACCTACTTACAGTACACACCTGCATATAACTCTGTATGATAGCATGTACAATAATGCTGTATATACCATATGTATATTTACAGCTATATATATATATCCATATCTGTCTGAACATACCTGCATAGTCCTTCTATGTCTACTTATACATCTGCATATAACCGATATAACTCTGTACATTAATGTATATACCGTATATATATATATATATGGGTCATTGACGGATAAGACTTTTCAATAGGCCAATTTTAAAATACAAAAAATAAGGATATATTTGGCCATTTTTCAAACATTTGGAATGTAGTGTATACATGCATTTATGAGATTATTAAGAGATTTTAGTGTTTTTAAAGTTGAAGTTGAAGTTGATTAATAGGACATGGCCTTAATAAAAGTCATTTGGGGCGACCGTAATTTATCTCAAAATTAATATATTTCCTTAACATTACTAATATTTTAACAGGTATCAGTAATTAAATATACATCTTAAGAAAGACAGGCTTGTGTGCCCTTTAATTTTTTGTAAACCATGATTTCACAAGTTTATTCTATAATGGCAGTGTCTCCCTCGTAATGCAGTTACAATACCCATATATGCTCTAAAACCCATAAAACTGATTTAAAATGTGTACAGATAGTATCCACTTAAGCATAGTATACCAGTGATTAATATTTGAGCCAAAACTGATGGATATTCTATTTTGAATTTAGTACAGTTATTGACAATCATTGGTTACCCCGCATGACAAATGGTCGCCCCAAATGATGGGAGTAGTTAAAAGTATATTTAAAATGTTACACAATGCAGTTCAGACAAAAGAAAACTGAACAATGTTTTTATTACAATCTTTTCAAGTGGTCAACAAAAATATTCTTCAATTCATTCAAATATCACAAAAGTAAAACACGTTAACATGCGAGGGCCCACATTTTCCCATCTGCACTTTGGCGACCTCTACCGGCTCGGGTGTGCATATATTTTAATACAATATATATATATCGAATTAAAGCCCTATTTGTTGCCTGTCGATAGCAATTCCAGGTGACACAATCCGTTCAGCGGTTCTCGAGTTAAATGCCGATATGTGAGGTGTGCGCCGAAGTACACAGTGTTGTACAAATACAACACCGACTCCCGGGGCTCTAGCTCCGTCAATCATTTGGCACGGTAGATTACAAGCTTCGTCAGGAACATTCAAATATCACAAATGTTAAAAACATTAAACATTCAAAAAGTTAAAGTGCAATACACATAACATGCTTCAGGAACTTGAACATTTCACAAATGTCCATTTTCATGTCCTCATATCATCATTGGTTTTGTCAATGTATGAGAGCGAGAAGGTGGGTTAAGTAGCATCACTTTTGTGATGGTAGTCACATTGGACAGGGATTAACAATTTAAGTCAATAATAAAAGGTAAACAGAGTTGTATGTATGGAATAAAAATTAAACACAGTTCTATAGAGTCAATAAACAATAACCACCAACATAGTTGCATGGATGAAATCAACGCTAAACAACTACAACACAGTTGTATCAGTTCCTTTTAGGGATGGCACGATACCACTTATTCATGTCCGATACTGATATCACAGCCTTGAGTATCTGCCAATACCGATACCCATCCGATACTCCCTTAAAAAACAAAAACCTGTGTTTAACCTAGCCATCTATAAAACATCAAAAACTCCCCTAAAGGAAGAAATACATACCACACATGACTCAGTTATGCAATAGTGCTGCTGCTTTTTATTTTGTTCAAATTATTTAGTTAATACGTTAATAAGACTACAGCGATTTCATGACGGCTTCCTGTCCTTGCGTCTAGTGCTGAAAATATACACTTTGACTGCTGTTTTGATAGGGTTAGGGTCTTTACTCTTGGCTACATTTGAAAAAGAAACACAACATTGTACTTATTTGAGATAGCCGTGTCAGAGATAATGACGGTTTGGCAACATGAAGTGAGGCTATGCGTCGGAAACCTACATTTTCAACAACAGAAAGGGGCTGGTCGTCCAGCACAATAAATGTGGTTATTTTCTCGGTTTTCTTCAGCTTTACTTTGTTACTGTCTGCAGGGAGTTTCTCTCGCTTCTGAATGGTTTCCAGCTATGTTAGCTGCTGCGACAAAACTTTTCCTCTTGGCATTCGTTGCACATATGAACTCGGCATACTCCCTTTCCATGATTAATCTGCAAGTGTTGTGTGGTGTTGAAGTTTCCAGTGTTGCTGCCACCCCTAGAAATACTTGCGTCGCAGATATTACACTTGGCTGTGTCGTGTTATTCCACAAGTATACATGCGAGTCCTCTGTATTTGTTTGTGCGTGTCTTCATTCTGTTAGCTCCACCATACAGGTCCGTTATTATCCGCTCTTAGTCTACTCTGCCCTGTGTACCTGTCTGTGACCCCAGTACGGTGGCCTGTACTCTGTGTCGTAGTAATGCGCACACATTAGCATAACACCACAGGCTGTTTTGCCTTTCTCTTCTTTGAGCTTAAAATAACTCCACACAGCTGACATGATCGCGGCGCGCTGCTAACAAGTTGACTTACGTTTAGCTAATGCTAACGTTGTTGTCACGCTACTGTTCACGTGATGGCATGCTTTACGGCCTGTATCGGATCCAATCCTGTGAATTTGGCCAGTATCGGACCAATACCGGTGCCATCCCTAGTTCCTTTTATATTATCTCATGGTAAACTGCAGGCATTTCAAATTGAGGTACATGTGCATGTTTTAACAAATCAGGCAACCTGAACACCTAGAATAAGAAGCACACCAAAAAACAAAACACGGGTATTTTTTACATTTAGTTAAATTATTAATGTTCGGTTATGACATCATACGGTGACATCACAAATGTTCCAGAACGTTCGATCATGACATCATACTGTGACATCATAAATGTTTTAGAACGTTCGGTCATGACATCATACTGTGACATCACAAATGTTCCAGAACGTTTGATCATGACATCATACTGTGACATCACAAATGTTCTAGAACGTTCAGGCATGACAAATAAGCCGGTTCAATGACTTTATCTAAATCCAATCAATATTCCTAATGCCGTGTCAATGTAAGGTTATAAAAATAAACATATAAACATTCATACAATACAATATAGCTTTCGCTCCTACAGTCAACATTCCCCAAAGATATATCAAACACGAAACAAACTTTGATCAGATTATAATGGAGATGTTGCACAGTGCAATCCACTGAACATTTATTGTTGAAATATGTCACTGTTGATCATGAGCTGGATATATAACCTATGGTTTCAAGGGATGTTAAACCTACTGTAGAATCAAAGTAAATGTTAGTGATTCAAATCCTCATTTTGAGGTAGGGGATCCACCACAGCTTGCCCTGCTGCTCTTCTCTACTACTACACCAGCCAGAACTGGTGGAGTGTTCTCCATGGATGGTGGTGTCAGGTCCAGCATCGCCTTTTCCATCTTTTTCCTTCTCCCTGTAACCTCTGGATGCAGCCTTCTCCCTCTCCGATAGCTCATCTGACTTCACATATGGAATCTTGCCCTGTTGTTTTCTTCTCTGGTAGCTGAAACAATGGTCTATAATGTGATACTGATTCTGGTGGGCTAAATTACATACAAACTTAAGTTCAAGATATTACAGAAAAGGTCATTCCTAATCCTACTAACATGACAGTTTGAAATACACCAGAGAAAAATATACTGCATGTTACCTACCTATAGTTTTTTTTACCTTCTCTTTTCCTGGCAAGATAGTCGGCTCTTGCTGTAGGGTCTGCATTGACCCGCTGTCTGTAGTGAGCAGTCTTCTGTTTGCTTGTTTGTGCCATCTAGAAAATAGGTTAAACTAGTTAAACATGACTACTAATACATGTACAATTACCGAAATGGAATGTCATGCTATACCGTTTAAAAATAATTCTCGTAAGATTGTACAATACTAAAAAAGAAACATTGATTCCTAAATAGGAATGAAAATATACAGAAATGTTGAAAGATATATGTTAAAGTATACAAAGAGTTATGCTAAAACAAAGAACGTTATGTATATAAATCATGAATAAAAAATAAATATACAGAAACTAAAAATACAGGACATATATCTATCATCTAAAACACTCAGCAGTGGTCGCCCCACATGATACTCGGTCGCCCAGATGATGTTTTTAAGGTCAGTCAAATATTACAGGCTAACCATTAGCTACAGAAACCAAACTAGCTAGCTCTTACCACATGTCACTATCAAATTCATCATCAAAATATAGATTTTCAGATCAAACGTATTATTCACAGTTTTGGGGCGGTCGTCCCACAAGACATCCAAAAGTGGCAACTACATTACAGCAGTTAAAAAAGAGATTTATTTGCCAATATGAAAGAGACTTACTAACCTGCTAGTTGTTTCTCTGGGTCCCTCACATGTGACTGGCTGATGCAACATCCTGTCCTTGAGGTGGTTTCAAAATAAAAGTCCCACAATTGTGTTTTCTTGATGGTCACCCCAGATGATATTTCATAAAATGAACATATGCGGACAACATTCGTTTGTATATTATGATGGAAGTATATGTGCAAATGCTTCATAATTTTGTCAATGAATGCAAAACATGTTTGAAATTATGCCAAATAGGGCAAGGGAAATATTTAAATAGATTTAAAGTGATTTTAAGCCGGTTGTCCAAATAGAAGTCAATGCTGGACGGTCGCCCCACATGGACATTTGACACTTCAGGTAGCATAAAAATTACCAATAACTCAAATGTTTGGAGGAGTTAGAGTGGGTCTGTATATGGGGAAGGTATTAGAGATACATGTAAACTTTTTATGAATTTTAATGTTTTTTTTAAGGTAAGAAATTCAGTGGGACCGAAAAAATAGGCGTCACGTCATTGACCCATATACATATATATATTAGAGCTGGGCCGTTAACGGCGTTAACGTGCTGCGTTAACGCTATATTAGTATCGCGCTCTAATATAATTTTTTTCTTTTTTTTTTTTTATTTATTTACCCAGGGTAGGTTCGCTGAGCACAGATGCTCTTTTTCAGGAACGCCCTGCTTCACATTCACACAGTTCCATTCACACCTGGGAGCTGCCCAGTACAACCACAGTCTGACAACATTGGCCACTGAGCAACTCCACTGGAGCAGTTGATTCAAGCCATGTCACATAGTTCAAGTTTGAAATGATTCTTTCTGTTTTGCTCCCGAGAGTGTGCTAGATACAGTGGCGGCCGCTGGCACTGGTGCCTTGTAGGTCGCAGTTCTCGTTAATAGGTCGAGTTGAAAATGTAATGCTCTGAGATGCTCTGGAGCAATCTCTCTCTGTCTCTCGGATCAATCAAATCAAATAATTAACACATGTATGTTGTCATTTTAAACAACTCACCATTCATTCATTATGCATCAGCAGCAGCTAAATTAATGTTATAGTTCACAACACAGCAGCGCGTTTTGAATCGCTAGCCTATTAATTATCGTCTCAGCAAGCACAGTCAATACTTTTTTCCGTAGCCGCATTTCGCGGAGACAGCTGTGTATAGCGAGAGAGAGAGAGCGAGAGAGAGAGAGAGAGACTCACTGTTTAGTTGAAACGTCCAGGGCAGGAGAGCTTGATAAACGTGTATAATCCACTGTTGATGTATATCCACTGTCCACTGTCTCCAGACTGCATCCGCCATATAGCTTGTTAGCCAAGTGTTAGCTTGTTAGGCTGTTAGCACAACACAAGTACATTTCTTTGTCCATTTTTCCGCGTCGAACAGACTGCAAACTACCTGGCGTTCTATCGCCATGCTCTAAGACAAACTCTAACCTTAACCAACTTTGAAAGAGTGCCTAAGCTTAACCATCTGATTGATTGATTGATTGAAAAGTTTATTAACAGATTGCAGAATGGGTACAGTACAGTACAGCTCAATACATACAATTGTTAAGGGGATGCAGACCAGAGAAAGACTTTCGTCTTGTTTACATCAGGGTCCCCCATTTCCAATTCATCATAACATATATGACATACATGACATACAGATAGACAGTACTCCTACATCTATACATTTATGACATATCCGATTTGCAAATACAGTACTGTTTGTGATACAAAAGTGTCCAGAAAAGGAGTGTATATACATTTGGCATAGAAACTGTACATTGGAGGAGGTTGGTTGGGTGGGGTGGGGTTGGGTGGGTTGGGTGAGGGCTGTACATTGGAGGTGGGGGGGTGGGGGGGGGGTTGGGAAGGGGACACACACACATTTTACACTGTACATTGGAATATTGACAAAGCCTTTCTTGGTCATTTACTGTACAACTAGGTTAGGACATTTGTAGGGGCCAGTTTCGAATTGCAGTCTCACGTAGGTGTTTTTTGAGAGTGTTTTTGAAGGTGGGTAGTGATTCACATTCCTTTACAGCTTTAGGCAGGGCGTTCCACATTGATGTGGCATAATTGCGAAACGTGTTTAGTCCCTTGTTTGAGCCGAATCTGGGTTTTACATGATTTGTGGAGCTCCCTCTGGTGTTGTGATCGTGGTATTCACTGACCTTTGGGAAGTATTTTGACATGTACATGGGTACCTTGGTCGCGTAGTGTATCTTGTAGACCAGGCCCATTGCAAGTTGCTGTACTCTGTCGTCTACTCTAAGCCATCCTAGGTTGTCAAAGTGGGCAGGGGTGAGGTGGGTTCTAGGAGTCAGGTCAAGTAGTAGTCTGACTAGCTTGTTTTGAGATGTTTGTAATTTGTTTTTTAGTGCCTTTGAGGTGCTTTGGTACCATGAGGTGCAAGCATAGTCGTAGTACCCTTGAATGAGTGCTCCTGCTAGAGTCTTCAGGGTATTCTTGTTTACCAGAGAGGAGATCCGGTACAAGAAACGCGTTCGTTGGTTGACTTTTTTTATTACATTGGATGCCATTTTGTCACAGGAAAGATTAGCCTCTAGGATGGAACCCAGGTAGGTAATTTCATCTTTCCTTGTGATAATATTGTCACCCACTGTAACCGAGAAGCCGTCGGTCTTGCTGAGTTTGTTATTTGAACCGAAGAGAATGGACTCTGTTTTGCCCATGTGTAATGATAGTTTGTTGTCGGCGAGCCATATGCAGATTTTGCCTAGTTCCGAGCTGAGGGCTTTTTCAACCTATAACTTGTTCTTGTCAGAGACCAGCAGGGCTGAGTCGTCCGCAAACAGGAACAAGTTGCAGTCACAAGCTGACGACATGTCATTTGCATAAATTAGGAATAGTAGCGGTCCTAGTATGCTTCCTTGTGGAACACCACAGCTCACTGTGAGGGGGGGGGATAGGGTACCGTTTACTTCCACCATCTGTTCCCTCCCCTCCAGGTAGGATTGTATCCAGCTCACTGATAAACTATCAAAACCAATTGCTTTTAGCTTGTCAATCAGAATGGTGTGATTGACAGTGTCGAAGGCCTTTTGTAGGTCCAGCATGACCATATTTGCCCGCGTCCACCTCTTGTTTGATGTGGTCGTTCAAGTAGAGAAGGCATGTGTCAGTGGAGTGGGATGTTCTGAAGCCAGATTGGAATTCGTAGATTAGATTTTTTTCCGCGAGGTACTTTTCGATCTGTTCGTATACTATTTTTTCCATGACTTTCGAGATGGATGTAAGGATAGAAACAGGGCGGTAGTTACCCGGGTCTAATTTGCTCCCCTTTTTGTGCAGGGGTGTTACTCTCGCAATTTTGAAGTCCTTGGGGACGTGTCCCTGTTTTATGGAGAGGTTTATTATGTGTGTGATGACTGGGGTGATGGCTGCTGCTGAGTCTCTGAGGAATTTGGAGGGGATGTTGTCATGGCCAGTGGCCTTGTTTGGTTGGAGGGCGCTCAGTTTTTTGAGTACCTCATCTGTAGTTACTATTTCCAGTTTGAAGTCGTCTTTGTGGACGCCTAGGTTCTTGTAGTATGCTACTATGTGTTCTACCCCATACTGCCCTGAGTGGGAGGGTAGTTTGTTTACCAGTGTTGTGGCTATGTTTGTGAAGAAAGTGTTTAAGTAATTGGCTACATCCAGCTTGTCTGTGATGAGCGTGTTGTCCGTCTTTATGTTTATGTTTGAGAACCTGGTTTTGAGTTTTTTACTGCAGCCTAGTTGATTGTTGAGTAATTTCCAAAGTTCACGTGGTTTATTTTTGTTTTCCTCGGTTTTGTCATTGATGAAATTTTTTTTAGCAGTTTTGATCATGGAGTTTACGTCATTTCTTAGTCTGTTTCTTTCTAGTTTGAGTTCAGTCACGTGGTCTTGGAGTTCACTGCTCGTGCTTTTGGTAAGCTTTGACTGCAGATCTAAAGAACTTGCAGTCACGGCACGCTCTGCTGCCTGCATTTCACAACAACACAACAACACAACTATCTCTCAGTCTCTCACCAACGGACCGGAAATTCCGGAATAAGCTAGAATTGGAACATTAGAAATTGGATTCGGCCAATCAGAGATCGTCTCTGTGAAATTCTGCTACGGAAAAAAATACTGGCGTCGGCCAATCAGAGAGCGTCTCCGCGAAATGCGGCTACAGACATTCTTGACGCTACTGGCTAGACCGCTTCAAATCGCGCCCGGATTCCAACATAATAGTCATATTTCAACGCACAACGCGTTACGCACTGATTGGCTTCGACGGATACAGCGATCAAACCGTGACGCGCACTCAGAGCGCTATTGCGTCTAGCCCGGGCCGGAAAAAAAAAGAAAAAAAAAGTGATGTCACTTCCTGTTCAAGAAAACGAGTATTTTTTTATTTTATATAATAACGTTATATTGTGCATTGGAAACACAAACATACTTAAAATGAGTAAATGTTATTAATTTTAAACATGTTTATATTATTTATAGGGCTATAAAACTAAAAACTAAAAAGTTTTATTTTCTTCTTCTCTCTGATTTAACAGCAGTCAGCAGGTGGGTCGGCGCCCTTGCGCCCCTAGTGGCAGAGCCGCCACTGGCTAGATACTGTACTGTACTGGTAATATTATTTATTTGTGTTAACTTCTGAATAAAACAACTTATTAAACACAAGTACATCTTATTGAACATTATTTTGATATTTCATTACCAATTATCATAGCAAAACAGCTTTTTCAAACAGTCTGTAATGCATTTTGGAAACGGGAGATGGGCTCATGGTGTAATGGGCCACCTGGCCTGAGAAACATAATGAGGAAAGAAAAAGTAAGGACTTACTTCTGGTCATTATTTGGGTAGAACACACATATATTGAATGCCTTCGGCAGGTTTTTTTTTTTTTTTTTGAGCCATTTTAATCTAGATTAAATCCAGGATTGCAGATAGATTAATCTAGATTAAAAAAATTAATCTATGCCCACCTCTAATATATATACTGTATATATGATAAGAATTATATATATATATATATATATATATATATATATATATATATATATATATATATATATATATTTATGTATTCTTACCATATATACAGTATATATATCCACCTGTCTGTACCTTACATATCTGTAGATACAATATATATATATATATATATATTGTATCTATATATATATATCTGTACATAACCCTTACCTACTCTTACTAGTTACACTGCTGGCCAGTATGTCTTACTACTACCATAGTGTCTTTATACCTGTATCACTGTACATAATAATACTACAACTCTGTACATCTGATTAGCACTATACTTAGTAGTACTAATTTATATATTTTATACCCAGTTTAATCACCTGTACATTGTATATTACTATTGCACTTTACTGTTACATGTGCACTCTGGTTGGATGCCAAACTTATTTCCGTTGTACTGTACTTGTGCTGTATGATGAGAATGCATTTGAATATAATCTAATATGCACAACACATCACACACATTCAATTGGTGCAAGTACATACACACATAATATAGACACACACACACACACACACACACACACACACACACACACACACACACACACACACACACACACACACACACACACACACACACACACACACACACACACACACACACACACACACACACACACACACACACACACACACACACACACACACACACATACACACACACACACACACACACTCCTGATGAATTGAAAATGGGGGACCCTGATGTAAACAAGACGAAAGTCTTTCTCTGGTCTGCATCCCCTTAACAATTGTGTGTATTGAGCTGTACTGTATTGTACCCATTCTGCAATCTGTTAATAAAGTTTTCAATCAATCAATCAAAAACACACACACACACACTGGGAGCTACAGTAGGACTAGGAAGTGTGAGACTTGGCATCCTCATGGCTCCTCCAGAGGACGCGAGGGAACACGAAGACACTTATTCCTGCTTTTCACTCGCTCCCCTTCATCCCTCCTTTCCTCACTCTCTCTCCTTAGTTCCCTCTCTCCCGCCTCTCTTGCTCTACATTCCCCCTCTCTCTCTACCTCATCCACCCCCCCCCCATCTCCGACCCCCCCACCATCTCATTCCGTCCATCCCTCCTCCTCCTCCTCCTCCTCCTCCTCCTCCTCTCCCTCCCCGGCTTGGCTTTGGTCCAGACAGCCAATCACACTGATGGCTTTGTTTTTTCGACTCGCTCACTCAGCCCCCCCCCCGCCCACCCTCCCCACCTCCCCACCTCTCCTCCACCATCGCATCACTTCCTCTCTCGCGGCGCGGGGTAACATCCAGGAATGGCAGACTGATGAGTCCAAAGAGATGTTTTGGGAGACGGCCAGCGATGCTGAGGCCAAATAGAGACCACAACATCACGCGGGCCTTCATCACTCTGCGAGGAGGAGGAGGAGGAGGAGGAGGAGGAGGGGAGGAGAGAAACAATAACGGGGCCGGAGAGCGGCATCACCACATTAATCTGAGGGTCAGATCTGTCATCTCTGTGCTGTTTGTCATGTTGTGGAATTTGTTCATTTGTTTCATATCTGACATCTGGGAGCGACAGTGGCTCGGGAGGTTGAGCAGTCGTCTGGTGATCTGGAGGCTCCCTCCCGGTTCGATTCCCACTCCTCCCGGGCAGCGCGTCAAAGTGTCCTTGAGCAAGACACTTAACCCATAATTTGCACCTTGGTTGCCTCCGCCATCGGTGTGTGGATGTCTGTGAATGGGTAAAATGTGAGGAACAAAATTGTAAAGCGCTTTGGATAAAAGCTGCTATATAAATGCAGCCATCAATCAATCAATCAATCAATCAATCAATCAATCAATCAATCAATCAATCAAATGTATTTGTATAGCACGTTTAAACTTGTCAACCAAAGTGCTTCACATAGCTAAGCTAAGTACAAAGAAAAGTATAAAATAAACAGAAAAATTAAATAAAATCAACGGATAGACAAAGGAAAAACAGAACAACACGTCAACAAGTACGGCAAGAGTCAAAGTGGGTCAGGGAAGGCCAGGCGATATAGGTGGGTTTTGAGTTTTGATTTAAAAGACTCGATGGAGGGGGCAGATTTAATCAATCAATCAAATTTATTTATAAAGCACATTTCACATGACGCGTGTCAACCAAAGTGCTGTACAGAGGGTAAATACACAAGATACATATAGACAACAATCACACTCCGTTTTATGGGAGGGCACACAGGCAAACACATAGAAAAACAGGGCATGAGTCAGTGAACGGGAAAGGCTAGTAGGTAGAAGTGGGTTTTGAGCCTCGATTTGAAGGCATCTATCGAGGGGGCGAGCCATGGGGATGCTGTTCCAGAGGGGCTGCGACCGCAAAAGCACGTCCCCCCCTAGACTTGAAGTTAGACCTACGGGTGGTTAGGAGAACCTTATCAGCCGATCTGAGGGCCCTGGCGTTGGTATAGGGCAGTGCTTCTCAAACTTTTTCTGTCAGGCCCCCCTTTGGCGGACCAAAATATTTTGGGCCCCCCCCCCCACCCCCCCTCGCCCCAACAAAATAGTCATGATATGGGCCATGTTTAAATTGATTGATTGAAATAACACCAATATTGTGACCTTTCAAATTGGCCCTATATTTTGTTTTCAGAGCTGTCATGGATGAAAAGCCAGCTTCACACAGATACTGTATGTGGTGCTGAATGGTATCAACACCTTAACTGCTGCATCATGATATACTTGGTGGGCCATGAGATGAGATACTTGGTACTCAGCACCACACTCTGAAACTAGCTCTCTAGGTGGTATCAGATGAGATTTCAAAGAGTTCTTCCAAGAGTTTGGATGGAGATGTGTCAGGAAGCTTTGTCTCAATGTTGTCTGTAAAGTTTTTTTTATCCAGAGTAACTTGGTGATCCTTTTCTGTGTTTTATTAAATAAAGATTTTCAGATTTTGAGAAATTGTATTTTCATGGAGAACAGTGCATCTGCAACAGATAGCACTTTAGTGATAATTTTCTGTAATCCAAAAAAATTATAATTTTTTTTTTTTTTTTTTTATAAATCTCAAGGCCCCCCCTGTCATGCCTCTGCACGCCCCCCACTTTGAGAAACACTGGTATAGGGGGTGAGGAGGTCTGCTAGGTAAGCAGGGGCCTTACCATTTAGGGCTTTATAAACCAATAAAAGGACCTTGAAGTCTATTCTAAAGCGCACCGGGAGCCAGTGGAGGGAGGCAAGTACAGGGGTGATGTGAGCTCTCTTCCGGGTACCTGTGAGCAGTCTAGCGGCAGCGTTTTGGGGGAGTTGTAGACGGGCTATGGTGGATTTATTTAGCCCTAGGTACAGGGAGTTACAGTAGTCTAAGCGTGAGGATATGAAGGCGTGAATTACTCTTTCCAGGTCTGAGGGGGAGAGAATGGCCTTGATCTTGGCTATGGACCGGAGCTGGAAAAAGCACCCCTTCACCACCGAGTTTACCTGCCTATTGAAGGAAAACTCGGGGTCAAAGAGCACGCCCAGGTTTTTAACAAAGGGCTTGACTAGGGGAGACAGCTAGGTTACCCAGGCTGCTGGCAATGACACTGGTTTGGTTCGGAGGGCCGAAAAGGAGGATTTCACATTTTGACTGATTGAGCTGTAGAAAATTGTGTGCCATCCAGCATTTGATGTCGTCTAAGCAGGAACGAAGACTGTCAAGGTTGTTTATATTGTTGGGTTTCATGGGGAGATAGACCTGAGTGTCGTCATGTTTGTTTAATGAACAATGTCACTGACTGTTAGCTGCCAGAGTTGTACCCTTCCTGCTGACCTGTTTTACAGAACTTGTAAGTCGCTTTGGATAAAAGCGGCAGCTACAGTAAATGACAAAAAATATATATATTATTGTTTGTGCGCACAGTGTCATCATGGTGTTTCATTTATGCATGCTCATTTCTGTTATTAGTTTTGTTCGATTTTTGGGTGATGTTCAACTCATAAGCCTTCTGGCCTTTTAGAGCTCGCTTGCATGAGTAATGGTTACATTTACATTTAGTCATTTAGCTGACGCTTTTATCCAAAGAGACTTACAAGTTCTGTACAAAATGTCAGCAGGAAGGGTACAACTCTGGCAGCTAAGGGTAAGTAACATTGTTCGTCAAACAGTGTTCAAGTTCAAGTTCAAGTTTCTTTTATTGCCACACGGCCAGGCCGGTGGAATTTGAGCACGGTGCAGGTGGTAGCTGCGACAATACACCACATGGATGATGGAACACAACATAACATCAACAACAACATAACATAACATAACATAACATAACATAACATGCATAACATAACATAACAGCAGGGGGTGAAATTAGGATGAGTTGGAGTTGAGTAATTGTATGGCCTTGGGGAAGAAACTGTTGTTGAACCTAACCGTGCGACTACCTAGTGACCTAAACCTTCTACCAGAGGGGAGGAGTTGGAAGAGGTGATGAGCTGGGTGCAGGGGGTCGCTGATGATTTTGTGTGCGCGTGTGATGGTGTGATGTTTGTGTATGGAGTCCAGGGTGGGGAGTGTGCAGTTGATGATTTTGGATGCCCTAACGATGATCCTGTCTAGTCTGTGTAGTGTGTGTTTGGGTGTGTTGCCGTACCAAACAGTGATGGAGAGTGAAATGATGTTTTGTATGATAGCTGTGTAAAATTGAATCATTAACGTCTTCCTGACCTTGTACTTCCTGAGTTGTCTTAAATGAAATAATCTTTGGTTGGCTGTTTTAAGTAAATGAGTGGTGTGATGATCCCAGTTGAGTTTGTTGCTGATGTGTGTTCCTAAGTATTTGAATGTGTCTGTGGCTGAAATGAGTTGGTTATTGATGAGCATGGGTGTTTTGGTGGGTGTGATTTTGCGAAAGTCAATAATGAGTTCCACGGTCTTGTTTTCATTGAGTAACAGGTTATGTTCTTTGCACCATGTGAGTGTTCGCTCCACCTCCAGCCGGTAGTCATCCTCTTTGTTGTTGGAGATCAACCCTAGGATGGTGGTGTCGTCCGCGTATTTAAGGGTTTTGACTGAGGGGGATGCTGAACGGAGGTTGTTAGTGTAGACTAGAGGGAAAAAAGCCACGGGGAGAGAACACACCCCTGTGGTACCCCAATGTTGGTGGTCAGAGGGAGAGAGGTGAGGTTGTTGTAGCGGACTACCTGTTTGCGGCCCTTCAGTGTGTCCAGCAACCAAGTGTTGAACTTGAGTGCTACAGTCTTGAGTGCATAGTAGTATAGACATGCTAGCATAGTAGGTAGTAATAGGCAAGGTAGATTCCTTAGTAGCAACGTGCATTGATAGTAAAAAAACAGTACGAATGTTATTATTATTATTATTATTATTATTATTATTATTATTATTATTATTATTATTATTATTATTATTATTATTATTATTATTATTATTATTATTATTATTATTATTATTATTATTATTATTATTATTATTATTATTATTATTATTATTATTATTATTATTATTATTATTATTATTATTATTATTATTATTATTATTATTATTATTATTATTATTATTATTATTATTATTATTATATATTTTTCTTCTTCTTTCTCTCCTCATTTCAGATATTGATCGAGGAAGTGTGTTTTTAGGTGTGAGATTTAAGCTGAGATTGAACCAAAAGGGCTTCCTTCACGCATCCCTCTTTTAGAAGTCTTTATTTGTCATGCGCGACACACACATGTAAGATGGCCGACACACAGGAACATACACACACACACATGCATTGGGTCGTTGATGAAATGTCTCTCTGCACTTGACCCATCCCATTGTCCTTCCTTCCCAAGGGAAGCAGGGAGCAGACATGGGCAGACGGCGGGAAATTACGCTGTCCTGACTGCAGTGGGAAGATCCTTCCTCCATCGTAATATTCTATTCACTAGACGTTAGAACAAGCGACTGTCTAAGAATGACTATTCTGGTCATAGGTTTCACTCTCCCCTCTGTAATGACTATTCTGATCATAGGTTTCACTCTCCCCTCTGTAATGACTATTCTGATCATAGGTTTCACTCTCCCCTCTGTAATTAATGACTATTCTGATCATAGGTTTCACTCTCCCCTTTGTAATGACTATTCTGATCATAGGTTTCACTCTCCCCTTTGTAATGACTATTCTGATCATAGGTTTCACTCTCCCCTTTGTAATGACTATTCTGATCATAGGTTTCACTCTCCCCTCTGTAATGACTATTCTGATCATAGGTTTCACTCTCCCCTCTGTAATGACTATTCTGATCATAGGTTTCACTCTCCCCTCTGTAATGACTATTCTGATCATAGGTTTCACTCTCCCCTCTGTAATGACTATTCTGATCATAGGTTTCACTCTCCCCTTTGTAATGACTATTCTGATCATAGGTTTCACTCTCCCCTTTGTAATGACTATTCTGATCATAGGTTTCACTCTCCCCTCTGTAATGACTATTCTGATCATAGGTTTCACTCTCCCCTCTGTAATGACTATTCTGATCATAGGTTTCACTCTCCCCTTTGTAATGACTATTCTGATCATAGGTTTCACTCTCCCCTTTGTAATGACTATTCTGATCATAGGTTTCACTCTCCCCTTTGTAATGACTATTCTGATCATAGGTTTCACTCTCCCCTTTGTAATGACTATTCTGATCATAGGTTTCACTCTCCCTGCTTTATTTGTTTATTTATTAATTAATTTAAATATCCCATATTATAGCCAGAGGCTAACTTCCATCTGCAGTCCCTTTGCAGGTTTACAACAGTACATGTACGAGTTACTAAACTACACAAACTTTATAACCACAAGAACAGACAACAGTACATATATGTACTAGTTACTAAACTACATAACCACACGAACAGACAACAGTACATATACGTACGAATTACTAAACTACATAACCACAAGAACAGACAACAGTACAAGTTACTAAACTACACACACTTCATAATCACAAGAACAGACAACAGTACAAGTTACTAAACTACACAAACTTCACAACCATAAAAAACAGGCAATAGATGAAACAGACAATGACAATATATGTGATGTGGAGACAAACCAGGAAATAAGAAGACTATAGGTTTATGGTGCTTTAGAAGGCAGCCGGGTAGCACAGCGGACTAAGCGCCTGTCTACCACCGCAGAGACACTGGTATTGAATCCAGCTGTCAGCGGTGCCTCCGGCTTGGCCGGTCGTCATACTGACATAATTGGCAGTGTCAGCGGGTGGGAAGCCGGTGGGGTGGTAATCTGGTCGTTGTAAACAGCGACTCCTACAGGTCGGTCAGGGCGCCTGCACAGCGAGGGAGGGAACTGGTGAAGGTAGTGTGACCCTCCCACACGTTACACTCACCCAATGAGAGTCCTCGCTGTCAGGTGAAAATAGGCTGCTGGCTGTCTCCTATGTATCGGAGGAAGCATCTGATAGACTACAGGCCGCCCTAGACCGGCAAGTAGGGGCAAATGCGTGCAACGACCGGGAAGGGGAGGGGGGAATTGGCATAACGACTAAAATTGGGATGGGAGGAAGATACAGAAAAATAGGAGGATACAAAAAAAAGTTTATGGTGCTAAAGTAACTGGTGGTTGTGCCAGAGTGCTAATGTGCTCATTTATTGCACTTATCTCCCCACCTACGTACATTATACTTATATAAATATATATATATATATTTTTTGTTATATATTATCTTAATTGATGCATAAATAAATATATAATTTAGATATACATAAATCTAGATCTCCATTGAGATTTATTTTCTTCTTTTCTCTAAGACTAGGCTTTATCCATAATGGGTGTTTCATAACAAATTGGTTAACATTTCCAGGTATAATATCGATAATTCGTTTGTTGGTGAGAAAGACGAGGACATAACGTCCTGCTGTCCTGCAGGTTGTTGACTCACTCAGCCGCTCTCAGCTCTGACTCTCACTACCAGGTTTGCTGTTTATCCTCAAAACGTGCCACTCAGTCAGAATCCGCTGGACGGGTAAATCCGTCGTCCCTCTGCTTTAACCACATAATCCACAGTGATATGTAATCAATCAGTCGCTCCACTCCTTCACACCCTGTTCGTCCAAAGCTATCTGTGCCACGGTGTCCACTTCGCCTAATTGCCCTTTAATTTAACAAGGTGATGAACATCAATTACTTGCAAATTAGCTCTTTTGTTCAACCTCGTCGGCACGTGAAAAACCTCCCTCCTTTGTCCGTTTCCTCATTAAACCCTTGTGTGTGCGCGTAAGGGGAACATTGTCCCCGATGTCACCAGGTGTCTCCCTTCATACTGTAGCCTCCACCGTCCTGAAATGCTGCATTGTTGACTATTTGGCAAAAAGAGAGGTTCATCAACAGGGGCGGGGCTAGGGGGTGGCTACTTGGGCTCAAGCCCCGAATGTTTTCTGATTTTTTTTTTTTTTTTTTTTTGACAATTGATCTTTGTTACATGAAAATATGTTTGCACCAGATTTAGCAGAAGCTCATTTCCATCTGTAGTCTATCCAGCTGCTAACTGTATTTGAGTGAGTTAAGTCTTGGTGTTATGGTAGACTCAGACCTAAGCTTTAAATCACAATCAACAAGTTGACAAAAACATAATTCTTCCACCTTATAAACATAGCTAAAGTACGGCCATTTATAAATCAAAAGGACGCTGAAAACCAGATCCATGCCTTTATCTCAAGCCGACTCGACTACTGTAATGCACTCCTTACCGGCCTCCCGAAAAAATACGATGATAACTATTTTATTGCAATGCACTATTGCATTATTTTATTCTATTTTACTAACTATTTTATTGCACTGCACTATTTTACTTTGTATCAGTGATCAATTCTTGTATGAAAGGTGCTATACAAACACAGTGTATTATTATTATTATTATTATTATTATTATTATTATTATTATTATTATAAATTATTATAGTTTGCTTCATTAATTAAAGGGTGTGAATTTAAGTGTTCTCTACTGCCTTTTGTCCGCTTTAAGGTGGTGGTATAAGTTAAAGGTTGTGGTGTCGAAGTAAGAAAAATCCCTGCCCGCTTGCGCGGGCACCTGACGGGCTAAGCCCCGGATCTCCTACAATCCTAAATCCGCCCCCATTCATCAACAACATTCAATGGTGACCTCAATCAACAATATCATATGGTGCCCATGACCAGTGTTTATATACAGTTGGAGGAACACGACGCTGCACGTAATCAGGGGTGTAAAGTACTTGAGTAATTGTACTTCGTTACAATACTTAAGTACTGTTTTTGGGGATTTGTACTTTACTCAAGTATTATTAGGTTTGTATACTTTTACTCAATTACATTTCAGAGAAAAAAAAACATACTTTTTACTCCTTACATTTAAAATGCAGACCTACAAAGTACAAAGTACAAATCTCGCAGGTCCAACAATCCTAATTAGTATATTTGTTTCCCTGGCCAAACTAACGTTAACATTATTAATCCTAATAATCCACACTTTATTAAAAAACAGCCAATCAAATCGCCATCAATGGAAAATGAACCCGCCAATACCCATGCTGATTGGTCCTTATGCAAGACTAGAAAGTGGGGATCTTTGATTAAACACCTGCTATCAGAAGAATAGACAGTCAGAAAAAAAGGTTTTAACTTTTTAGTACTTAAGTACATTTAAAAGTAGAAACTTTTTTACTTTTACTCAAGTGTATTTTTAGCCAGATACTCGACTTTTACTTGAGTACGATTTTTTAGATGGTACCCATACTTTCACTTAAGTATAATTTCTGGGTACTTTTTGCACCCCTGACGTAAATGGACTGCATTCATTATAGCGCTTTTTGTTACGATGGAGGTAGGTAGAATACAGTTTTGCAGAGAGGGAAAGGTATGGAGGAGGCAGAGACGAGGTTTGAAGTTTGGAGAGAGAGTTTACTGTAGAATCCAGCGCAATACAAGAACAACAGAAACTACTTAACCACCTACTCAACAAATCAACAAACAGTAACACTTACTATAGGAACAAAACAACAAACACTAACACTTACTATAGGATGACAGCACAATACGGCGTGGACAGGAAAACGGGGAAGGAGACAGGAGGAATGTCGCCACAACGAAGGGGAGACAGACAGACACCTAAATACCCCGACTAATTAACAAACAGAAACACCTGGCCAACACAGAACACAACAACCTAGACACCAGTCAATGACAAACACAAAAGCAACTCATGACAACCCAACAGTACACCACATCACACAAGGGAAGAGAAAGTCAACAACAGTACACACCATGACACCACATTAATCATACTATTAATTATTGTTAACACAGTAGTCAGGATGTCCAGTGTACTGGAGCGCACCGTCTGCGGATGGCCACCAGAGGGTAGGAGACCAATGTTAGGCAGAGAGCCAATGTTGGATGGAGGGCATTGCCCACTGTTAGTTGGAGGGCACTGCCCAATGTTACCATCCTGCCCAGTCCAGCCAGGACCGGGCCTAGGATCATGACAGCTTTTACCCTTACTTTCAACCATTGAACTCCTTCCTCTCTCACCTTTTTATATATATATTTAAAAATGTTCTCTACTAAAAGAGTATTAAGTGTCTTTGATAATTAGGAAAAGCGCTATATACATTTTATGTATTATTATTATTATTATTATTATTACATCTTAAATGGTAAATGGCTGCATTTATATAGCAGCTTTTATCCAAAGCACTTTACAATTAGTTCCTCACGTTCCTTCACTCACACATTCACACACAGACGGCAGATGCGACCATGCAAGGTGCCGACCTGCTCATCGGGAGCAGTTAGGGGGTTACTCAGGGACACTTTGACACGCTGCCCGGGAGGAGCGGGTGTCGAACCGGTAACCTCTGGATTACCAGACAACTGCTCTACCTCCTGAGCCACTGTTATGCCTCACATTCACCCACTCACTCACACATTCACACACGGGCGACCTCGTGAGGTGCCGACGTGCTCATCTGGAGCAGTTAGGGGTTAAGTGTCTCACTCGAGGCCACTTCGACGCGCTGTCGGGAGCAGCCGGAATCGAACCGGGAACCTTCCGATTACCAGACGAATGCTCTTCCTCCTGACCCACTGTGGCTCCCAAGTGTCACTCTTGATTCCTGTGATGATGAAGAACTTATTTGTTGTAGTCCTTACCGAGTAAGATCAGCACTGCCATAAGGCCCAGAGGGCCAATCTCAAGACCAGGGGCCACCGTGCTTTTTCTGTTGCAGCCCCCAGGCTGTGGAACAGTATCCGTAATTCAGTCCGTCTTGCCCCCTCGATCGAGTCCTTTACATCCCAGCTCAAAACGTACCTTTATTCTCTAGCGTTTCCTTGATCCTGACCTGTACCTTGCCTGAGCTATTGTACTGGTGTGCAATTGTGTTGTCTGTGCCCCTACCTGTCTTTGTAAAGCACTTTGTTTGGCTTGTGTCATGTAAAATGTGCTATATAAATAAATCTGATTGATTGATTGAAGGCTTGGGAAGAGGGTGGCACGGAGGGATCCCTTCTGGCTGTCCCAAGATGACAGCTCAAATCTCACACCTTGGTGAGAGCCAAGGATCTACAGCCGCCACCCCTCCTTACTCTTAAGACCAGCGTCCCCTTCTCTCCCGCCATGTTCTCTTAGCTAGCCAACATGGAAGCACTCCTCTCAGGACTCTCGGACCCCTCCCATGTTTTACATGCCGAGTATGAGCTACTGCCCTCTGGGAGGAGGTTTAGAGTTCCACGCTCTAGGTTTAAAAACTCCTTTATTCCGATCTCAGTGAAACTTTTAAATAGTGCCAGATAAATAGCCGGCAATTATCGAATAACCGATATTTGGTCGTTATATTATCGATATTCGATAATCGATATTTGGTTATACTATTACTATATATATGTGCTGTTTCCAGACATCCTGCTGTGCAGGTACCTTACTGTATATTTTATATTGTTTATCTCCTCTGTTTGGAGTCAGTTGCGTCATGTCTGTATGTATGTGTCTGTGGCTGTAGTGTGGGTGTAAGCCCAAGACAAATTCCCCAGCTAATGGGACAATAAAGTGACTCTTGACTCTTGACTCTTGACTTGGAAGCACTCCTCTCAGCCGAGCTCATTTGAGTTACGTTCGACTTCATACCATGTGGTTCACAATCAGACCCGTATCGATCATGAAGATCCGTCCATAACTGATGAATCCGGTCCTTCCGCGGTGGGGAGTTGCATTGCCAGATGCCATCTCGACCGGGATCGCTGACATCAATTTGCGTTGAGAAATCGCTCTTTTTCTTTTGAACTTGACGTTTCTCCCACGGCGGTCGTGAGATCCTCTGTGGCCGCTTTTCACAGAAAAAGGCTCCCGAGATCATCTTTTAACGCAATAAAAGCCGCCTGACGCGGCGAACGGGAGATAATCCCATAACATATGGCGGCTCGCCCCAGAAACTTCAGCTTCCCGAGCCCCTGTATCGTCGAAGATGGCGAGAAGAGAATAGCGGTCGCGGGCGCCAGCGATCATTTATTGAACCGACGCCAGCGAGGATGATAATCAACGTCATTTCACTTTTCCGCGCTCAACTCTCTCCTGTCATTATTGAGCCGTGGAATATTAATAGCGTGTGAAGAAATATATATTATTTCACGGAAAAGGACATATGGCGCATTCATATTAAAATGACATGCCGTGACACTTAAATATTCATTATTGATGGGGAATAATAACCGGGAGACGTGCCGAGGCAGCACGCAAAAAAACACGTTTAGGTCGGAGCGGCTCGGGGGAAGGAATGGAATAAGATGGTTTTCGGTGACAGGAACGTGCAATTTCATTTGGGATTATCTCCTTCTTTGTGCGGTTGAATATGCAAATGTTGCACTAATGAATTTAAAGTATTCTCTTTGTGGGAACTGATTAACCAGGGGGCTCCTCCGCAGAGCATTTACATTTCTGTCTTGAGTCAAGTCGGGGGCTGCTCTCCAGTCACAAAATTACACCGCGTTTCCAGGCCAATTACACTGAACAAGGGCGCCATTATCCAGCTCTGAACATCGCACATGTATATTTGCCCTCTTCATTTTCTCAAGAGCGCCTCCATAGCTGAGATGATCTCGCCTCTCTGGAGAGTGGGGGGGGGGGGGTGAGAAAAGGAGAGAGAGAGAGAGAGAGAGAGAGAGAGAGAGAGAGAGAGAGAGAGAGAGAGAGAGAGAGAGAGAGAGAGAGAGAGAGAGAGAGAGAGAGAGAGAGAGAGAGAGACGGAGATACGGGGAAGAGAGAGAGAGAAAGAGAGATATGGGGGAGAGAGGTATAGAGATATGGGGGAGAGAGAGATGGGTGGGGAAGAGAGAGATATAGAGATATGGGGGAGAGAGAGAAGGGTGGGGAAGAGAGAGATATATAGATATGGGGGAGAGAGAGAGGGGTGGGGAAAGGAGAGATGGGGGGAAGAGGGAGATGTGGGGTAGAGAGAGAGATGGAGAGAGAGAGGGGTGTGGAAGAGAGAGAGGGGGGGTTGGGGATGAGAGAGATAAGATAAGATATTCCTTTATTGATCCCCTTGGGGAAATTTAGGCATCATACAGTAGCAGCATGATGGAAGGGGGAGGGGGAGGTACAGGTAGTAGAAGACATGATACAGGTGACATAATTATAGTAGGTGCAGTGGAGAAGTAAAAATAAAATAGAATAAAAAAGCTGTGTAAACAATATAACAAATCAATATAATTAACTCTGGACATGTGCATATGGGTATGGGGGAGAGACTAGAGAGAGGGGTGCGGAAGAGAGAGAGATGGGGGAGAGAGAGGGGTGGGGGAGAGAGAGAGAGAGCGGGTGGGGAAGAGAGAGAGATGGGGGAGAGAGACAGGGGTGGGGAAGAGAGAAAGAGAGAAAGAGAGAGAGAGGGAGGGGCACAGGCCACCTCGTTTGAGGACTTATCAACGGATCACAGAGAGAGAGAATGCAGGGCAGGATCCATCGGCCGTCGCCAACGGTTACAAATGAGGCCTGCTTCTTCTGTAGGGAGAGCGGCGGAAATCTTTCATCAAATCCTCTGCCGTGGAAAAACAGAGTACACGTACAGCACTGTACGTCACAGTATCCTGACACATACAGGAGCTGCGCAATGTACACAAGCTAGCTCCGCCTGAAAGCGGCACATTGAGAAATAATTGAATAGCTTGCTGGTCGAAAATGGTCATCAATAAAGTCCATTTGACTTTGCCCTCTGTGTTAGTGTCTTGTCTTTGGTACCGGGGGGGGATTTCCTAGTACTGTAATCACGTTAAAGTGTGGAAATGACTGTTTTGAGCCCCTCTCTGTACCGACAACAATAGCAAGGCACACGGAGGCTATTCTAATCTTCAATATACAGTAAATGCCCCTGCCTGATTGCGCACCGACAGGCCTGTTGCCTTGGTAACTGTTAAATGGAGAAATCGTCCTTTTCCTGTACTTTAATGTAATCACAGTGCCGGGATGTCATTGAGGCATGAGAGACAAGACACGAACACATCACCACGGCAAGATACATTGACTTTTTCAATGGCTATTTTCACTGGCAAGCTATTTGTATTATTTCTCAATGTACCACTTTCAGACCCAATGGAGAGTTGGCTTGCGTATATGTTCCATGGGTGGGATGTGTCCAGGGCCGGACTGGGGAAATAATTCATACCGGGAGATATAGCGCGAAATATAGCCCCAATCAGGCCACTTTTTAAGCGGGGTCTGGGGGTCCCCCACCCGGAAAATTTTAGTTACAAAGACTTAATTTCCTGCATTCTGGTGAATTTTTGTGGATGTGAATCACAAACTAATGAGCCAACAATTGCTTAGTACAATGTACTGTTATGAACCTCAAATACAACTGTTGTGGCACTAGCAATGGTACTCTCTCCACCTTCAAAAAGAAAAAAGCAAGAGCACAACATATTTTTCTATTTACTATTATAATACAGTTAACCACTCTCTCCACCTATTCAAACAAGGCAAGAGCACAATACCATAATTATTCACTTTACTGATGCACTACCCATCAACAGTTAAAATAGCCCTTTACAAACATTAAATAACAGACCTTTCATTACAATACTATAATAACAGTAGCCACTGCCAGAATAGTGACACATGTATCGCGTGTGGTGAGCATTGCGTTGTCTCAATCATTTTAACTATCAAATTAGCTCAAAGTATGAGCTCACTGACTGAAATTTCCAACAAAAAGCATCAATTGTCAAATAATATTGATCACATTAACTAGACTAGATGTTTTTGAGGAAATTAGAAAGGGAACAACAACTTAACCCTTGTGTCTGATCAGATTCTTATTTTTTTTGATAACTTTGCAGTGATTATGTTTGTAGCCAATGTGGCAAAGGTGTGTAATCTTTTAATTATCTTGGAATTATTTTGACTCTTTCTTTCATAAATTGTTTATTCAACTTCAGCCCCAATCATAACCACCACATATTGTTTTTTGTAATGTCAGATTTAACAACTCCTTTTGGGAGTTGTGCCATCTGCCATTCCATTCGCCGCCTCCACTGTCAATCAGTTGTATCGCCTGGTCCCGCCTCCACCAATCACAAGCGGCAGCACGGCTCCATTGTGTGTGTGTGTCCGCTTGAGGGAGAGAGTCCGATAGTTCTCCAACTCTGTCGCAGACAGTGAAATCCTGGTTGTTCCCCACCCACCTGGTTATCTAAAAACTATCGCGCCGAGCCGCCGCCACAACTAGAAACAATGGCCTGGCAAAAAAGAAAAATAAAAAAATTATAATAATGTTTTTTTTTTTTTTTTTGCAGGCCAGGCCACCGGGAAAACTCCCGGTGCTCCCGATGGCCAGTCCGGGCCTGGATGTGTCAGTCAAACAATACAGTAGATGGATAGATGTTTGCTTTTTATTTCAAACCTTTACTTAAACTCAAAAGGCAAATTAGGTTTCCCTCATTTACAGTCACGTCCAGTGGACATACAGAAATTAGCACAAAAAAGCATATACAATCACACAGCATATAATAAAATCACAACAATAAGGCAACAAGATGACACAAAAATCAAGGATAATAAATCAATTAAAACACGTACAACTTGATTGACAAAGGTTGGAGATCATGTTTTAAACTCTGCAACAGAGGGGAGAATCTCAACATTTAAGGACTGTACACACATACACACCCACCCACACAAACACACACATAGGATACAACGTGAGCCAAAAGCCCAGTTTGCCATATCCGGTGGCGACACATGGTGCACCTCGCCGTTCACCGCGTCGACCTCCACCGCCGGCACTGTCTCCCCCCCAGCCCCCCCTTACCTTGTATTTTTTTTTTGCAAAACAATAATAATAAAGCAAAATCCAATCTCGCAACACAGACAACTCCTATTGGAGTGACAAATGCCCATGGCCCGCCCCCAGCTAGCTCTCCTATCTGATCCATCCCTCTCTCTCTCTCCCCCCTCATCCCTTTCTTTCTCTCTCTCCCCTCATCCCTCTCTCTCTCCTCTCCTCTCGGCGTGAAAGACGAGGAGTACATTTTGTGCCGACGCCTCTGCCCGCCGCTACAGCTGATTTCACCCATGATGGCGGCGAAGCGGCCGGGAGAGAGAGGTGGGAGAGAGAGGTGGGGGAGAGAGGTGGGGGAGAGAGGTGGGGGACAGAAGTGGGGGAGAGAGGTGGGGGAGAGAGGTGGGAGAGAGAGGTGAGAGAGAGGTGGGGGAGAGAGGTGGGGAGAGAGGTGGGGGACAGAGGTGGGGGAGAGAGGTGGGAGAGAGAGGTGGGGGAGAGAGGTGGGAGAGAGAGGTGGTAGAGAGAGGTGGGAGAGAGAGGTGGGGGAGAGAGGTGGGAGAGAGAGGTGAGAGAGAGGTGGGGGAGAGAGGTGGGGAGAGAGGTGGGGGACAGAGGTGGGGGAGAGAGGTGGGAGAGAGAGGTGGGGGAGAGAGGTGGGAGAGAGAGGTGGGAGAGAGAGGTGGGGGAGAGAGGTGGGAAAGAGAGGTGAGAGAGAGGTGGGGGAGAGAGGTGGGGGAGAGAGGTGAGAGGATAATGGGGGAGAGAGAGGTGGGGGAGAGAGGTGAGAGGATAATGGGGAGAGAGAGGTGGGGGAGAGAGGTGGGGAAGAGAGGTGGGAGAGATAGGTGGGGTAGAGAGGTGGGAGAGAGAGGTGTGGGAGAGAGGTGGGAGAGAGAGGTGGTAGAGAGAGGTGTGGGAGAGAGGTGGGAGAGAGAGGTGTGGGAGAGAGGTGGGATAGAGAGGTGGTAGAGAGAGGTGTGGGAGAGAGGTGGAGAGAGAGGTGGGGGAGAGAGGTGGGAGAGAGAGGTGGGAGAGAGAGGTGTGGGAGAGAGGTGGGGGACAGAGGTGGGGGAGAGAGGTGGAGAGAGAGGTGGGAGAGAGAGGTGTGGGAGAGAGGTGGGAGAGAGAGGTGGTAGAGAGAGGTGTGGGAGAGAGGTGGAGAGAGAGGTGGGGGAGAGAGGTGGGAGAGAGAGGTGGGAGAGAGAGGTGTGGGAGAGAGGTGGAGAGAGAGGTGGGGGAGAGAGGTGGAGAGAGATGTGGGAGAGAGGTGGGAGAGAGAGGTGTGGGAGAGAGGTGGGAGAGAGATAGGTGGGGGAGAGAGGTGGGAGAGAGAGGTAGGGGAGAGAGGTGGAGAGAGAGGTGGCGGAGAGAGGTGGGAGGAGAACGGGGAGCGATGTGTCCCCAGACCTCCGGCCTCCTCGTAATTAACAGGGCGTGATCGGGAACAAGGTGGAGGACCGCCATTAAGGCTCTGCAGGGGTCCTGGCACTTTCAGTTGGTGTAGGTGGTGTAGAGAGGATGGTGTTGGCAGGGCCGCCTCAGGGGGTGTGGGAGCAGTGCGGTCGCACAGGGCCTCGCGGGAAGGGGGGCCTCGCAAAAGATTTTTATTTTTTATTTTTTTTTGTGAGGCCCCCCTTCCCGCGACGCCCTTTTTCATCACAGTCCTAAAATCTAGTTTTGCTTATATGCTTATATATTTCACATTAGACACGTTTGTAGAATGTGTCTGACTTGTTCCTGGCTCTGAGGCTCTGCAAGCAGCTCTGATGCTCTGCAGGCAGCAGAATTGGTTTCAATGAGGGGAGGGGTTACAGGTAAGGTAGCGTCTGTTGAGTTCATTGTGTGTGTCTGTGTGCGTGAACCGACTTATTGCCAGACGTGAGCGATTCGACTCACGCTCACGGCAATGAATCGGCTCTTATGAACGAGTCGCTCATGACCGACCCATCACTAGCGTCTGACTATTTCGCGCGTACAGCATTGGAGGTTATGCCAGCCAAGATGAAGAGGACATCGTTCGGCAGATGGACTGAAGATGAAAGTTGTTGCATGTTAGACAGTTCAGTCAGGCTAGCCATCCCGGCTAAAGACAGGGACAGCTAGTTAGCTTTAGCTACATTATAATATTTTTTTCAATTATTATCTTTTATTTGCTTTTAACATTTAATTTACATACAGTTGTAAAATGCAAGTTATAAATATATAAATTACATTTCCTAACTAAACAATTACTAACCCTTCCCCGACCCTTCCTAGTACAAAAAAAAAACTATCGAATGCATGATTTACTTTAAGACCATGATTGTCTGTGCTATACCTGAATAAAATAATAAACATGACAACAAAAAGAAAAACAGGCAGACAAATATAGAATATAAAAAGACAACATCCACAATCTCTATGCTTAAATTGGCTCTCTCCAGTTCTATACCCATATTTGATATGTAATCCATTGCCCGACCCCAGATCTTCTGAAAGTGTATTATTTTTCCTTTCACATTATACATGATTTTTTCAGGTGTGCAATAGGATAGGAGTTCTGCCCACCATTGTTTAGTCGGGGGAGGGGGTTCAGATGTCCAATGACAAAGAATAATTTTTTTTGCAGCAGACATTGCTAACAGGATACATTTCTTTTCAAAGTTGTCAAAGTTACTCAGCATAGAGATATCACCCAAAATAGCTATTCGTGCGTCAGGAGTCATCGTCTTTCCAATAATTTTTGAAAGTTGTTCAAATATAAATTTCCAGTAATAATTTAACTTCCAGCAATTCCAGAACGTGTGGATTAGGTCCCCTTTAGGATGTTGACATCGAAGAAAATTGGGTGATGTCTCGTGGCTAAATTGATATAATCTGTGAGGTGTATAATAAATTCTGTGTAGTATATTAAATTGTGTTAACCTATGGTTGGTATTTGTTAAAGTTGTTTGGGAGTTCTGGAGCAATGACTGCCATTCTTTCATGGTATATTTGTGTTTAATATCTTTTTCCCATTTATCTTTTTGTTGTAGCATCCTATCATCTTTTTGTTCAGTGTTCATCAGTGTGTAGATTTTAGATATCAGGCCCTTTGATGTTTTTGTAGTGTTAAACAGTTTCTCTATTGGTGTTTCAGACATATGGGGATAGCTATAACTGTTATAACCCAATTCCGTATCTGTAGGTATTTAAAAAAGATGGATGAAGGTAAATTATATTTCGCTCTCAGGGAATTAAAATCAGAAAAGATGCTTTGGTTATACAAGTCTCTTATTTAGCTGATTCCCTTGGTTCTCCAATTTTCAGATATTCCATCACTAATAATTTTGGGGACACAAGGGTTGTTCCACAGGGGCATGCTCATTAACAAGGTATTTTGATTTCCCATTAGTTTAATAGTTTCTTTCCAACATGCAAAGGTATGATGTATAATCTGTTTTTTAGTGATAGAGTTAAGGGTTTTTTGCGTGTCTATATAGGGGATTACCTGTAGTGGAGTAGGATGGATTATGTTCTCTTCCAGTTTAACCCATGCTGGTGTGGGCAGCCTCTCACTGTTGAGCCAACACCAAATAACACGTGATTGACAGGCTAGGTAGTACAGTCTGAAGTTGGGGAGGTTTAAGCCCCCTTTATTCAGGGGAGCCTGTAGTGCTTTTAATCTGATCCTAGCCCGTTTCTGGGACCACAAAAACATTGAAATGATTTTATTCAGTGATGTAAACAAGCTTGGTGGACAGCTGAGTGGAATTGACTGGAACAAATAAATTTATTTAGGCAGAACATTCATCTTGACCACATTAACACGTCCAATTAAAGAAATTGGTAGATCTTTCCATTTGTATAGGTCTGTTTTGATTTTTTCCATAATAGGTAGATAGTTATTTTGGTATGTTTGGTTCAGGTCGTTAGATTTTTGGATTCCCAGGTATTTGAAGCTTTTTGGTGCCCATTTAAAATGGGAAATCATTGGGTGGGTATTGTGGGTGGTAACACTATTTAGTGGCATTATTTCACTCTTGTCATAATTTATCGTGTAACCAGATATGGCACTGTATGCCTCTAGTATGCTGAGTAATTGCGGCAAGGATTTATCTGGTTGGGTAATATAAATTAGTAAATCATCACAATATAGTGAGAGTTTGGATTCGTTTGCTCCAGTCTTTATGCCACATACATTGTTGTTGTTCCGTATTGCCACCGCCAACGGTTCAATGGCTGCGGCGAACAGATATACAGAGAGTGGGCAGCCCTGTCGTACTCCACGTCCCAATTGGAAGGGTTTGGAAAGTATACCATTTGTCAACACTTGTGCCTTCGGAGAGCAATAAAGCATCTTAATATAATTAATGAAAACATCACCAAAATTCATCTGTTTCAGAGTATAAAAAAGATATTCAAATTCTATTGTATCAAAAGCTTTTCGAGCATCCATCGAGATTACAAGTCTTGAGTCATTCGTTTGTTTAGAGAGCTCAATGATATGAAAAAGTTTTCTGATATTGTCAGATCCCTGTCGCTGCTGAATAAAACCCGTCTGATCCTCGTGGATTAAGAGAGACATCACAGGGTCCATTCTTAGTGCGAGTGCTTTAGAAAATATTTTATAATCCACATTTAACATTGACAGGGGCCTATAGGAGTCACAAAGTTGTTTATCCTTAGAGGGCTTAGGAAGTACATTGATTGTTGCTAATTCTAGACTTGGTGGTAATTTACCATTATTGAGACTGTCTTTGAGCATGTCCATATAAGGGCGGATTAATTTATTTATGAACAGTTTGTAAAATTCAGCGGGTAGGCCGTCGGGACCGGGTGCTTTGCCCGTTTGCAATGAATTAATAGCCTTGGTGATTTCTTCCTTTGATATTTCTGTTTCAAGAGTAGTTCTCACTTCTACAGGAAGCTTAGTAATCGGTAAGTTTCCCAAGAATTCCTCGCATTTTGTAGCAGTTGAGTCTTGGTTTTCAGACTTATATAGATTGTGGTAGAACATTTCAAAACGCTGGTTTATCTCTTCAGGTTTATGTAATACATCACCATCCTTAGATTTGATTGAGTCTATTGTTTTTGCCATCTCTTCTTTTCTTATTTGCCAGTTGAGTAGCTTGCCGGTTTTGTCCCCCTTTTCATAGTAGTGGTATTTACATTATACGCTACATTATAATATTAAGTGTGGTTCAGTCGGGATATAGCCATGATGATGTCGGCTAGTAGCTAGCTTAGCTAAAGGCTAACTAGCGTTAGCTAACCTAGAGACAGCGCGTGCAGCATTGTTATGCCAAGATGAAGAGGATGGTCGTTCGGCAGATGAACTTCGTCAACTCCAGGCCGTTGTCTCCATCCTCTTGGACGTTTGGTGAGTTTTTAATGCACTCTATTCTATTCCCGCCGTGGATATCTCTCTCTCTCTCTCTCTCTCTCTCTCTCTCTCTCTCTGGAGCCAAACGGGCCGACTAGCTGTTGTAGTACTAGTAGCTAACGGTGTGTGGCCTGGTGTCAGCACCTGTATTGCTTTTCTCACGTTGTACAGTTTTTCAGTGGTAGCCGCATAGCTTGCTTCTGCGTTAGCTAATGGTTAGCGATAGCCGGGTTGAGCTAACTGTTAGCCAGTTAGCTGTTTAGCTACGACGTTAGCTGCCGGCTGCGCTCGGCTGGGAACGTTAGTTTGATGCTATCAGTTAGCCTAGAGTTAGCTGTTAGCTTGTGCTACGACCATTGACATTAGCCGTGAGAATAGCAGGGGGCCCTGGCACTCTGACTACGACATCATCTTTGACAGAAGATGTAGTCGGGCCTGCACCATGACAAGGCTCCGGCCATAGCTTCTTTTTGTCCCGCCAGCGAGAGGCCTTTTGTCAACGTGGAGACCTGTGTTGCGGCCTTTCGCCCTGCGTTCCTTGGTGCAGGTAACATGTCCATTGGACATTACCCCACTCTTCCTTCCTTCCCCTCCCGAATGTTTTGTTAATAACGATGTTTTTTTCCAGGCAAAACATATGTTACTTCACAACATTTGGAGATACGACATGTGCTGTGTGTGAATTGTCTTGGTCGTTTGTGTAGCTTGGGTAGTGTTGGCCAAAGCTGTGTGTGGCCTGGTATCAGTACCTGGCTACTCTATTTGCAGTTAGCCTATTTAGCTGATGTCGGCCATTGGCTCCTTGCTACTTTGTTTTCTCTGGTATAGACCCTCTTCTCTTTGGATTTAAGTGTTGGTCTTTGTCCTTTTGGATCTATGTATATTCATGTTGCCTTTGTGAAGTTATCTTTTCCTTCTGTTTTGTTCTTCCATTAAAAGTTGAATATCCTTTAGGGGCTCATCTTTGCTTATCTCTCTCTCATACATGCTCTCTCTCTAACACACACACACACGACACACAGACATGCTCTCTCTCTCTAACACACAAACACACATGCTCTCTCTCTCTCTCTCTCTCTCTCTCTCTCTCTCTCTCTCTCTCTATCTCTCTCTCTCTCTCTCTCTCTCTCTCTCTCTCTCTCTCTCTCTCTCTCTCTCTCTCTCTCTCTCTCTTTCTAACACACACAGTCTGCCTATGGCGGCCTTTCTCGATGGCTAGGCTGTGCTCGCTGAGTCTGTACCTAGTCAAGGATCTTCAGTCACAGTGCTCAGGTATTCTGCCACTGTGTACTCTCTGTTTAGGGCCAAATAGCATTTCAATTTCTTTCCAATGTGTCTCTCTCTCTCTCTCTCTCTCTCTCTCTCTCTCTCTCTCTCTCTCTCTCTCTCTCTCTCTCTCTCTCTCTCTCTCTCTCTCTCTGTACACTGTATATTGACTGTAGAACGGGAGCTCTCTCTCGCTCTCTCTCTTGCTATATGTTGACTGTATCATGCCCAGCCTCGGGCAGCGCTATTATTTAATTTAAATCTCGCACAGGGCCTCGCATTTCTCCCAGGCGGCCCTGGGTGTTGGTGTAGGTGGTGTAGAGAGGATGGTGTTGGTGTAGTGATGTAGGTGGTGTAGAGAGGATGGTGTTGGTGTAGGTGGTGTAGAGAGCATTGGTGTAGGTGGTGTAGAGAGGATGGTGTTGGTGTAGGTAGTGTTGGTGTAGGTGGTGTAGAGAGGATGGTGTTGGTGTAGGTGGTGTTGGTGTAGGTGGTGTAGAGATGATGGTGTTGGTGTAGGTGGTGTATAGAGGATGGTGTAGGTGGTGTAGAGAGGATGGTGTAGGTGTAGGTGGTGTAGAGAGGATGGTGTTGGTGTTGGTGGTGTAGAGAGGATGGTGTTGGTGTAGGTGGTGTTGGTGTAGGTGGTGTAGAGAGGATGGTGTTGGTGTAGGTGGTGTTGGTGTAGGTGGTGTAGAGAGGATGGTGTTGGTGTAGGTGGTGTTGGTGTAGGTGGTGTAGAGAGGATGGTGTTGCATGTTGGTGTAGGTGGTGTAGAGAGGGTGGTGTCGAGAGGATGGTGTCTTGTGAATATTGTTTTATTGCCTTGTTCGATATGAATGAATAGTGGAGTTTGATATGAAAAAATTATGGAAAACAATAGGAAATAAATCTAAATTAAAAGTGCAGTTAATTAAACATAAAAATACATATCTGGCATACATTAATATCAAAGATTGATAGTATTTTAAGTTGCTTAAAAAGAAGAGCAGATGGTTCAAGGTGATTAGAATAGTGGCAAGCCTTATGAATTTATTTAGCAATATAAAAAGTTTATGAAGAGAAGTAGGAAAAGTACTGGCCCAAATAATATTACAATACGATAATTAACAACATGATTTATATTGTGAACCGGTAGACATTTATTTACAACACTTGATGTTCAGTGACCAGGAGAGAGAGAGGGAGTCAGAGATCTGGATGCCTAAGAGCTATTTAGAAATTCAACAGGAGTGTTATTTATGTAAACAGCTCACTGAACAGTTTTGATTTTCCTGAAGTCAATTTCGAGCTCCTTTGTTTTCTCAACACTTAGGGACAGCTTGTAATCATGCCGTTTTTCACAAGGTTATACATTTGTTACTGTCCTTGTTGTCCTTGCTAATCATAGCAATTTAGCATTTTTCTTTTTAAGCCCCGCTAGCGAGAGAACAGTGACAGCTGGGATGATCCTTATGACAGTTTAATATACAGCTCTAGGAAAAGACAATATAATGTATCGTAGCAACCCTAGTTAGGACCAATGGGTTACAAGTGGATATGTGGGTACTGAGTGGGGGGTTTAACCGTCAATCATTCATGGTCCACTAAGCTTGGGGCTCTTTGTGTGTTTGATGATGGTGCCTTGGGGTTGGTGGGTTCATGGGTGAGGGGCGGGGGCTAAGGGGTTGAGAGAGCAGCACACCTGGGAGTGCGGCCTCTTGGGGTCTGACAGGGAACTGAGCAGCATGTATCTGACGTTCTCATGGGTAGCTGAGCCTAGCTAACCAATGTGTGTATTTGAACGGCGTGGGGTATGGCCAAACAATAGCCTGTACTGTTTCCTGTGGAATACCGTGTGGACATTCGACTCACTGCTGGTGAGGTCGCTATAGTATCATAGCTACATAGCAAATCCACGGTTTGCAGTTAGTGAGGAAGGACTAAGTGGTACATTAAATACAAGTTTTCACCACAGCATTGTCTAGCTAATGGTAGCATGGTAGGTACCGGTGCATAGCCAAGATACATAGCATGCTAGTGTCCCTAACTAGCTAACGTTAATGCGACCACTTGTCCGTATGTCTAAATGAACACATTGCTTATACAACAAATGCAAATCACAGCCTCGAACTGCGGAACTCACATTCAAATGTCATCCTACAGGGAACAGCTATATAGAATATTTACATTTTAGTCCAAAGCATACAACAAGTCAGCAGGAAGGGTACAACTCTGGCAGCTAAGGGTAAGTAAAATTGTGCGTCAAACCGTTTTGAACTTGAGTGCTACAGTCTTGAGTGCCTATAGTATAGACATACTAGTATAGTAGGTAGCATAATATAGGCAAGGTAGATTCCTTAGTAGCAAAGTGCATAATAGTAAAAGACAGCATGAAGGTTAGTACATACTGTATAGCTACAGTTACAGTTCATTATAGGTCTCTAACTGAAAGTCTGAAGCAGCACGACAGCCACAAGCACAGCCGCAGTGACAGATGCGTGATCCAAAACGTTTTCCAGTGCCTGGATTAAAATAACCGTTCAATGGAGCAGAATGAAGCGATCGTCCGGTTCAACACGGAAATACTAACTCCCCTGGAGTCTATTGTTTATCTACCGGTGGGCTATATTTGTTTTTCTGTATGACTTCACTTGTAATGTCAGGCCACTACTCGTGGCAGGCAATAAATAACATGAAAGAAAGAAATGCCATGCAATTAAAAGGTCCTGAATAGACTACTGTGCAGCAAATAAATGCGTGATACAGAGAATGCCGGTCACGCCAGTGTGCCACTAGCGGACAAGTTAGTGTAGAGCCCTGCGGTACGTATCCTGGTGTAGCCGGTGTGATCTTACTGCGTTGTGTTTATTTCGATTCGACCCCTGGCGATCGCCCTGAGTGGGAGTTGAACCCCGGTCTCCCGCACCGCGGGCGACATCGCAGACCACTGTACCAAGAGGTGAATTCACTTCTTGCTATTGGGTCTGGATGCCTCTGGGGAGTGAGTTTACTTGCAGTACTGCTTAACGTCCACAGCCACTTCACTTACTGTACCTCGTGACTGTGGATAGACTGCGGTACCTCCGTTACACTCACCCACCTAAACTCACTCCACCCAGGGCATCCGGGTCTCACGGCACCACGTGTAGCCGGTGTGATCTTACTGCGTTGTGTTTATTTCGATTCAAGCCCTGTTAAGGGATTGCCCTGAGTGGGAGTTGAACCCCGGTCTCCCGCACCGCGGACGACATTGCAGACCACTGTACCAAGAGGTGAATTCACCTCTTGCTACTGGGTCTGGATGCCTCTGGGGAGTGAGTTTACTTGCAGTACCGCTTAACGTCCACAGCCACTTCACTTACTGTACCTCGTGACTGTGGATAGACTGCGGTACCTCCGTTACACTCACCCCCCTAAACTCACTCCACCCAGGGGATCCGGGTCTCACGGCACCACGTGTAGCCAGTGTGATCTTACTGCGTTGTGTTTATTTCTATTCGACCCCTGTTAAGGGATCGCCCTGAGTGGGAGTTGAACCCCGGTCTCCTGCACCGCGGGCGACATCGCAGACCACTGTACCAAGAGGTGAATTCACTTCTTGCTATTGGGTCTGGATGCCTCTGGGGCAGTGGCGGCCGGCCGATAGTGGGCGCTAGAGCGCCGCCCTCCCTGGTTAAAAGAGAGAAGAAGAAAATATTTTTAGTTCAATTTTTTTTAGAGCCCTAGAAATAAAATAAACATGTTTAAAATGAATAATATTTACTCATTTTAAGTATGTTTGTGTTTCCAATGCACAATATAACGTTAATATATCAAATATAAATAATCGTTTTTCATTCACAGGAAGTCACTAGTAACCCAGGTGGCCAAAAAGTTCCGGCCCATTAATGGCCTGTATCCGGCAGGCCGGAAGAAATTAGTCGGCCCAAGTCCGGCTGCCAGAGTCGGCCAAGTAGGCGGCAATGACTGACTGGCCGATTCCGGCCCGAGTACACTGGGCCAGGTCCGGGGTTGCCGGAAGCGGTGAACGTCCGGATCGGCCGAGTAGGCGGCAATGACTGACTGGCCGATTCCGGCGAGTACACTGGGCCATGTCCGGGGTTGCCGGAAGCGGTGAACGTCCGGTTGCCTAAAGCAGCCCAGATGCGACCCACACACACTGGGCCAGGTTTGGTTGCCCGAAGCCTAGCCGACACTGCCAATGCAATGGTACTACACAGTAAATTCCGCAGAGTACATTTGACTCAAACTGAGTACATTTGATTCAAACTGAGTAAAGAAATTTTACTCAGTTTGAGTGAAATGTACTCAGTTTGAGTCAAATTTACTTTGCGGAATTTACTGTGTACCCAGTATTCTGCCAGAGCTACTCCACTATCTGCCTATGACCATACATTACCGGAAATACAGTAGGAAATGGTTGATTAGTAATACAATGCCACATATTTAAGGACCCTTCCCTTTACCAATGGAGTATTGGCATGTCCCGCATTGAACAATTCAGAAGTTTACATGCTGTCTCCTACCTCACTGAAATATATTCTCAGTGTATGTGCACATTGTACACAATATACACCATTCTGCAGTGAAGCTCAAATATCAAGTAAAGTAACAATTACCCCCATACATGCTACTTTTTCCAGTTAAAAATGACAACTTGAATAGATATTTAAACATTTATTAACAAAAAAATATCACATCCTCCTCTCTGAACCCAACAACAAAGCCTCCAATGAAATTAACCCATTGTTCCCCTGCAACAGCTTCTCCCACAGGGGATCTTTGATTAAACACCTGCTATCAGAAGAATATAGACAGTCAGAAAAAAAGTTCACTGTTTACTACTTAAGTACATTTAAAAGTAGAAACTTTGACTTTTACTCAAGTGTGTACTTTCACTTAAACTTTCATGTTAGTCTAGCTTAGCAACATTTTTTAGGAGAATTAATACAAAAACGAGTGATATGGCCGTTCAGTTGTAAATGAAAGCCTGCATTTAGTAAGACGTTGTTTATAAATGTCTTTTGGTTTAGTTATGAATGAATGACAGCATCTCTATAGCACAGCTCTATTACTAGGACATAAAGTGCTTTGGAATGACTGTATACATCATTCACAACGGGTGGCCCCAGCAGGAATCAAACTCCTAACCGTGACAGTGTTAGTGCCATGCTCGGAGTGCCAAGCACAAGACCCCAATGTTATGCAGGGCTCTGCTCATAGGCGGGCGGCTCGTGGCGTGGCTCGTAGTCCTGGTTGTAGAAGCAACCGTCGCCCTCCATGGAGACCCCCCTCCTCCCGCGTCACCCCAGCGAGGTGGCGGGTGGCGACCCTGACGAGGTGAGCCATGGTGGGGTGGCGGGGGGCCGGCAGGGGGAGGCCCCTGGGGGGGGCTCCGGAGAAAAGCGCCAGGGGGCCGGGCCGGGAGGCGCCCCTGGGGGACCCCGGGAGGCGTGGGCATAGCCTTACGGACAACGGGGGAATAGGTGACGTGGGGGCGTAGCGTGCCGGGGGTCTGGGGGAGCTGTTGCCGGCCCCGGCGAGGCGTGCTGGTCCCCGACATGGAGGGGACGGGACTTCCACTCACTGCCCTACACGAAAAGTGAAAAAGGCAAATAAAAAGAACGAACCACAAATTCAACGACAGAAGAGAAGAGGATGAGATAGAGAGAGAAGAGAGAGAGAGAAGAGAGAGAGAAGAGAGAGAAGGAAAGCAAGATAACAAAATACAACAAGAGCCAGTATGGAAGCAAATGAGTGACAGAAGTATTTGAATTTGATCAGACACCGAATTTATAGCATTGAAAATAATTACTTTGAAAACATGTACTGTATCTGAATTGAATTTATAGCATTGAAAATAATTACTTTGAAAACATGTATCTGAATTTTTTCAGACACCAAATTTAAAGCATTGAAAATAATTACTTTGAAAACATGTATCTGATTTTTGAATTTTATCAGACACCGAATTTATAGCATTGAAAATAATTACTTTGAAAACATGTATCTGAATTTTTTCAGACACCGAATTTATAGCATTGAAAATAATTACTTTGAAAACATGTATCTGAATTTTTTCAGACACCGAATTTATAGCATTGAAAATAATTACTTTGAAAAATGTATCTGAATTTTTTCAGACACCGAATTTATAGCATTGAAAATAATTACTTTGAAAATCATGTATCTGAATTTCTTTGCTCCGAATTTACCTATGTGAAATAAAAATTCAATGTAAAAAATTCGAATGTATAATAAAATTCAATGTAAAAAAATTCTATGCATAATTGCGGTGTATAAAATTCGATGTAAAAAACCATCATCCGGGCTACCCAGAAAGGATAAGCAATCGAGCCTGGATGCAATCGAATTGACTTCTGGCCTATCACTGCACGGCTTTGTCAGTCATGTGATCACACCAACCCGGGAGAAAGATGGCGGTATATATACATACGTTGGGGAGAGAATATACATACGGTGGGGAGGAGACTGTACATTAGGAGGGGGTGGGTGGGAGAGAAATATACATACGGTGGGGAGAGAATATATACATACGGTGGGGAGGAGACTGTACATTAGGAGGGGGTGGGAGAAAATATATACATACGGTGGGGAGGAGACTGTACATTAGGAGGGGGTGGGTGGGAGAGAAATATACATACGGTGGGGAGAGAATATATACATACGGTGGGGAGGAGACTGTATATTAGGAGGGGGTGGGAGAGAAATATACATATGGTGGGGAGAGAATATATACATACGGTGGGGAGGAGACTGTACATTAGGAGGGGGTGGGAGAAAATATATACATACGGTGGGGAGACTGTACATTAGGAGGGGGTGGGTGGGAGAAATATACATACGGTGGGGAGAGAATATATACATACGGTGGGGAGGAGACTGTATATTAGGAGGGGGTGGGAGAGAAATATACATATGGTGGGGAGAGAATATATACATACGGTGGGGAGGAGACTGTACATTAGGAGGGGGTGGGAGAGAATATATACATACGGTAGGGAGGAGACTGTACATTACGAGGGGGTGGGAGAGAAATATACATATGGTGGGGAGAGAATATATACATATGGTGGGGAGAGAATATATACATACGGTGGGGAGGAGACTGTACATTAGGAGGGGGTGGGTGGGTGAGAAAATACATATGGTGGGGAGAGAATATATACATACGGTGGGGAGAAGACTGTACATTAGGAGGGGGTGGGAGAGAAATATACATATGGTGGGGAGAGAATATATACATATGGTGGGGAGAGAATATATACATACGGTGGGGAGGAGACTGTACATTAGGAGGGGGTGGGTGGGTGGGAGAGAAATATACATATGGTGGGGAGAGAATATATACATACGGTGGGGAGGAGACTGTCTATTATATGTATATTTCTCTCCCAACCACCCCCTCCTAATGTACAGTCTCCTCCCCACTGTATGTATATATTCTCTCCCCATCATATGTATATATTCTCTCCCCACCGTTCTCTTGGTGTAAAAAGTTTAAGACCAGGGTGAGGCCAGGCTATGGATGGCTTTGAAGGTGAGGAGTAATGTTTTGAAGTTAATGCGTTCCTTGATCGGGAGCCAGTGGAGGGAGTGGAGGACAGGAGTGATGTGTTCGCGGGACCGGGTGTTAGTGAGGAGGCGGGCAACTGAGTTTTGGACCATCTGCAGTTTATGGAGGGAGCGGGAGGTGATGCCAGTGAGGAGGGAGTTACAGTAGTCCAGGAGGGAAAAGATGAAGGCGTGTATGAGGGATTCAGCAGCAGGGGGTAGAGGCAGTGACGGATTTTGGCAATGTTGCGGAGGTGAAAATATGAAGTTTTGACAATGGAGCGGACATGGGGTCAAATGAGAGGGTGGGGTCGAGGATGACACAGAGGTTGCGGACTAGGGGGGAGGGGGTGATGGTGGAGTCATTGATGGTGAGTGTGATGTAATACAATAATTTATACTGTAGCATTACAAACCATTTGACAGCCAGGTCCTGCACCTCCGTTCTTGTCCTCTAGGAGCCATCGCAGCATGGCCAAGACCTTCCTCATCCAGCATACTGTCCGCGTGTAACTTATTGTGGCCTCCCGGCCACTGCCACCAAGCCTCTTCAACTCATTCAAAATGCAGCGGCCCGCCTGATCTCAAACCTACCGAAGTCAGCCCATGTCACCCCACTTCTTAGGGACCTGCACTGGCTCCCCATTGCTGCACGTATCCGCTTCAAGGCCCTCGACCTAGCATACCGTGCGGCAAAGGGAACCGCTCCCGCCTACCTCCGGTCAATGGTCTCTAACTACACACCCTCAAGACCCCTACGCTCTGCGTCTTCTGGCCGCCTCAGATCTACTCCTATCCAAGCTCCCGGAGGGTCATCAAAGAGAAGCCGCCTATTCTCAGTCCTTGCCCCACAATGGTGGAATGAACTACCCATCCCAGTTAGGACAGCCGAATCCCGTCCAATCTTTCGCCGTCGACTAAAGACTCACTTCTTCAACCATTATCTGAAATGATAAAAAAAAAAAAAAAAAAAAAAAAAAAAAAAATCTAACCCCGACTAACCTTAATGTCATGCACTTGTCCTAATAAACTAACCTACACTGTAACACGCAACACTTTGATGAACATTGTTACTCAGCTGATAGAGTTATACCCTTCTTGCTGTCTTGTCGCACAGAACTTGTAAGTCGCTTTGGATAAAAGCGTCAGCTAAATGACTAAATGTAAATGTAAATGTTATTGCCAGCGGAAGAGTGCAAGAATGCTTCCGCATTCGTCACCGCACGCCAGTACGGTAATGCGCCTTTCCTTTCGCCCAGCTCAGACAAATGCATGTAGTACATTGCAACACAACGCAGCATTTCCGCGGCTGTCTTTAACTAGCAGGACGCTAGTGGGCTAGTCGCTAAAATATATAATTGTACCAACACAGATATTAGGCAGTACACACATTGTCCTGCAATACATGTACAGTGAATGCACAGCTACATTCGCCATATATTTCTATCGCTGCTGCGGTCTATAGTGAAATGCAATATTATTATTATTATTGTAAAGATTATCATTACAATCGCAGCCTGGAGGCAATGTTACAAGTGTACGAGGGTTGTGTGCAAAGAGCACAGCCTCTCAATTTGCACAACGTGCACAAAATAATAATTGTAATGATCTTTACAATAATAATAATATTGCATTTCACTGTAGACCGCAGCAGCGATAGAAATATATGGCGAATGTAGCTGTGCATTCACTGTACATGTATTGCAGGACAATGTGTGTACTGCCTAATATCTGTGTTGGTACAATTATATATAAAACGATATATATATTTGAGCGACTAGCCCACTAGCGAGGCAACCTCCTGCACCATCGCAGCAGCGCCGAGCGTGGTGATACAAGCGGGCTGCTCTGAGGAAAGGAGCCCCTTCACGCTAGTGGGCTAGTCGCTCAAATATATATCGTTTTATATATAATTGTACCAACACAGATATTAGGCAGTACACACATTGTCCTGCAATACATGTACAGTGAATGCACAGCTACATTCGCCATATATTTCTATCGCTGCTGCGGTCTACAGTGAAATGCAATATTATTATTATTGTAAAGATCATTACAATTATTATTTTGTGCACGTTGTGCAAATTGAGAGGCTGTGCTCTTTGCACACAACCCTCGTACACTTGTAACATTGCCTCTCCAGGCTGCGATTGTAATGATAATCTTTACAATAATAATAATAATAATAATATTGCATTTCACTATAGACCGCAGCAGCGATAGAAATATATGGCGAATGTAGCTGTGCATTCACTGTATGTATTGCAGGACAATGTGTGCACTGCCTAATATCTGTGTTGGTACAATTATATATAAAACGATATATATTTTAGCGACTAGCCCACTAGCGTCCTGCTAGTTAAAGACAGCCGAGGTTGAGTAGTTTCTTCTGATATCACTTTCAAACTCCAAGTGATTCGTTGCAATGTACGCGGAAATGCTGCGTTGTGTTGCAATGTACTACATGCATTTGTCTGAGCGGGGCAAAAGGAAAGGCGCATTACCGTACTGGCGTGCGGTGACGAATGCGGAAGCATTCTTGCACTCTTCCGCTGGCAATAAGCTACACGCATACTGTCCTTCTGAAGCTCTGAAGTCATTAGTGGCCATGAACCTAAAGAGAGAGAGCGAGAATACGTTAGTAGATAGTCTAAGGCCAGTGATTCTCAATATTATTTTGCATATCTAGGACCTCTAATTTAGTCCATGTCACGCACATCTACATACAATATACTGTAGCATTACAAACCATTTGACAGCCAGGTCCAGCACCTCTCCGTTCTTGTCTTCTAGGAGCCATCGCAGCATGGCCAAGACCTTCCTCATCCAGCATACTGTCCTTCTGAAGGTCTGAAGTCATTAGTGGCCATGAACCTAGAGAGAGCGAGAATACGTTAGTAGATAGTCTAAGGCCAGTGATTCTCAATATTATTTTGCATATCTAGGACCTCTAATTTAGTCCATGTCATGCACATCTACATACTGTAGCATCCATCAACACAGGATGACCCTTTCCAGCTGTTGAAATTAAAGTCCCAGATTGAAAAGTATATATATATACACAGTCACACACACAATAAAACATTGTATACATCACTTACAAGCATGACCACTTGAAGATCTTGAAGACTTGGTAGATCTTGACCGTCTTGGGAGAGAGATAGAGAAGGCATTACAGGATGACTCTTTGAAAATGATGTCCCAGATTAAAAAGTATATATTATATATACACAGTCACACACACAATAAAAACCACAACCACTTGAAGTATACGGGTAGTTGTTATTGAGCTGTCTTCTGCTTTCATGTCGTTGTTGAGACAGCACTGTAACAGTATTTGCTACATTAACAATGAAATTATATATTTTATAATTAAATTAAACCATGAAAGATTTGCGTGATATGCATTGGTTAGCTAACGTCAGTATTCTACAGTCTAGGCCTGCTAGCAGTAGTGCTTGTAGTTTACAGATCCCGCCAGTTTCATAATATCGAGCAAATAACGTTACAGTAGACTAGTCACTGAAACACAGACTAAACAGCATTTATATCAGCAGCACGCATTACTTATAAATAATAAAATATATGTGTTGCACAATTACCCGAGATGAGAACAGTTGGTGACAACGTGAGGCTCTGCCTGTAGCAGTGTATGTAGCCTATATGTGTTGCACAATTACCTGAGATGAGAACAGTTGGTGACAACGTGAGGCTCTGCCTGTAGCAGTGTATGTAGCCTATATAGCTAACGTGAGCTCGCGCTACACTCAGTGTATGTAGCCTATATAGCTAACGTGAGCTCGCGGCCTCGCGCTACACTCAGTGTATGTAGAGCTAGTAGCTAACGTGAGCTCGCGCTACACTCAGTGTATGTAGCCTATATAGCTAACGTGAGCTCGCGGCCTCGCGCTACACTCAGTGTATGTAGAGCTAGTAGCTAACGTGAGCTCGCGCTACACTCACTGAAACACAGACTAAACAGCACTCATTTATATTTGCGGTATTACTTATAAATAATCAAAAATATCTGCATAAATTACCTGAGATGAGAAGAAATGCAACCGTGTCATACTGGTCTGGTCTGACTGTGCCGTGCGCGACGCGCGTCAATTCAAAATTTCAAAAACCACAATGCATTGTGGGGATCCCCCCCCCCACAATGCAACGCAGCTGTTAGTCAGTGTTGCCAAATGACAATTATTATTTATATTATTTTATATAACAGTTACTCAATCAACTTGCTTTATGCCTACAATGTCTCTGACAAATCTCAATGGCACAAGAATAACTTAAAATAATACTAATAATAATAATAATAATAATAATAATAATAATAATAATAATAATAATAATAATAATAATAATAATAATAATAATAATAATAATAATAATAATAATAATAATAATAATAATAATAATAATAATAATAATAATAGCTCTCTTTTCAAGTAAAATAATATGAAATAATGTTCGAATTAATACATCTTTAACAAATTATCTCTGTATCTTTTCAATGTAAATAATAAATCAGTAACCTCACAAAGATACTAATCTAATTATCTTTAAAGTGCACTATGCAGTTTTGGATTTGTACATTTGCATATGAACATGACATTTCGGTGGGTTTTGAGCAGTTTTTTGAATGAGTCCAGAGTTGGGGCGTTGCGGAGTTCAGCGAGGAGGGAGTTCCAGAGGGTGAGCTGCCACACTGAATTATAGGGTGACTTTTTGATAATTACATTATTTGAATAGCCTAAAATATAATCTTTATTGTAGCATAAAGTGTATACATGAATTGGCATAAATCTGGTCTAGAATAGCCTAATAGATATTTATGTTAAATTGTTTATTATTATTGTTTAGAATGACATTACATTATAGGCTATATTTCTGTAACACACCATTTGCCCCCAGTGATAAGTCAGCTGAGTGCAGGACATCACACAGCCGCACGCTCCAACCAGGACTGGACTGGGACCAAAAATCGGCCCTGGCATTTTTGGCCCAGACCGGCCCACCATAATCGGTCGGACACCACCAGAACATCCTTGCGGTCCCCTTAAATAATTTGTATGGCTTTTACTCTTAAAGTAGAAAAACAAAAGTAATCTGTAAAATAATACAGTGAATTTCCTGTGAAAAAACATTTATTTTTTACAGTGTACCACCTCAAAAACATCTCCCGTCTCCGACCCTCACTCTCAGATTCTGTGGCTGAGACCCTGATCCACTCATTTATCACCTCCCGGTTGGACTAATTGCAGTCTCCCGTAGGTGTTCTTTGAGAGTGGTTTTGAAAGTGGGTAGTGATTCACATTCCTTTACAGCTTTGGGTAGGGCGTTCCACATTGATGTGGCATAATTGCGAAACGTGTTCCTGTTTGAGCCGAATCTGGGTTTAACATGATTTGTGGAGCTCCCTCTATGGTGTTGTGGTCGTGGTATTCACTGACCTTTGGGAAGTATTTTGATATGTACACATATATGGGTACCTTGATCGTGTATAGTGTATCTTGTAGACAGGCCCATTGCAAGTTGCTGCACTCTGTCGTCTACTCTAAGCCGTTGTCACGTGGGCAGGGGCGAGGTGGGTTCTAGGAGTAAGGTCAAGCATGTAGTCTGACCAGTTTGTTTTGAGATGAAGTGTAGCAGGGTCAAGTCAAGTCAAGTCAAGTCAAGTCAAGAGTTTTAATTGTCACGGCATACAAGTATACAATGAAATGCGGGTGGTCTTGCCCGCAACGATGTGCAATACGTGGTACAACATATAATAGAATCCAATAAAAAAACAACATTGTGCAATAAACAGGTAACAGGTAACATATTTGTGACATCTCGGTATCTGTACATATTATTTACAGGGCATATAGGACACGGTCAAAGAACACCAGATCCAGGCGTACAACTAGAACCACCAGAACAGTGAATACGAGCAAAGTAACACGACTAACTGGTAACGACAGATACAGATTACAAAACATACAATTAAAAACTAAAAATCTCTAGAAAATCTAGTCAATTTACAAACCAATGAGCTTCTATACAGTAGAAAAGATATGCAGCCAGTATGAGCTTCTAGACAGACAGTAGAAGAGATATGCAGCCAGTATGAGCTTCTAGATAAGACAGTAGATATGCAGCCAGTATGAGCTTCTAGATACAGTAGAACAGATATGCAGCCAGTATGATCTTCTATATAGAGACAGTAGAACAGATATGCAGCCAGTATGATCTTCTAGAGACAGTAGAACAGATATGCAGCCAGTATGAGCTTCTATATACAGTAGAACAGATATGCAGCCAGTATGAGCTTCTAGATAAGACAGTAGAAGAGATATGCAGCCAGTATGAGCTTCTAGATAAGACAGTAGAAGAGATATGCAGCCAGTATGAGCTTCTAGATAAGACAGTAGAAGAGATATGCAGCCAGTATGAGCTTCTAGATAGTAGAACAGATATGCAGCCAGTATGAGCTTGTTGCATACTCATGTTAAACAGTTGGCATTAGTGCAGAATTGAACTAAAACTGTCTCATAGGAACGGATTCTGGAATGGCATTTTGAATAAATGACTAAATGACATAAATGAAAGCTCTCATCGACTCCGACAGATTGCTAGTCATTCATAATGGCATCGAAAGAATGTCCAAATGACCTGTGTTGTGTTAGCTTGTGTTAGCTTGGGGAGCTGCAGTCTGTGTTGTGTTAGCTTGTGTTAGCTTGGGGAGCTGCAGTCCATGTTGTGTTAGCTTGTGTTAGCTTGGGGAGCTGCAGTCTGTGTTGTGTTAGCTTGTGTTAGCTTGGGGAGCTGCAGTCTGTGTTGTGTTAGCTTGTGTTAGCTTGGGGAGCTGCAGTCCATGTTGTGTTAGCTTGTGTTAGCTTGGGGAGCTGCAGTCTGTGTTGTGTTAGCTTGTGTTAGCTTGGGGAGCTGCAGTCTGTGTTGTGTCAGCTTGTGTTAGCTTGGGGAGCTGCAGTCCATGTTGTGTTAGCTTGTGTTAGCTTGGGGAGCTGCAGTCTGTGTTGTGTTAGCTTGTGTTAGCTTGGGGAGCTGCAGTCCATGTTGTGTTAGCTTGTGTTAGCTTGGGGAGCTGCAGTCTGTGTTGTGTTAGCTTGTGTTAGCTTGGGGAGCTGCAGTCCATGTTGTGTTAGCTTGTGTTAGCTTGGGGAGCTGCAGTCTGTGTTGTGTTAGCTTGTGTTAGCTTGGGGAGCTGCAGTCTGTGTTGTGTTAGCTTGTGTTAGCTTGGGGAGTTGCAGTCTGTGTTGTGTTAGCTTGTGTTAGCCTGGGGAGTTGCAGTCCATGTTGTGTTAGCTTGTGTTAGCTTGGGGAGCTGCAGTCTGTGTTGTGTTAGCTTGTGTTAGCTTGGGGAGCTGCAGTCTGTGTTGTGTTAGCTTGTGTTAGCTTGGGGAGCTGCAGTCCATGTTGTGTTAGCTTGTGTTAGCTTGGGGAGCTGCAGTCTGTGTTGTGTTAGCTTGTGTTAGCTTGGGGAGCTGCAGTCTGTGTTGTGTTAGCTTGTGTTAGCTTGGGGAGCTGCAGTCCATGTTGTGTTAGCTTGTGTTAGCTTGGGGCGCTGCAGTCTGTGTTGTGTTAGCTTGTGTTAGCTTGGGGAGCTGCAGTCCATGTTGTGTTAGCTTGTGTTAGCTTGGGGAGCTGCAGTCTGTGTTGTGTTAGCTTGTGTTAGCTTGGGGAGCTGCAGTCTGTGTTGTGTTAGCTTGTGTTAGCTTGGGGAGCTGCAGTCCATGTTGTGTTAGCTTGTGTTAGCTTGGGGAGCTGCAGTCTGTGTTGTGTTAGCTTGTGTTAGCTTGGGGAGCTGCAGTCTGTGTTGTGTTAGCTTGTGTTAGCTTGGGGAGCTGCAGTCTGTGTTGTGTTAGCTTGTGTTAGCTTGGGGAGCTGCAGTCTGTGTTGTGTTAGCTTGTGTTAGCTTGGGGAGCTGCAGTCTGTGTTGTGTTAGCTTGTGTTAGCTTGGGGAGCTGCAGTCTGTGTTGTGTTAGCTTGTGTTAGCTTGGGGAGCTGCTGTCTGTGTTGTGTTAGCTTGTGTTAGCTTGGGGAGCTGCAGTCCATGTTGTGTTAGCTTGTGTTAGCTTGGGGAGCTGCAGTCTGTGTTGTGTTAGCTTGTGTTAGCTTGGGGAGCTGCAGTCTGTGTTGTGTTAGCTTGTGTTAGCTTGGGGAGCTGCAGTCTGTGTTGTGTTAGCTTGTGTTAGCTTGGGGAGCTGCAGTCCATGTTGTGTTAGCTTGTGTTAGCTTGGGGAGCTGCAGTCTATGTTGTGTTAGCTTGTGTTAGCTTGGGGAGCTGCAGTCCATGTTGTGTTAGCTTGTGTTAGCTTGGGGAGCTGCAGTCTGTGTTGTGTTAGCTTGTGTTAGCTTGGGGAGCTGCAGTCTGTGTTGTGTTAGCTTGTGTTAGCTTGGGGAGCTGCAGTCTGTGTTGTGTTAGCTTGTGTTAGCTTGGGGAGCTGCAGTCCATGTTGTGTTAGCTTGTGTTAGCTTGGGGAGCTGCAGTCTGTGTTGTGTTAGCTTGTGTTAGCTTGGGGAGCTGCAGTCTGTGTTGTGTTAGATTGGGGAGCTGCAGTCTGTGTTGTGTTAGCTTGGGGAGCTGCGGTCCATGTTGTGTTAGCTTGGGGAGCTGCTATAGGCCATAACCACAGTATTACATATACTCTTGTTAGCTTTATGAGGCTACATCAACACGCTCCTATGAGTGCAGCATGTTAGCTTTATGAGGCTACATCAACATCCTATGAGTGCAGCTATAATGTTAGCTTTATGAGGCTACATCAACATGCAGGCTCCTATGAGTGCAGCTAATGTTATGAGGCTCTGCCCCCCCTCCACTCCTCTAACACCCACCTCGCTCTGCCCCCCCCCCTCCACTCCTCTAACATTTTATTTATTAATTTTATTATTATTATTTATTTGTTGCCATTAAAATAATTCTCCACTTGCACAACCTGAATATAGGGACTTCCGGCTGACTTCCGGTTGCCAATAGCACTTCCTGTCCCATCCAAATACATTGGTTTTAGCTACTTTTCTCCCCTTATTTAAACAACTTTGTCGTCACAGAGAGGCAATGAAACGTTTGTATTATTATAGTATAGAATGTATTTAATAAGCAAACGTTTGTCAGCCGGGTTTTTTGGGCTGTATTTCATGTAAAAACGTTTACTGTTAGTTTCCTTGCTCAGCCAGCATTAGCTAACAGAAGCTAGTGGTTAAACAGGCCGGATTAGCTTTGAGCTAACTATCTTTCCCGACCCAGGTATTCATTCCATTCTAAACATAACGTTAGTTTACAAAACATGACCTGTCTATATAACGTTGAGGAACAAATTATAAGTGTGTGGGTGTGTGTTTTGGTGAACATTGGACTGCAAACAGAAAATGCATCACAGTTAGACAGTAGCTACTGTTAGCTGTCCTTCCGGATTAGCTTTGAGCTAACTATCTTTCCCGACCCGTATTCATTCCATTCTAAACATAACGTTAATTTACAAAACATGACCCGTCTATATAACGTTGAGGAACAAATTATATAGACGGGTAATGTTTTGAACAACTAACGTTACGTTTAGAATGGAATGCATCGGCAAAGATCCGTTAGCTCAAAGCTATTCCGGCCAGTTTATCAACTTCCTGTCATTTAGAAATATGATTTTATAGTGAAAATCATTACCAAAACGTCAGGAAAAACCTAACGGGAGCATTATAGACGGTCATACAAATGTACAAATGCTATAAGGTGGCAAGAAATGCACTATAAACAATACTTTATGCATCGGCAAAGATCCTTAGCTCAAAGCTATTAAGGCAATGCTGGCTAACAAGAGGCTAGCGCAAGAAACGACGCCGCAAACCATTGCCGAGCCAGAGCCGGTTTATCTTTGGCGAGCCCGAGTCGGCTCTGCCCCGGCAACCATTGCCGTGCCAGAGCCGGTTTATCTTTGGCGAGCCCGAGTCGGCTCTGGCACGGCAAGCCGAGCCGGGCCAGAGCCGGTTTATCTTTGGCGAGCCCGAGTCGGCTCTGGCACGGCAAGCCGAGCCGGGCCAGAGCCGGTTTATCTTTGGCGAGCCCGAGTCGGCTCCGCCCCGGCAACCATTGCCGGGCCAGAGCCGGTTTATCTTTGGCGAGCCCGAGTCGGCTCCGCCCCGGCAACCATTGCCGGGCCAGAGCCGGTTTATCTTTGGCGAGCGCGAGTTGGCTCCGCCCCGGCAACCATTGCCGGGCCAGAGCTGGTTTATCTTTGGCGAGCGCGAGTCGGCTCCGCCCCGGCAACCATTGCCGGGCCAGAGCCGGTTTATCTTTGGCGAGCGCGAGTCGGCTCTGCCCCGGCAACCATTACCGCGCCAGATCCGGCTCATCGTTGGCGTGCCGTGCCGGACATATGCCGAGTGTGCCGACCGGTAGCCGGAATTGGGCCGAGTATGCTGGCCACCTGGGAACTACCTCTCAGGCCGGGGCGAGACATATCGCGCACAGCAGGGCGTGCACTGGTTTCATCGCTGTATCCTCGCAGCCAATCAAATAGGTCAACGCACGTAACGCACTGTGCGTTGAAATATGATGTAATATGATGGAAGCCGGGCGCGCTTTCAAGCGATCTATATCATCTAAGCAAGCAGCGTCTATACTTTCTGTAGCCACATTTCTCGGAGACGCTCTCTGATTGGCCGACGTCAGTTTCTACACTGGTTAGGCTTAGTTACTCTTCGAAGTTGGTTAAGGTTAGAGTTTGTCTTAGAGCATGACAGCAAGTTATTTCGACGGTTAAGCTTAGGCACTCTTTAAAAGTTGGTTATGGTTAGAGTTTGTCTTAGAGCAGGGCGATAGAACGCCAGGTAGTTTGCAGGCTGTTCGATGCGGAAATGGGCAAAGACACAGCTCATCACAGTACTTGTGTTGGTGTGCCTAACTTGGCTAACAAGAAGCTATTTGGCTAGCTGGATGCAGTCTGGACAGTGGATATACATCAACAGTCTGGGACTGTGGGACAGTGGACATATACACTTTATCAAGCCCTCCTGGACCACGTTTTAACTAAACAAAGTGAGTTAATGCGGTCTCTCTCTCTCTCTCTCTCTCTCTCTCTCTCTCTCTCTCTCTCTCTCTCTCTCTCTCTCTCTCTCTCTCTCTCTCTCTCTCTCTCTCTCTCTCGCTCTCTCTCTCGCTCTCTCTCGCTCTCTCTCTCTCGCTCTCTCAACACAGTGTGTTGTTGTTGTTGAATTATAACATTTAATTTCGCCGCGGGTGACGCATAATGGATGAATAAATGGTAACTTGTTTAAAATGACAAGATATATATATGTGTTCATTATTGGATTGATCATACGTGTACTAGTGTAGTATGAATTAACTCGACTTAACGCTGGAAACGGGGTAACGTTATGTCGAGACTCGAGTCAGTATTCGCTTGGTCAGCTGTCCGCTTGCCCCCCCCCCCCCCCCCCCCCTTCACCCCCCCGCGCCCACCCAAATGTAGTTCACACCGGCCGCCACTGCTCTCGGGAGTGAGTTTACTTGCAGTACCGCTTAACGTCCACAGCCACTTCACTTACTGTACCTTGTGACTGTGGATAGACTGCGGTACCTCCGTTACACTGGGGCAGATAGATCTACAGCGATATCAGCTGCATTTAATTTTATTTGGCTGTCTGTAGTTCGGGGGCCGACAGTGGCTCAGGAGGTAGGGTGACCAGATGCAAAAAGTCCAAAAGCAGGACAACAGTAAGATTTTGGTGGGACAAAGTGGGACAGATAGATAATGTAAATTCTTGTATTAGAATAACTGGTCTTCACCGAATAGATAAAGGTTCAATCAAAATAAATACAAATTAAATACAGAATTATATCTCTCCACATTCATTTAGGCACTGGCAGCCGGCTTGTTACCACCTAACATCTGTTTTAAATATTCAAACTTTATCACTTGACAGGAATGTCTTGTGTTCGATATTCCCTGTTAACACAGAACTAGGGAACACTAGGGAACAAAAATGATAATACAAATAAATTGTGTTTCTCTATTAGAATAACTATGGATAACTATGGATGTAGCTTTTGTACGACCACACAATATTTTTTTTGCAATATCTGAGTCTGGCCAAATGACAGGAGCTAGCTTGCTACCACAGTCGGCTGACCTGTATGAATGGGAGTGTTGTACAGTGTGATAGACGCTTGTTATCTCCGCTGCAGTGACCTTGTCCGTCTGGCTATCATTTTTTGGTTTAAGAAGAATCATAGATCTGGATGTTTCTTTTTGGTGAGCCACTTTCATGTGAGACTCACGTCTACTGTGGTGCTTCAAGTCGTATTCTCCTCCATGAGCAATTGAAAACGAACTATGACACAAAACACAGAAAGCTCCCTGAGGATTGCCTGACATCGGCCTCACCCAGGCATGTGTCATTTGCCAGTCTTGGTTGTAACTGCAGATCCGTTTATTTTTACTGCTTTCCATCTTGATTCATAGTTCGCTTGTAATGTTGTTGTGTTTTCTTTTTTGACAGCTCGCTAAACGTTGACAGCGCGCTACATTTTGGGACAGTACAACCAAAGGCGGGACACCTGGTCACCCTATCAGGAGGTAGAGTGGTTGCCTCATCTGAAGGTTCTTGGATCGATTCCAGCTTTGCCTGGCAGCGTGTCGAAGTGTCCTTGAGCAAGACACATAACCTCTAATTGCTCCCGATGAGCAGGTCGGCACCTTGCATGGTCGCCTCAGCTGTGGGTGTGTGAGTGAATGTGTGAGTGAATGTGTGAGTGAATGGGTAAAATGTGAGGCACAAGTTGAAAAGCGCTTTGGATAAAATCTGTTATATTACCATTCATATAGTTCACAAATACAACGTGCCTAATCGCTTTCACAAGCTCTCCGTCGCCCTCTACAGTTTGAACAAGAGAGGGCACAATCGCCATTTTGCTCAATGCATTTACTCTGTGTAAAGTGACAACGTCAACTCTTTCCAAAACTCCCCAAACACACACCTCATCCTCTCTCTCTCTCTCTCTCTCTCTCTCTGGTGTGATGCTAGAACGGACTTCTATGACAGCTCTGACAACTTCATTCCAGGGGTGATGTCAGTGTGCTTCACAGAAGTCCTGAGGGGCACGGCGCTCACTATCAACTTGGTCCAGCCTCAGATCTGTTGGATGTCATGTTTGTGTCACCAAATGTGTCATAACCTGATGGAAAGCGTGTCTGTGTGCACTGCATCGGAGCGTGTTTAGGCTATATGTGACAGAGAGAGAGAGAGAGAAATAGACATGTTTTGGTAAGTATGAGCAATTGAGGGATTAATTGAGTGAGGAAAAAGTGCAGGAATCACGTATTCGATTATATTCAAATGTATTGTCATTATACAGCACAAGTACAATACAACGAGACACATCCAACCAGAGTGCAAATGTAACAGTAAAGTGCAACAGTAATTTACAATGTACAGGTGATTAAACAGGGTATAGAATATATTAATTAGTACTACTGAGTAATAGTGCTAATCAGATGTTGATTGATCTTGTAGTACTATGTACAGTGATACAGGTATACACTATGGTAGTAAGGTAGGGATATGTACAGATATAGGCTAGATAGTATAGATATGTAAAAGGGATTATATGCAGGTATGTACAGACAGCTGTGGATAGATATATGTATATACGGTAAGAATAAATACATATATATATATATATATATATATATATATATATATATATATATATATATATATATATATATATATATTTTTATATATATATATATATATATATATATATATATATATATATATATATATATATATATATATATATACGGTATATACAGCATTGTTGTACATGCTATCATACAGAGTTATATGGGTTATGCAGGTATATAAGTAGGTATATAGAAGGATTATATGCAGGTATATTCAGACAGATATGGATATATATATATATATATATATATACAGTATATATATACTATGCAGTAAATGTGAATATATGGATGTATATATATATATATATACGGTATACAGAAAGATATTGCTTTATTGATCCCCTTGGGGAAATGTGGGCATCATAGCACCATGCGGGGAGGGGATGTATGGGCAGGGTAATAGTAGAAGACATAAATATAGGCCATAAAACTATAGTAAAGTTAAACCTATATTGTACACTAATAGTGAAAGAGTGCATGTGTGTGTGTGTTTGCATAATCACATTCTCATGACTGTGTCCGTAGAACACACGTCGCCCTCTCCTCCTGTTCTACATATTCTCCGTGTCGGGCTCCAACTCAATAAGGCTGCTGCCATCCTCTGTCACCAGTAATACTGAATTCCATCTCGGCGAGATTGCCTTGAAGGCCCTGACCGACCGAGGGTGATTTCCATCGCAAATCACATCTTCTCCGTCTCTAATGGGCTACTCTATTCTAGCAGCATTTACTGTTCAGTGTGACTCCCATCAGTTTGCTGTCATTTGGAGCAAACTAGGGGAATCCCAGTCTCTACAAACACACACACGCCGTATCATCATATTTCATTTGCTCCACTTTCCACACGTCCGTGCGATTACCCACGTCTGATCTCCTACGAGAGAAACGTCACTTCCTATAGAGAGAACCAGGAAGAAATCACTTCCTCTTCTGCTCCAGAGAGCAGACGCCTCTGTTTACAATCCGCCCCCCCCTGAGAAACAGCTGCGTGGTAGACCTCGGGGGAGCGCACATGTAGCGTTGTTTAGCTAGCTTGATGTTTTCGACCCCAGAGTGTGATCCTAGGAACTCTCTTCGGTGATATCAACTAAAACGGTGAGGAATGTTCAAGTCACTTCATGATCGCCACAGTCTCAGCGTCAGAGACGTTGTCTCTTTTGCTGATGGGTGAGTTCCGTTGGAACAGAGGGCGACGCGCCAGAGGGCTTCTGGAATGATTCAGATAACACATGTGATTAGCTATGGGAATTATGTCTCTTTGAGGGGAGATGGATCTTTTGGCTCTGTTCCTTTCCAAGAGCTGGTGAAAAGGGACAACTCATCGTTCTCTTCTCTTGAAGGGGCGTTGGGGTTACTTGGTTCATCGGTCTTAAAGTCAAAATGCTCCAGCGGAATAATCACTAGTATAATATGATAAGGATAAGATTTGGATCAGATTCAAACTTAGATACTTTTTTCATTTAATTTCAAACCTTTATTTATTCTCGAAAAGGATAATTGAGGTCACCCTGATTTTCAATGTCGTTGAGACTTACAGGCATTTCAATGCATAATTTCTTTTTATAATATAATAATAAATAATAACTATCTATATAACACCCTTCACACATGGACAGCAGCCCAAAGTGCCCCACAGCAAGTAGCGCAAAATGAACATAAAATCAGCATACAGTCGACAGAATAAAAACAATGTATAAAATGCAGACATAAGAATAGGTATAAAAGACAATAAAAGTCGTGCAACATAGAACGTGCAGACATAAGAATAGGCATAAAATGTGGGCGGCTGGGTGGCGTAGCGGAGATTGCGCTCGTCACCAATGCAAGAGGCTGCGGTCTCGACTTCCGGAGTCAGCATTGCCAGTCGTCATACTATCTCAATTGGCAGAGGTAGCGGGTGGAAAGTCGATGGGTGGGGATTGGACATTGTGGACAGCGACTCCTACACGTCGGTTTGGTGACGCCTGTACAGCAGAGTCAGGAAGTATCGGGGGCAGCGTGTGGACAGCGTGCACACGCTCACACTATGGACACTTTACAGAAGGAAAGATCACTTTAAGAATAGTATAGCTTGAGATTGTATAATATAGCATTGTATAGCAGTGTACATAAAGACCCAATGCCTCATCCGTAGCTAACAGTGTACTGCACTGCCACAGGACCTGTGGCATGCTCTGTAAATAGCTCATGTACAGATACCGATATGCCTACTTTGTTTACTTGTTTATTGCACTATGTCGCTCTATTGGTTGGACTCTTATATTATATTATTACTTGTATTATGCACATCGTTGTGGGCGAGACCCCCCGCATTTCACTGTATACCTGTATGCCGTGACAAATAAAACTCTTGTATCTTGTATCTTGTCCCTCCCACGCGTTACTCCTCGCCACTGAGAGTCCGCTCTGTCTGGTGAAAAGATGTGACAGGCTGCCTCCTCGTGTACCGGAGGGGACACGTGATGCAAGGCTTCTATCCTCACTACAGCCGACCAGTGGGAGGCATAGTCTAGCAACGTTCAATATAGGGGAGGGGAGAATTGAAGGGAAAATAATTGGCGATAGGAATTTGGGATGGGAGAAAAATTGAAAAATAAGGAGAAAAAAAGTGGAAAAAAAAAAAAGAATAGGCATAAAATAAGTAAAATAAGTACAGTGTTGCTCAAAGACATGTGAACCCCCCAGGAACAGCCAGTACCCAAACACCCCACACATCAATCCCCACCACATCCCCATCCAAGACATACCCCCTTATAAAAAGCTGACTTAAAGCCCCTAGAAACAAAGCCTCAAATTGTTAAAATGTATGTATGATATCCAACACAAGTGTGATACTAAGTGTCACACTTGGGTTGCTACTGCTACCCCTAACATTAACCCTAAACTCTAACACACATTACGAATGTACATGGCCCATAACAGCCCCCAAACAGCATTGCCAAGTTCAACGGACACCTGGCACTTTGATGTGAGCTCCAGGTATTGACAATGCTGATGCTTTGTACATTATGTACATATGCTACCACATGACCACTAATGGCCACCACGACCCAATGTGTAGATAGATACGCAATGAGCGCCAGTGTTACAGGTACCAGGATATGGCACCTGATAGCAGATATATGTTTAACCTATGAAACAGGTTGTAGTTAATCATTTGACAAAGGAAGGTGCAGACACGATGTTATTGACTCTGGTTCTTCCCGGTTGTATATTTCAACAACATTTATTCATTCAACAGAATAATCAATCAATCATCATCATCATTGTATCATCATTGTATAATCATTGTATCATCATTGTATCATCATTGTATAATCATTGTATCATCATTGTATAATCATCCAGTTCAATTAGTTACATTACTTTAATACATTCAATTATAATCCCATACTTGTTATTAATTCAAAAGCATATTCATCATTGCAACACACATTCTACCCTTTTAGGATACCCTGGTTCACTTCAATAGCATTTTCCTTTTAAATGTAGTTATCCAGTATTATATACTGTACATTGTGATTACTTATGTCTTTATACATATTTGGCATCTTAAATATAAGCATGTGAGAAGAGAAACATTATCCTGTTAACCTCTGTCTAGACATGTCTAGGCATGTTGGAAGGGACCATCGTATGTCTTTTAACCAACACTGTCATTCTCATTGTCTGTCAAACAATTCCTTAAATCACCAATAAGTGTTACCTTTATCATCAGTCACTTATCATCAGTCATATCCACTATTCTCTAGTATACCGAAATACCTCCACACCTCAGTGTTATCCATAGTTGTGTTCCGGTCTCAAGTTCTATTGAAACTCAATTGTGCACTGAAAGTACATTTATATATATATGTATCGGGCCGTTCTCAACCCTACTAGGAATTTGCTAAACCGTGACCATGGTATAACTCAAGGGAATAGATTTATATTTACATTTAACGGAGGGCGCAATAGAGAGAGAGAGAGAGAGAGAGAGAGAGAGAGAGAGAGAGAGAGAGCATGTGGTACAGCTCCGGTGTTTAGCTACCTTCTAGGTAGGGTAAGCTAAAGTAATTTCCCTCTAACCATCTTGTACACAATATACACATTTACTACACAGCAATTCAACCCAACACAGTATGTATTTCAAAACATAAACCTTTATAATCCCCTTGGAGATACTTAACTTCGACACGTTAGTGCTTAAATGGACAATTGTGTTCCAACACTATTTAAATGTACCAACGAAACGTGGCGCCATCAATAGACGGTCTGCTTCTCAACCACGTTACTTGTCGTCTTAAACTTCTTAAACTTGACTCAAACATCGACAATAGTTACTTAATTTGAACCCTCGACATTGCATGTATCCTTGTTAACCTTTATGTGTGTTTTGTAGTATATTACCCACCTATGAAACAGGTTGTAGTTAATCATTTGACAAAGGAAGGTGCAGACACGATGTTATTGACTCTGGTTCCTCCCGGTTGTGAGGCTGAGATCGCCTCGTGCGTTCCTAAGCACACAGTACGGTTCCCTGGAAGGCGAAGCCACTAAACACCAGTCCTATACCGCCACCTATTGACCAGATTATGTTAATGTCTCCCATTACATCTAAATGACTGTTCTAACTTGTTTCTGATGGAGGTAATCCTGTACCAATATGTTCACACTGTTTTGACACATAATCTAAAGATATTAACATGATACCACTTCTAGTGGGCATCACACACTCCCTGACCTTAAAAAAATTGCTCCTGACATTTCCGAAAATCACTAAATACACCCATCCAATATCACCCTCAGGCGTGAACCCCTAACAAACTCCCCATGGGTGGACCGTGGGTGACGGCTGGACGGTAAGCATACTGGCCATGTTGTGGAAGGCTGTAAAAAATTGGATGCAACCATGGCATTACGAAGGGTATCAATTGATGTGGTAGTGGACTGTGGTGTGGTGCGGGCACCATCGGTGGCCACTGTACTACTGAATTTACGGTCACCTTGTTCTGCACTGACGGTTCACCTAGCATATTATACGTGAGACATTGTTTAGGCCTTCTGTCACGGGAAGACCTCCTAACCTCTGACTGGACTTGTTCTACCGGCGAGAGTGGAGGGGTTCGGAGATTGAGCTGGGCTACGGGGGAGTGAGCTTGGGGTTGGGGTTGGGCTATTGGAGAGTGAGCTTGGGAGTGGGGTTGGGGTATTGGAGAGTGAGCTTGGGAGTGGGGTTGGGGTATTGGAGAGTGAGCTTGGGGATGGGGTTGGGGTATTGGAGAGTGAGCTCGGGGGGTCTCCCTTTCTTCTTCTTCCCCTGATTCACTAACATCTCCCTCCGGTCTGGCCAAGACAGGCAAATTTCCATCCGTGTTTCCTCCCCTGTCGTCTTCACTCTCAGGGCACAGGCCTGGCATGACTTCAGGTCGTCGTTCACGGTATCCAAGTGATCTTTCCTCTGTCCTTTCAACAGGTATCCTTAGCCAGTATCCTCTGTCACTGTCATCATCCGAATCACTGTCATTGCTGTCCCTTGTCTCTACTTGTCTTTGTGTGTCTGACATTCTTCCTTGTCTTGGTCTGTCATTCGTTTTCTTCGCAGGGACAGTTCTGGCTGGTGGTGGAGTCATTTCCACGGGCAAATCATTTACCAGCAGTAAGAGATTTCGGTGTAGTGTTCTGGTCTTTTTCTGGTCTCCATGTTCAGGGCAGACAATGTATACTGGACTCTCAGCGAGCTGGCTTTTGACCACGTAGATCGCCTTCTTCCAGTACGATCTCAACTTGCCTGGTCCTCCACGCTGACTGAGGTTTCTCACCAGAACTCTGTCTCCTGACTGCAGTACTACTCCTTTTGTTTTCTTGTCATAAGTTACTTTTCGTCTTGCACTGGACTTTTTGCTATGTTCACAAGCAATCCGATAGGCTTCAGACATCTTCTCAGCCCATTGCTCCGCGTATCCTCTGGGTGAGTACGGTTCCTCTTTCTTCGTTAACCCAAACAACAGGTCAACGGGGAGGTGTGGATGACGACCGTAGAGGAGGAAAAAGGGTGAGTAACCCGTTGATTCATGTTTGGTACAGTTGTACGCGTGTAACACATGCGGGAGGTGGTCCTTCCACCGCAATTTCTCATTTTCAGTCAATGTCCTCAACATCTGTAGTATGGTCCGATTGAGCCGCTCCGCTGGGTTGCTCTGTGGATGGTAGGGTGATGTTCTAGAGTGGCCGACCCCAGACAGCCGTTGCAGTGCTTGGAACAGTTTATTCTCAAATTCTCGACCCTGGTCGTGATGTAATTTCGAGGGATAACCGAATTTGGGTATAAAGTCATTAAAGATACGCTCTGCAGCTGTTTTCCCACTCTTGTTCTTGGTGGGGTATGCCTGGGCGAACCTAGTGAAATGGTCGATCACCACTAGGATATATTCATACCCTCCATGACTGGTTTCCAGATGTAGATAGTCGATACACACAAGTTCTAATGGGAAGTTGGAGGTAATGCTGCCCATGGGAGCTCGGACATGGGTGACCGGCTTCTTAGACTTGATACAAGGACATCTTCGGGTCACATATTCTTCAATCTCTCTGGACATGAAAGGCCAGTAGAATCTTTCTCTTGCGAGGTGGATCACTCTTTCTGTTCCAACATGACCCATCTCATTATGTAGATGTTTCAGGGCAAGTGTTCTATACTTTACAGGGAGGACCAACTGTTGGTATTGATTGGTCTTTCTGTAAAGGAGATCATTTTCAATGTGTAATCTGCTCCATTCATGAAGTAGCTTTCGGGTTGCTGCGCTTACGGTTCTTCGTACGTCATCTGACAATTTCGTGTTCGACTCTTTCAACTCCCTGATCGTGTTGATGGCTTGGTCCTCTTTTTGGGCCTTCACCAGTTCATCGTGACTGATTGTTTGTAGGTGTGGGTGAGACTGCTGGTTTGAGTCTGGGGACGCGATGTTGAGCGCCGCAACCCATGCCACGTCTTTCCTTTCAGCTGCTTGGCTTCCTTCCCACGTTGCTCGTACTGCTTCATTAGAGAGCTCTTCTGTGCAGGTCCTTTCATATCTCTCCATATCCAGGGGAAGGCGGGAAAGTGTGTCTGCATCTATGTTGGACTTTCCGGGTCTGTATTTGATGTCAAACCGGAAGTCTGCCAGTTCTCCAACCCACCGATGACCGACTGCATTGAGCTTGGCAGTACTCATTACATAGGTCAACGGGTTGTTGTCGGTGTAGATAGTAAAGTGTGGGGCATAATACAGGTAGTCACGGAATTTCACACACACAGCCCATTTCAATGCAAGGAACTCCAGTTTCCCACTGTGCATATGGTAATTTCGTTCAGCTGGTGACAATGTTCTTGACCCGTACCCGATGACTCTCAGTTTTCCATCTTGATGTTGATACAGAACAGCTCCCAGGCCTTGGTCGGATGCATCCGTGTGCAACCTGAAGGGTAGGTTGAAATCAGGATATGCCAAGACAGGGGGGTTTGTGAGAAGGTCAATCAGTTGTTCAAGTGCTCTCTGCTGTTCCGTGGTCCACTCTATGGGCTCTCTGGAGGGCAACTGGGGGCGTTTGATGTTCTTACTCCGCGCTGGGGCTGGGGTCTTTCCTGGCTTGATTTGGAGTAGCTCGTAGATGGGTCTGGCAATTCGGGAAAAATCCTGAATGTATGAACGGAAATATCCCAGGAATCCTGTTATTTTCCTCACTTCTCCGACAGTTCTGGGTGTCTTACTTGACAGGGCTTTCACGGCTTCAATGTCTCGTGGGTCTATCTTGACCCCTTCTGCTGACACAAGGCGACCCACGTATCTGACTTCTTGCTTGAAGAGGTCACACTTCTCAGGTCTCAATTTCACTCTGTGACGTTGAAGGGCTTGGAGAACCTTGCGGAGGGTCTCTACATGTTCTTCAAATGTCTTTGCGTAACAGAGTACGTCGTCAAGATACGGGATACAGCATTCGTCCCTGAGGGGACCTAGCATCTCCTCCATGCTCCGTTGGAACGTTGCAGGGGCATTCGAGAGTCCAAATGGGATGCGCACCCACTCGTAAAGACCCCATGGAGTGATGAAGGCGGTGAAGGGTCGTGAACCCTCGGCGACGAAGCCCTGGTGGTAGGCTTTCCCTTGGTCTAGGATACTAAACCAGGTATAGCCTCCAAGCGTGTCAGTCAGGTCTTGTATTCTAGGTAGTGGATGACGATCGGGCACAGTCTTTTTGTTCAGGAGGCGGTAGTCGATGCATAGCCATAGGCTGCCGTCCTTCTTTCTGACGCAGACTACTGGGGCAGAATATGGAGACTTTGACTTGACTATCCAACCTTTCATTAACAGTTCCTGTATGTACTCTTTTACTTCTTTAAACAGTGGCTTTGGTACTGATGAGTACGTCTTCTGGACCGGGACAGTATCATGGAGAGCGATTGTCATCTGCAGGCTCGGGATGCACCCAATGTCACCACTGTCTTGTGCAAAGGACCCAGCCTCTTCACAAAGCATCCGGTTGACTATTGTCTGTTGTTCGTCGTCGAGGTGACTGAGATCGACGGGGGGTTTGAACAGGATGGAGCTGGGCACAGCCGACGTTGTAGCAGCACGGTTGGGGGGTACCGTAGACTGGGAGATTTCAGGTGAGTAGGTTGGGATGGGGGTTTGCCGTGGGGAGTCTGTTGTGATGACTTTCCCAACACAATGGATGCTGCCCAGAGCTGTCTTCCTGGAGAGAGTGACGTTATGCCTTGTGTTGTTTCCCACAGGCACGGTGAGATACGGCTTCCTGGGGTTTTGCGCTTGCAGCAGGCCTTCTCCAACATCCAGTTCTGCCAGCGCTAAACTGCTGTCATCTGGTTCGAACAGGAAGGTGGGGTCAGACAGGTCCATGTGGGGGGGGATTTGGCACTTGACCCAGGCCACTTGACCGGCGGGGATGACAGTGGCTTGTTTACCTGTTCGTAGGCGACCAACCTGGACAGGGGGTCTGTCAGTCTGGATATAACTCACCAGGAGTTCTGCCTTCTCGGCTGGTATCACCATGGCGTTACAGAGCAGGCTGGTGAGAGTTGGGATCAGTCTTCCAGGTTGTTCCTGTATCATCACTTCCAGCACATTAAAACCCAGTAGGGGTCTCTCAAGGACAAGGCTGCTTACAAGGAAAGGCACAGTGATTGACAGGTTAGGATCTTCATTCCCCTTTAAGTTCACTGTAAGGGCCACCCAACCATCAAATGGGAGGACCTCACCGTTTACCGCGTAGACTTTCAACTCCTCTTCTTCTTCGATGATTTCGCTAAGGGGTCTGACTGGCATGTCAGGTAAGTATCTATTCTTCCAAGTTCTGTCAATCATGCTTACTTGGGCCCCTGTATCAAGCAGGGCTTGGACTGCTAAACCGTTTAGGTTACAATGGGTGAGAGCTCTTCTCCCTACGAGCTTGGCGAGGCATTCACTCTTAGTGTTTGGTAAATTAGGGGGGTCTGTGTGCTTCTGTATCTGGTTTACCGTCTTGGTTCCTGTTCTAGGTGCAGTCTTCTCCTCTCTTACTCTTTCCTTCTCAGGCTCACTAGTACGACGGTTGTCAGTTTGGGACAGTAAAGGGGAACCGGTCAATGGTTGTCCTCTTGCAGTGACCGGCCTCAGTTTCCCTGACGTGGTGGTCTCTTTTGGCAGCCTAACGCTCTATGGCCTTCTTCGCCACAATGGAAACAGTGAGGGCAATTAGGTAAATTCTGTGCTACACATTTGCTACAGCCATATGGCCTGTCCCTCTGCCTATTTATCCTCCCTGTTCTGACCTGGGGCTGTTGTTGCAGGAGATCCACTAGATTGGTAAGTTTCTCTACTTTCTCTGTTAACTGCTGGATCGGGTCTAGTTTAAGTTTCTTTCCTGTATTTTCTTCCCTAGTGGGGGGGGGGGACACTGTGCTCCCTTCACCTCAGCACCTGCACTATGTACATGGGGGGGTCTATTGCGATTGGTAGGCCCTAACCGTCGCTGTCTTTCACTCTCATCGCTCATGACCTTTTTCATCTGTCTGAGAATGGCCTCATCAGGTACTCTGTCTTCAAGTAAGGGTTTGAGTTCCCTACGAATGTCATCATGTTTGTGTCCTAAACCTTGATATACAGTGTGGAGAAAGACATCCTGAACGGTTCGTTCGTTGTACTTAACATCAGTAGCAGCATATTTTGATGCTAGTAAAATCTTCTGCTTGAGTCCTATGACTCTATACAAAAACTGCTGTGGTGTTTCACTATCCTTTTCCTTTGTACACATGAGTTCTTGAAACAACTCGGTATTACTTTGTTCACCGAGGTGAGAAAACCCTTCAGCTCATCGATAGTCAAATCGTCTTTTACCATTAACATATCCTTAAAGCTGCCAGCTTTGATCACTCTCAAGACTGCTCTAACAACCTCTGCATCGCTGAATTGCTCCTTCAGACCTTCGTCGATCTGTTTGCAGACACTGTTGTAACTAATGTCTGATCCCTGGTCTCCTATCTGACCTCCCTGGAGCTTAAACTCCCTGCGGTGAAGGTACGACAGTTCTCTTAAAGATATTAGTTTATCTGGCGACACACCAGGGGTTTCCTGTTTACTTTCGGTGTCTGGTACACTCTTATTCAATGGCACAACCTGAGCTGTGGGTGGTAGTACACTGGGCAGGCACTGTAAAACCTGGTTGCTTACTTTTGGAGTGGGCACACCCTCAATGGTTTCACTTACATCATAAAAGACGCTAACGGGGTCGACTGGTACTGCATCACTTTGACTGGTGGACCGTAGGCCCTCGGTTTTACCCTCTTCTAGACCCACCACCTCACTCTGCATAAGTCCATCAGTCACATCTTTTATCTGTAATAAATAAGACAACCCTGTATCCTCTAACTCCAGTAAAACCTTACTGTACAGGTAGTCGTTGATAAAGTTGAAGCACCCCTCCACGTCGTCTACGGTAAGGTGGGTTCGGTCAGACGTCTCCAGTCCTGGTATCAGTTCCAATGCCTCGGCAATGCGAAACAGTTCATCCGCAGGTAGAGTGAGCAGGCTCTTCTTGATGTCCCACACCAAGCTTTTCCTCTCGCTGTCTCCCATGGCTGCTTCCCGATTCCTCGCACTTGGCTCTCAGTTCAGGATCACTGTGACGACTTTCCGTGGTGGGTGGATCTCCTCTACACGACACCGGTCTTCCTTCTCGTCAGGTAGAGTAGTGGACGCAGCTCTCGTTGTCGTCTGGCATCAGATGAGGCACTTCACTGCTGTCGATACTGCGCAGATCAATCCCTCATTCGACGACCTTTACACCGGGCGTTGCTTCCTGGTTCATCGGGTCGCGGTTGGTCCAGGTGTCAAGATCTCTGGATCAGCTCCCATCCAGCAGGTGGTGCTGATCCCGGACGAGCCCCCAATAAACTGTTACAGGTACCAGGATATGGCACCTGATAGCAGATATATGTTTAACCTATGAAACAGGTTGTAGTTAATCATTTGACAAAGGAAGGTGCAGACACGATGTTATTGACTCTGGTTCCTCCCGGTTGTATATTTCAACAACATTTATTCATTCAACAGAATAATCAATCAATCATCATCATCATTGTATCATCATTGTATAATCATTGTATCATCATTGTATCATCATTGTATAATCATTGTATCATCATTGTATAATCATCCAGTTCAATTAGTTACATTACTTTAATACATTCAATTATAATCCCATACTTGTTATTAATTCAAAAGCATATTCATCATTGCAACACACATTCTACCCTTTTAGGATACCCTGGTTCACTTCAATAGCATTTTCCTTTTAAATGTAGTTATCCAGTATTATATACTGTACATTGTGATTACTTATGTCTTTATACATATTTGGCGTCTTAAATATAAGCATGTGAGAAGAGAAACATTATCCTGTTAACCTCTGTCTAGACATGTCTAGGCATGTTGGAAGGGACCATCGTATGTCTTTTAACCAACACTGTCATTCTCATTGTCTGTCAAACAATTCCTTAAATCACCAATAAGTGTTACCTTTATCATCAGTCACTTATCATCAGTCATATCCACTATTCTCTAGTATACCGAAATACCTCCACACCTCAGTGTTATCCATAGTTGTGTTCCGGTCTCAAGTTCTATTGAAACTCAATTGTGCACTGAAAGTACATTTATATATATATGTATCGGGCCGTTCTCAACCCTACTAGGAATTTGCTAAACCGTGACCATGGTATAACTCAAGGGAATAGATTTATATTTACATTTAACGGAGGGCGCAATAGAGAGAGAGAGAGAGAGAGAGAGAGAGAGAGAGAGAGAGAGAGAGAGAGAGAGAGAGAGAGAGAGAGAGAGAGAGAGAGAGAGAGAGAGAGAGAGAGAGAGAGCATGTGGTACAGCTCCGGTGTTTAGCTACCTTCTAGATAGGGTAAGCTAAAGTAATTTCCCTCTAACCATCTTGTACACAATATACACATTTACTACACAGCAATTCAAACCAACACAGTATGTATTTCAAAACATAAACCTTTATAATCCCCTTGGAGATACTTAAATTCGACACGTTAGTGCTTAAATGGACAATTGTGTTCCAACACTATTTAAATGTACCAACGAAACGTGGCGCCATCAATAGACGGTCTGCTTCTCAACCACGTTACTTGTCGTCTTAAACTTCTTAAACTTGACTCAAACATCGACAATAGTTACTTAATTTGAACCCTCGACATTGCATGTATCCTTGTTAACCTTTATGTGTGTTTTGTAGTATATTACCCACCTATGAAACAGGTTGTAGTTAATCATTTGACAAAGGAAGGTGCAGACACGATGTTATTGACTCTGGTTCCTCCCGGTTGTGAGGCTGAGATCGCCTCGTGCGTTCCTAAGCACACAGTACGGTTCCCTGGAAGGCGAAGCCACTAAACACCAGTCCTATACCGCCACCTATTGACCAGATTATGTTAATGTCTCCCATTACATCTAAATGACTGTTCTAACTTGTTTCTGATGGAGGTAATCCTGTACCAATATGTTCACACTGTTTTGACACATAATCTAAAGATATTAACATGATACCACTTCTAGTGGGCATCACACCAGCACATCACCAGGGTTATCAAGTGGGCACCTCCCTTCTCCTGTGTTTTGCCAAGTTAGGCCCACGACACCTCACGAAGGCTCGACAGTTAGTTCCAGTGTTCTAAAACCACCCCCCTCCATGCTAGCTTCCACTTTTCCATGATATCCACACGCCAAACTTCCTTATATTATCATTAGTGCTGTCAATTGATTAAAATATTTAACTCGATTAATCGCATGATTGTCCATAGTTAACTCGCGATTAATCACAAATGAATCGCATTTTCTTTTTCTACCTTAAACAGATATTTTTCAAGTTCCAAGTATTAATACTCTTATCAACATGCGAGTCAACAAATGCTTGCTTTATGCAGCCATTTAACACAAAAGGATGACCCTCATGCATTGCAAATGTGCATCAAATTCAAAACAGAGTGATGCACAAAATAACTTAAAAGAAAATAATAATTTAAAACAATGAATAAATAGCATGAAATAATAGGGGAAATAAAACGTTAGGAACTTGTTACATTCACCCACACAAGGGCTGAGTAATCACCCCCCCCCTCTCTCTCACACACACACTCCCAGCTCTCTTTCTCTCTTGCCCCTTCCTCATCTCTCTCACCCCCCCTCTCTCTCACCCCCCTCTCTCTCTATATCTCACTCACACACACACCCACACCCACACCCACACCCACACACACACACACACACACACACACACACACACACACACACACACACACACACACACACACACACACACACACACACACACACACACACACACACACACACTTTTAATTTGTTCTTAAAAGTTAATCGTGAGTTTAAAAAAAATAGTGGCGTTAATAGAATCGGGGCAATAACGCGTTAATACCGCGTTAACTTTGGTTATCATATATCGAAAACAGAACTATTCATGATAACAATATCACACATGAAACCGCAACAACAGAGAAGAAAAGGAATAATCTTACCCTTTGTTTACTTTGGCCCCCAGCTGACATTATTTCTCCTCAACCAAATCCACTTCCGTTCAATGCTTCTTCCAACATCTCATTTACCGCTTTTCGCAAACTCTGCACATGAATCCCCAACGCTCCCAATAATGATGAAGTAAATACAAATACATATATATATAATATAAATCGTCTGCATCCTACTTCCACCGGACAAACCTATAACTTTCCATCCTCACTGTTCAGTTTCTGCTGCCAAATATGAATACCTAAGCTTTTCTATTCAATTCAATTCAATAAAATAAACAATCCGCTGACTTGCAGACGATAACACTCGGTCAGGTTCCATGTTAGTGTTAACTAGCTCTCGTGGAACAATGGGTTGTCCTCTGTAATCCAACTGCATCTCCCAATCATTAGCTCCCTTTAGGTGGCTCATGTCTGCCTAAAAACCTACCTCCTACATTTCTCTCCCTCACAGACAAATCAAATGGCTGTACCTAGTGATGCACGATATATAGGCCGCCGATATAATATCGGCCGATATGGCAGTTTTTTTACACATCGGTATCGGTCCGATATCAAGATAGGGCCGATATTAAAAAAAAACATTTTTTTTTTTTTTTTTTTTAAATCTTTTTTTGGCCTTAAATAGTTTCAAAATATCAGTCATTTCTGAAAATAAGTTACAAAAGTTAAAAAATTATGCGTTTTGGAAAATAGCTCTTTATTTGATTATCATAAAAAAGTGTTTTCTATACAGAGATATCGACATCGGTAAATATCGGTATCGGCCAGAACAGCAATAATAATATCGGTATCGGCCACAATTTTCACATCGGTGCATCACTAGCTGTACCCGATTACATACTGAAGTCACCTGTACTCTTCTGTTTTCAATTCCTGCCACTAAGCTTTTCAAAACCTGGTTACCGGCCTTGAGAAAAGACTAATCTTACAGCCTGACAGAATATGTCTCTGAACACAGTAGACATAATGGCCCCCCATCTACCCACTGTTTTATCTTCTGTGATGGCAGCACATCGTAAGTAGCCCCTATTAGGACTTTTACGATTCCCCTCCATACTGCACTGGTCCCTCCAGATAAGTAATATCACATCTTACCTGTGCAACTGTATAAGTTAAAGTGATGTCACATCTTGCCTGTGCAACGGTATTATTATTATTATTATTTCCTTTATTTAGCCAGATAAAACATTGGGTCTCATTCCCGAACGAAGTTACGACAAAATATTTTGTCTTTTTTTTGCCATTTAAGACATATTAGGGCTGGGAGTGGGAGTCCCCAAACTTTCCTGAGATCTTATTTGATCGTGGCTGAGAGCAGATTTAAGAGTGCTGAGGAGCACACTTAAATATGTTCTCAGCCCACGATCAAATCTCATGATTGATTGACTAATTTAAAATGTTATTATAACTTGACAGACTGTGTTCTCATAGTGATTCCTTCACGTCAATGCTACAGGCCTCCTTGGAATGAATTAATTAATCATAATTAAAATAAATATGACAATATTTGTACGATAAGAAATTACGCATTTGATGTCGTTAAAATAAATAATATGGATTCATCTGATCACAGGGCAGCTGCTTAACCATATCTGAACCAGCTATTTTGGACAAATGTATAATTACTTTAATTACTCAAATATTCAAACACAATTATGCAATTATTGTGAAATGATTGAAAATAATAATAATTTAATGCCTTCTGTGGAATTTGTATTTCTTATTTGTTACACATCTGTTTTAATGATTAATTATATACATTTGAAAGAATGCAGGTCAACATGCAATGTATCCCATTGATTGGTATACAATGGGACAGACCTTTGTTTGATTGATTGATTGAAAACTTTATTAACAGATTGCAGAATGGGTACAGTACAGTACAGCTCAATTACATAAGGGGATGCAGACCAGAGAAATAATTTTGTCTTGTTTACATCAGGGTCCCCCATTTTCAATTCATCATAACATATGACACACACGACACAGATAGACAGTACTGCTACATCTATACATTTATGACATACCAGATTTGCAAATACAGTACTGTTTGTGAAAAGAGAGTACATTTGACGTAGAAACTGTTGGAGGAGGTTGGGTAGGAGGGGTGGGTGGGGGATAGACTTACACTGCACAAGCAAAACTGTGCATTGGAATATTGACAAAACCATACTTGGTAATTTACTGTACATTGGAGGGGGTTGATATAGCTATAAACCTGCATTCCTTCGAATATATCATTAATCAATTAAACTTATATTGAAATACACTATATAGCCTATACACCAACATTGAAATGACAGTGGATAAATAAATAAGAACTAAAGCTAATCGGTGGAAATAGACTGCATTAATATTCCATAACAAGTCTTGTGTGCGCCTACGAATGAACAGTAGCCTATAGGCTTAATTATGGAATAATAAGCCATACTGCGTTCATTCATTACGCCCGCCGTAGGCTATATATATATATTATATGTCATTCATTCATTCATATACAGTACTGCGCGCGCGCGCGCGCGCGCGCGTGTGTGTGCGCGCGCTCGCTGCGGCAGGTGTGTACCGCGAGCTGTATTATGATGCCAATACATTAATCTAATCTAGTTTTGATGGGCGCAAGCGTGATTACGAAACCTAGCCGCATTTCTCGGAGACGCTCTCTGATTGGCACTGACTGACTGGTTTCGTAATCACGCGGCTCGCAAGACTCGCAAAGTAGTAGTTTAGTAGTTTCTTCCACCATTCCATTTCACACAGCTGCGTCACCAGTTGCCTTATAAGGAGCTATGGAGGCGTTGTTTTGTATGCAAATGAGCTGAACGGGAACGCGCTTTCGAGTTTAAGACAGAATGCCATTCTCCAAGCAGATATCAGATAATATAATTTGTGCAACCTTTTCAGCCACTTAAGACATATTACCAGCACGTTCAGGACTCAGAGTGTACTTGTCATAGATTATGTCTCAGTGGTTCCAAGATAAGTCTTCCAGAATATATCTTTGAAACATTTTCGGGAATGAGACCCATTAAGAACAGGTTTCTTATGTACAATGTCGATCTGGTCCAAGAGGCCCCAACAGGAATACAAAAGGTATAGGTTGACATGAGTCACACCACTTTTACATGTTTTTATGTGTCTATGTTATGTCTATGTGATGTGTTGTGATGTCATGTGTCTTTATGATGTCTGTTTGATGACACTTCGTTCCCCTACCCCCCTACAATGACCACAATGGAAATAAGCTCTGAGCTTTTTTGTGTCTATCCTTGGCAGTATTCCAGACTGTGCTTCTGTCACATGTTATTTATATATTGTCAAAATAAAATCAAGTCAGGTTAAGCTTCCTCTTCTCTACACTTCCCCACTCCCCAGTCCATCCACTGGCTCTGCTTAGCCTGGGCCACAGCCTTTGTACACACAACTACTTCCTCCTGTCGCCGTACCTGCTCCACTACCAGCTTCCTCCTTTCTGTGGGACCTGCTTTGCTCCATACTGGCTTCCGTGAGCTGAGCCCTAGGCCCCCACTGGCCTTGTTGCACCTTACTTACAATGTCTGTATGCCTAAGAGCTGCCTCTGCTTCCAGTACTTCCAGACCACGTTACTAACTACCGTATCTTTGCTCTCTGATAGCAACAACTCTGTTCCCACCTTGACACACTTAAACTCCTCTGTTAGACTAGTTACTGGTGACTGGAGAATACCTTCCCCATACAATGCCACACTACTAATACACAGAGGAACTCCTGGCCATTTCCTAATTTCCACAAATTATCCAACCCCTAAATCCTAACCTCAGTTTGCCTGGAAGCCCTGACTTCTCTATCCTTCCTATCACCTCTACACAATCTCTCCTAAGGTGTTCTATATGTGTACAATGATATGTAAAGCTTTCTCTCTATTACCTTCCCTCTGGTCGTTTAGATGCTTCTCAACTTTAATCTTCATCCAGGGGTGTATAGTACTTGATTAATTGTACTTCGTTACAATACTTAAATACTGTTTTGGGGGATTTGTACTTTACTCAAGTATTATTAGGTTTGTATACTTGTACTTTTACTCAATTACATTTCTGACCTTTATACTCCTTAGATTTAAAATGCAGACCTACAAAGTGCAAATCTTGCAGGTCCAACTATTTTAATTAGTATACTATATTTGTTTCTCTGGCCGAACTAACATTAACGTTATTAATCCTGCGGCCGCACAGCCAATCAAATCCCCATCAATGGAAAATGATCAGATTCGTCCTTGTGCAGGACTAGAAGGCGGGGATCTTTGATTAAACACCTGCTATCAGAAGAATAGACAGTCAGAGTGACAAGCTACAGAAGATGGCCACAAACGCTAGTACAAGTGATGAAGAGGACAAAACGGAACATTTCATTGCCCCAGAATAAACAAAAGTGTTTACTTAAACTTTTTAGTACTTAAAAGTAGAAACTTTTTGACTTTTACTCAAGTGTGTTTTTAGCCAGATACTCTGACTTTTACTTGAGTACGATTTTGAGACGGTACCCATACTTTAACTTAAGTATAATTTCTGGGTACTTTTTACACCCCATTACATACCCACTGTAACTCACTTGAGATTCTCATGTAACATCTTTAGTAACCTTTTTCTACAAGCCACCGTCCTGGTCACTAATGTCATGTCATCCATGTAAGCCCTGATTGGTGGGAGGCACAGCCCGCCCTGCCATCTCTCCCCACCTACCACCCACTTTGATGCTCTAATAATTACTCCCATTGTCACTGTGAATGCTAGTGGGGATATAGTACACCTTGTCATAATGCCTCTAATATAATCAGTCTCTACCATGTTGTTATAAAGTCTATAGTACTAAAACACATTTTAATATTATTGCAAGTAAGCTCACCAAGTCTACACCCCTGGCACTGTAAATAAATCAAAAGCACTCCAAACTACAAAGTCCAAATGTCAGCCACTACGCTATGCTCACTACTGAATGCGTATCTACATTGCAAATATGGTTTCTCAACTTCCGTCAAGTTCTGACAATAGGCTACCGTAATTCGTTCTAAAGCATTTTCCCCCAATCAATGAAGACTACGACGTACAAATGCCAACAACAGAGGGACTGAAGTAGTCTCAGCTCCAAAATTACAACATCACTTTTAGATTTTAGTTTATTTAGAATTTGTTTGCACATTTACATAGTCAATGAGCCCTGTTGTTCAGCATCACAATGCTATTGGATAGTAAATGTGTTTATAGGTCCCACATTATGGCCTCTGTAGTTGATAACGTCAATTGAATTTGGGCCTTACAGGGTTAAGTCGTTATTGCCACCCTCTGGTGTTAAAAAGGTATACCATAATAAATGCTCTATAGGATTGTATGTAGGCCAATGGACAATGCTGGAAATTAATTCCAACCGAATTCTTCTCGTTGCCTGATGTGAAACATATTCCCACATGCTCATCCTCATCCTCATGTGACTTCCTGCACCCAAGCACGGGCTGATCAGCCGTGTTGTATGTAGTGTAGTGTAGTATGCAAGATACACGCTTTATTATGTCCCCTGGGGTCCCCTGTGCGGGGGGGGGGGGGGGGGGGGGCTTGCATTCAGGAGGGATATGGCCCGAAAGTAAGGACTCTTTCTCCTTGGGAATCAGGATGCCCCCCAGCTCTACACCAAGCTCTTGGTATAACATTATGTATCCCATACTACTCTCAATAACCTCCACAAGAATCTAAATACACCAGGCACACTTTTTATAAACCTGGTAGGTGACTCCATTCGGCCCTGAGGCAGAAGAAGCCTTTGCCTGCCTTAATATAGCTTCCACTTCCTTCCACCTCCTGGCATTATATCCATTGTATACTCTTACTCTAGGAACGGTGGCATATTAGGAGGCAGGCCCGTTTCTCTATTCTATCCTGTGTCTAAAGACTTTTAAAAAATATTCCTCTACCTCTTGCTTTAAAGCTTTGAGTTGGCCTCCCTTTCCTTGGCTGAACATTCCTTTAACACATTTAAATGGATCCATATAAAATGCCGTCCTGAGTCGCTTCTTCTTCTCTCTCTTCCTCCAAATTAGTTTTGCCCTCGCGGGTAACGCTAACCGAAGGCCAGGTCAGGACTTCCGGTCTGGTCTTCCCAGCCAAATATCTTATGTAATTGATCTAATAAATTTGACTAAGTGAACTAAAGCGATTTATTTCCACCACACTGCAAAACATGAGAGCCAGGATTGGCAAGGCCAGAGGAGCCTTTCTCCAACTAAAGAACATCTGGAGCTCAAGAGACATTTCCATCACAACCAAGATCAGGATCTTTAACACCAACGTGAAGTTAGTCCTACTCTATGGCGCTGAGACCTGGAGGACCACTGTCACCACAAACAATAAACTACAAGTTTTCCTAAACACCTGTCTGCGCTGAATCCTCCAGATTCGCTGGCCTAACACCATCAGCAACAAAGACCCGTGGCAACAAACACAACAACAGCCAGCAGAGAAAGAGATTCTCCAACGGCGTTGGAGATGGATTGGCCATACACTCCGTAAACCATCCCTGAGCATCACAAGACAATCTCTCAGGTGGAACCCCCAAGGGAAAAGAAAGAGAGGCCGACCACGAAACACTTGGCACAGAGACTTGGAAGATGATGCCAAGAAGATGGGACACACCTGGGGCCAGCTTGAGAGGTTGGCTCAGGATCGGGATGCTTGGAGAACCCTTGTTGACGGCCTATGCCCCAAACGGGGTAAAAGGCATAAGTAAAGTAAGTAAGCTAAAAAACATGAATTCCCATCCATTGTCGAGTTGTGGAATATTTTATATGAGCCATCAACCGAGACAGTGAACTGTAGAAATTCAGATGAGTCAAATTGTATAAAAATAACATAGTTTATTTCTGTGGCCACAGAAAAAGTATCCTCACAATCAGAGACAAGTCTAACACGAATGTCTGACCAGAAAGTGAGAGAGAGCTCTGCTCAGACTTACAATTAAGTTCCAGCCTGAAATATCAAATGAAAACTAAGATGAGAAAATGTAAACAAAAGATGGGGTTAGGGGTCTTGTCATGTCTCACTGACTGACTGATATGAAGACTAACAAGAAAAGAACAAGATGTGATTCTTCTTGGACGTGTCATATCTAAGTCAAGCTGTCCTGGGCCTTGGCCGTTGTTTTAAGAACACTGTTAAGACTGTCGCCCTAGTGTCTGAGCTGTATACTACTTAACTATATTAACTAGTCAAGGCTGTACAGAGAGTAATGTATTGAAACAGAGCTATGAACATGATAATATTTTCTACCACAGTTGCATTTCTACCACTGTTCCTTAGCCGTCCCCTCTCCTTATTACTCATTTCTCTATTTCTTTAAACAGATATTCATATTATTATTAGCCCTCCGTCGTGTTTGCCGTTAAGAATCACCCGTATGACTGCCTTGTATCTTCGTTTTGGACCCACAGAAATATTATTATTATTATTATTATTATTATTATTATATAATCATTTTTGGAAAGTTGTGCGTACAAAGAGAGAAAGGAAAAGGCTGCCGTTTTCTCAGGTTTCCCTAGAGAAAGCTTGTATTAAAACATCATTGTGAGCTCTGTATGTCAAATTGATTATTGATGATGTATCCGGAAGCCCCTACTGACTGCAATCTCTTCACCCTCTTTCTATCAATGATTCCAAATATTTCAGCACCATATTGATAAATAATGTCTCCCATCTTCTCTCATTTATTTACCACTATTCCTGCTGGTCTAACACCATCTAACACTAGTCTCCCACTCTTTCCTTTAATTTGCCCGAGGCCATTTAACTCTAGCTCTTTGCCCACTGGTCTTCTCTCTGACCAGCACACTGACCTCAGTACCATCTACATCCCTTCCTACAGCTCTTTACCAAGTGTACTTCAATGACTACTTCAACCGTGTCAGGGACACCCATGCATATTCAACAAGACGTAGCTCAACTGACTTTGTGCCAGTCAGATTCAGGAGTTGTCATGGGAAAGAGTCATCTTTATATTCTGCAGCTGTCTTTTGGAACAAAAGGGACTATAATTAACCTAGATATTCAGCTAAAGGCACCTTTACATGTTTTTATGTATGTCTATGTTATGTCTATGTGATGTGTTGTGATGTCTTTACGTGTCTGTATGATGCATGTCTGAACACTTTGTTCCCCTCCCCCCTACAAGGACCACAATGGAAATAAGCTCTGAGCTTTTTTGTGTCTATCCTCAGTATTTCAAGACTGTACTTCTGTCACATGTTATTTTTATATTATTGTCAAATAAAGTCATTCATTCATTCATTCCCCCCCCCCCCTCCTCCTCAGTGACAGGGTTACCAATATCCTGCAAACTGTGTCGCTGAACTCCAACCGAGACTGACTTCTCAAGAAGTACTGATCGATACGGCAAACCCACACTCCCTCTACCGAGCACTTCTTCATTCCCTGATGTATTCTGAGGTCTTTTTTAACCCTTGTTAATTTCAGCCAACCTCCCACGACAGATCCGGATGAATTATCAGCGACTGTCAAAGCAACAAGAGGAATTAGGTCCGGTAGATTCTGATGACCTTTTCGTAAACAATCCAATCTGCATTAGTCTCGTCTCTAATTACTTTGTCAAAGGAACTGAATTTCATTAACCTCATTATGATCTAAAAGGGAAAAACAATTATGTTGAGGTTCATAAGTCTTATTATGAAATTATATATTATCAAATATTATAAAACCCATAGCCAGTGTTGTAGTACTCAAGTCCAGGGCCCTCATTCATCAACGTGACGTAGACAATTTTCTATTTCCATACTTAAGCACAGAATTTAGAATATGTGCACGCACAAAAGAAACAGGATTTATCACACGTGCGTACACAGGTCCTACGCACACCTGTCTTGATAGATATGACTTTGATCCTATGTTTGAGCTCGTGCACTGTTTTAAGTATTTGCATACCAGAACCGCCCCGATTAACCATATACGGTAATGGACACCCCCATGAAATGTGTAAAAATGGACTAAGCCGAGGGAAGCGTGTTATGTGACAGGCTGACAGACACGTACGGTGATGCCGGATATGATATCTATTAACCATTGCTGCCTGGGCAGCGCAAACACTAATAAAGACCGTGCTGGAATATGACTGCCTTTTCCCGTTTTGTTTGATTAATACCCAGGGATTAAAGTTCTCCTCAATTTTATTCCAAATCGCGACGGATTTTCCCTAAATTTTCTACCTGCTGCATGTGATTTCTAGAGGCATACAATCTATTTTGATGTCAGTATTGGGTAGCCTATATAAACAATAATACGAGAGCATATACAAGAACAATGAATCTCACTGCCATGTATGATGTAGCAGATACGCCATGTGTAGCTTGCCTATATGTGATCAATACAAACTTGAACTTGAATTCCATCATGTCTGTGTGCGGGTCACTGCGGGAACTCACAAGGCTGTTGTCACAATGTAAATAAGAACGTGCACTGAAAAGTTACAGTATGTAGTTGGTTGATTATTTGTATGACAGTCAGTAAACCCTTGCAAAAAGTATCCGTTTTATTTAATGAATTGAAAACATGCAGCATGCCTTTCCTCCCGGCATGCAGCAACAACATGTATCAGGCAAATGCGCATCGCAACATTGACTGAGTGGAATCCCTTTCTATTCACATAACTGCATTTGTGATGGAGCTTTGACAGCTACAGTAACAGTCTATTGCTCGATCCATCTCCAATATCACGATGGACCGTGCCGGTGGCAAAGACCCGAGGGTGGAGAGGACTTGAATGAATTCCATCATCATATTTATATGTTGTGTCTGTCCACTATGTTTGTTACTTTGTTATTCCCCCCCCCCCTAAGTATGTAAAGCGACCTTGGGTCTCTTGAAAGGCGCTATATAAAATGAAGCTATTATCATTATTATTATTATTATTATTATTATTATTATTATTATTATTATTATTATTATTATTATTATTATTATTATTATTATTATTATTATTATTATTATTATTATTATTATTATTATCACATCTGTGCGGGAGCTCACAAATAGACTGTTAGTCTCAGTGAAGTTTCAACGGAGGTCATCTATTCTAACCAACAAATTGAAGTAGAAAGCATTTCGTGACCAATCTTATTTGGAAACACAAAATAATTCGCTTTTTATTTGAAACAATATTTAATCGCGTTTGGAGGTTGGTGTTCTGCGTCTACCCCCGTGCCAAACAAGCAGGCCAACCTCTTGTTCGCGTGTGAGCCCGTTATAATTACACTACTGTCGCTATTTTACAATGAACTATAATGAATTACGGGTCATACAGAAGTTGAACACGCCAGTGTTGAAACTAATGCACGGAAGCTTATTTCCGCGTTGAAACTAATGCATGAACTGAGCAGTGCATATGCCGTAGTAACGATATTCTACCACTGGGCGTCAGCTAAGCATGCTCCGAGCTGTGCGTAAATATAAGCACGAAGTCAAGTTCAAGTTGAAATTGATGAATCCCACACTTTGCTTAGAAATGGTCGTACGCACAGGTTAAGCACATATCTGTGCGTAAGTCACGTTGATGAATGAGGGCCCAGGACTCTGACTGATTTTCAGGACTTGTGACTCAACTTGGACTTGAGCACTGATGATTCAGACTTGGACTTGAGCATTGACGGCATTCGGACTCGGAAGGTGCAGATGAGGACTCAGACTTGATCATTGATAAATACATTTTTTTATTTTTATACTTTTTTTGTAATAGGCCCTAATCATTTGGCATAAGATATGGCTAGTGCATTTGTTTGGATATTGTGTCACAAAGTAAATAAACTCCCTTTGAAACGGTGACCGTGTGTCATTTATGTTTTATGTTGACCTTTCTTTATTTGTATGTCAGCTCTTTGACTGCCAGAGTGGAGTGGACTTAACTTGATAACTTGGACTTGGACTCAGACTAGGGTAATGGGGACTCGACTCGGGCTCTTCTTTGGTGACTGGACTTGGACTTGAAATCAAACACTGGGGACTCCAGACTTGAGATGTTAGTAGACTCGATTACAACACTGGATGGTGCAGTGGTTGAAACCCCCCCCCCTGGACCAGTGGCGTCGCGTGGGTAAAATAACAGGGGAAGCCAAAAAAAATTATTAAAAAAAAAGTATTAAATATTTTTATTAATATTTTTTATTTTATTTTTTTTAGTCAAGCAGTCACCATGTACACTACAGTATGGCTCGGCGGCCAGTCAAACTTTATTTTTATTTATTTAACAGATTGCAGAATGGGTACAATACAGTACGGCTCAATACACACAATTGTATAAGGGGATGCAGACCAGAGAAAGACGTTTGTCTTGTTTACATCAGGGTCATTAATACTGCTGGAGCATTGGTTCATTTTTGGTCAGATATTTCCTTGCACGATTTTGCGCGCCGCGTGGGAGCAAATTCGAGACACATATTCGGTTGCAAAAAGGTGTCCCACGGTCTCCTCTATGGCCGTGAATATTTCCACTCGGATTGGAATCACGGCGCGCCCTTGGGACACTTTTCCGTTTCGGCGAGTTTATTCCACGCTTTCAGCTTTCCTTTTCTAAGCATTTTCGGGGGTACATGTGAATGAGTAAAAGTTGCGGGACGCCCAGATGTTTCCACGATAGAAAGCTCGCGTGGATCCCATAATAGGCTCACTTAATACAGCGTTTTTAAAATCACGTGACATTTTCAGGGTCGCGAGCCGACCTTTTCCCCTCGTTTTCGATGATGGAAGTGATATAGGGAAAAGCTTCGGCACGCCGAGAGGTACCCGTGGATTTAATCTCGCGAGGATCGGGGCAATATTCGGCCCGTGGGAGCAGTCACGGGTTAATACAATTTTCAGAGTGCAGAGGGGAGGTGTGCAGAGGGGATGCCAGACTAATTATTCTGCTCACAGCCCCGTTTTAAACTTTTAAGGTGTGGCAGTCAGCTCGAATCTGATTGGCTAGTATCGGTTTGGACTCTACATACATGAATCACATGGTTGAGGCTGGAGAAAGAGACCTACCCCCTGCCTCTCCTCTAGCTGCAGTGAGCATAGTGAGTCTGACAGTGTGTTAGCGAGTGAGAAGGAGAAGAGGGAGATATTAAAAAAAAATATATATATATATATATAACACAGATGCACAGATGAAAAATAATGTAAACTATATTAAAAAAAAATTATATATATAAATAATTATATTATATATATTATATATATAAATATATATATATATATATATATATATATATATTTTTTTTTTCTTTTCATATTTCATATTTGATATTAATTCATATTTTGATAGGGAGGCCTGGCTTCCATTGGCTTCCATAAGGATTCGCCACTGCCCTGGACCTGGACGTATCCCCGCTGGTCTTGGATCTGATCCTGCCAGAACCTTCTCCCCTGTGTCTCTCCTTATCTGCCTCCCTATCTGCATTGGTACCGTCTCAATAAAGAGAACATATCAAGGGTAATGGACTGAGCACAGTGGGACTCATGTTGTTCAGGAAGGTGGTTGAACTTGGAAAAAACCCAAACACATTTTGTGTTATTTCTAAGTAAGGCTTTTTGTTGACTCTTTTCCCAGCCAAATTGTCCCAAGCATGTTCCCCCAGTGGGTGTACAGAAAGAGTGCATGCCAGGCAATAGTGCAATCATCAGAGACCTCGCATGAAGCGAGGCGATTCAACTTCCTGTCATTTCCCCCCGTAACGTGCAAGTGTTTGCGTTTCACAATACCTTATTCACTACCCCGCTGTGGGTGGGTGGATGGATGGATAGATAGATAGATAGATAGATAGATAGATAGATAGATAGATAGATAGATAGATAGATAGATAGATAGATAGATAGATAGATAGATAGATAGATAGATAGATAGATAGATAGATAGATAGATAGATAGATAGATAGATAGATAGATAGATAGATAGATAGATAGATAGATAGATAGATAGATAGATAGATAGATAGATAGATAGATAGATAGATAGATAGATAGATAGATAGATAGATAGATAGATAGATAGATAGATAGATAGATAGATAGATAGATAGATAGATAGATAGATAGATAGATAGATAGATAGATAGATAGATAGATAGATAGATAGATAGATAGATAGATAGATAGATAGATAGATAGATAGATAGATAGATAGATAGATAGATAGATAGATAGATAGATAGATAGATAGATAGATAGATAGATAGATAGATAGATAGATAGATAGATAGATAGATAGATAGATAGATAGATAGATAGATAGATAGATAGATAGATAGATAGATAGATAGATAGATAGATAGATAGATAGATAGATAGATAGATAGATAGATAGATAGATAGATAGATAGATAGATAGATAGATAGATAGATAGATAGATAGATAGATAGATAGATAGATAGATAGATAGATAGATAGATAGATAGATAGATAGATAGATAGATAGATAGATAGATAGATAGATAGATAGATAGATAGATAGATAGATAGATAGATAGATAGATAGATAGATAGATAGATAGATAGATAGATAGATAGATAGATAGATAGATAGATAGATAGATAGATAGATAGATAGATAGATAGATAGATAGATAGATAGATAGATAGATAGATAGATAGATAGATAGATAGATAGATAGATAGATAGATAGATAGATAGATAGATAGATAGATAGATAGATAGATAGATAGATAGATAGATAGATAGATAGATAGATAGATAGATAGATAGATAGATAGATAGATAGATAGATAGATAGATAGATAGATAGATAGATAGATAGATAGATAGATAGATAGATAGATAGATAGATAGATAGATAGATAGATAGATAGATAGATAGATAGATAGATAGATAGATAGATAGATAGATAGATAGATAGATAGATAGATAGATAGATAGATAGATAGATAGATAGATAGATAGATAGATAGATAGATAGATAGATAGATAGATAGATAGATAGATAGATAGATAGATAGATAGATAGATAGATAGATAGATAGATAGATAGATAGATAGATAGATAGATAGATAGATAGATTGATAGATTGATGGATTGATTGATTGATGGATTGATGGATTGATTGATTGATTGAGGGTTGAATCTGGATTTAGTAATTTCCTTGCGGTTTTTACGATAATTAGCATTTTCTGATAAATTCGTATTTCCGATAAATCGTATAAAACATCGATACAAATTAAAATAAACACTTTGACTACTGTTTTTGATAGGGTTATGGTCTTTACTCTTGGCTACAAAAAAAAATATTTAAAAACATTAACCTCTTAACATCCAAGGGCCGACATGTGGATGATTCTTTGCCGACCTCCAGTGGCTGCTCTGCCACTAGGGGCGCAAGGGCGCCGCCCCCCCTTCAGGCCCTGCCTGGTTATATGAGAGTAGAACAAGAAAAAGTATCTTTTTGTTTTTTGTTTTATAGCCCTATAAATAATATAAACATGTTTAAAATGAATAATATTTACTCATTTTAAGTATGTTTGTATTTCCAATGCACAATATAACGTTATTATCTCAAATAAAAAAACACTCGTTTTCCTGAGCAGGAAGTGACATCACGTTTTTTTTATTTTTTTTTATTTTTTCGTATTTCTCGGCCCGGGCTAGACACGATAGCACTCTGAGTGTGCGTCACAGTTTGATCGCTGTATCCGTCACAGCCAATCAGTGCATAACGCGTTGTGCGTTGAAATATGACTATTATGTTGGAATCCGGGCGCGATTTGAAGCGGTCTAGCCAGTAGCGTCAAGAATTTCTGTAGCCGCATTTCGCGGAGACGCTCTCTGATTGGCCGACGCCAGTTAGCCGCATTTCGCGGAGACGCTCTCTGATTGGCCGACGCCAGTATTTTTTTCCGTAGCAGAATTTCACAGAGACGATCTCTGATTGGCCGAATCCAATTTCTAATGTTCCAATTCTAGGTTATTCCTAGGTTGGTCCTCCGTTGGTGGTAGAGATTTGTGTTGTTGTGAGATGCATGCAGCTGAGCGTGCCGTGACTGCAAGTTCTTTAGACTGTTAAGCTTAGGCACTCTTTCAAAGGTTAGAGTTTGTCTTAGAGCATGGCGATAGAACGCCAGGTAGTTTGAATTCGGAAATGGACAAAGGAATGAAGTACTTGTGTTGTGTGACCAACTGCTAACAAGCTAACACTTGGCTAACAAGCTATATGGCGGATGCAGTCTGGACACAGTGGACAGTGGTCTGGAATACTGTACATCAACAGTGGATTATACACTTTATCAAGGCAAGCCCTGGACGTGTCAACTAAACAGTGAGTCTCTCTCTCTCTCTCTCTCTCTCTCTCTCTCTCTCTCTCTCTCTCTCTCTGTGGTTAACGTTAACGTTTGTAAATAGTTTTTTTTAGGAGCAGTACTGCTGGCCATTCATGAAGCGAGACATTGCTGATTGTTTATTTATTTTATAACACAAGACTATGACTACCAACTGCCTAGCCAGCCGTGTATCAATCTTGGATGCAATAATAACGTTACCACACTGACTGTGTCGATGGCTCATTGATTTAACTACTGCAGCTCTCTCGGATTGAAAATACGTGGATTATGGCTTGTTCAATATCGTCTATGTTTGAATGAATGAATGAATGAGAACTTTATTAACAGATTGCAGAATGGGTACAATACAGTACGGCTCAATACACACAATTGTTAAGGGGATGCAGACCAGAGAAAGACGTTTGTCTTGTTTACATCAGGGTCCCAGATTTTCGATTCATATCGATAGTTTAATAGCTAGCCTTGGCTCGTTTAACAATATGCAAAATATGTGTACAGCCCTGTACTCATACTGAAGTTATTCTTGGTATATAATAGGTCTGATTGTGTAACGAATCGATTCCACGTCGCGCTGTGTGTGAGAGAGAGAAGGAGAGAGGGAGAGATCTGCCTGTGTTTGGAGACGGGGCGAGTTTTGTTTCTAACTTTTCTATTTATATATTGTGTTTCAAGTTGTGAATTAGAGTCTAGACTATACTTTATTTGACTGGTTGTGTGTTGTTGTAGTAACAGCTGAGCGACTCGTTCATAAGAGCCGAGTCATTGCCGTGAGCGTGAGTCGAATCGCTCACGTCTTGCCATGAGTCTGTTGCGTAGTACTGTACATGTACATGCAAAATGTTTGGTATAGCGCCCCTAGTGGCGAAGCACCCACCGGCCGCCACTGCCGACCTCTAGTGGCTTGGGTGTGCATTTATTTTAATACAATATATAGATTAAAGCCCTATTAGTTGCCTGTCGATTGCCCTTTCAGGTGACAAAATCCGTTGAGCGGTTCTCGAGTTACATGCCGATATGTGAAGCATGCCCCAAAGTACGCAAATGTACACATTACCACCCCCGACTCCCGGGGCTCTAACTCCGTCAATCATTTTGCGATCTCGAAAATCTTTGCACAGGGTTGTAGCCAATGAGTGTGGCTTTCCCCATGATATGATAATCAACAGTGCATATTGCCTTAAAGTGCCTGTCGGCTAGTGCTAGCCCTTCTAGTACAGAGTGCCTGTGCATTAGGGCTTGAGTTCAGGTGACAGACAAGTGGGACAACCTCGGGATATGTACTATTCCTAAAACGAGATGTCCTACACCTGATACTTTGGAGTCTTCTACGAGAGGGAAGGGGGTTAAAGAGGTAGTAAGCAGGGTGAGAGGGGTCACCAATCACCTTCTCCCCTTTCCGCCTGATGTGTGCGGCATATATAGAGGTCACAGAAGGAAGATCACAGCCAATGATTTTTGTTGCCGTGCATACAGTTATTTCTAGCTGTCCCCTATCATGGACGGTTGTGTTACCGTACCACACAACAAAATAACAAAATAGAATTGTTTTAGCGTTTTTGCAATGTGAATTATTCATCTGCTCGTTGAGATGCGTTTGTAGCGATCTATGAAAATAAAATAAGATAAGACATTCCTTTATTGATTCAGGCATCATAGCAGCATGGGGGAGGGGGGGATGGGAGGTACAGGAATGGGCAGGGCAATAGTAGAAGACATACTCTAAATACAGGCAATACAATTATAGTACAGTAGAAAAGTAAAAATAAGCAGTGTAAACAATATAATGAACTCTGAATATACACATATGAGCAAGTAGGCATGTGTAATCAAAGGTGCAGATGATGGTCTGTAAATAAAGATTGCTGCGAGGTGAATAAGGTGGATGGCCGGGCATTCTGTCTTCCACCTAGACCGTACTAGACCAGGTTCCATTAAACAATGGGAGAGGTATGTGGTTTTGACAGAGTATGACTCATTAGAGTAGATTAAATTTGATTAATGTCTTGTCATCATACAGGACAAGTACAGTACAACGAAAATAAGTTTGGCATCCAACCAGAGTACAAATGTAACAGTAAACTGCAATAGTAATATACAATGCACAGGTGATTAAACTGGATGAAAAATATATAAATTAGTACTACCGAGTGCATACTCCTCAGTACTACTGATGTATGTACAGAGTTGTAGTATTAATATGTACAGTGACACTATGGTAGTAAGCCATACTGGTCAGCAGTGTAACTAGTAAGAGTAGGTAAATTAGGGATATACAGATATAAATATAGTATCTACAGGAGCAACCTTGATAGACGATTTTTGTCCAAGGGTTATGGCTTTATCCTTTCTACTAAATGAAAATGTGAATGCCGGCTGTCCGATCATTTTGTGCATGATGTTGCGTCCAACAGAGTCATAATCATGCACGTTCACTCCATCCTCAGCGACAACACCTGTAACAACATTCCTTAAAGAAGAGTCTGGAGAGAAAGGTGAACATATAGCAAGTTTTGAAGTGATCTTCTCCAGGTCAGCAGCATCCCTTTTCATCCTTGCCTCTGTTGAATCATTGTGCTGTTCTGATGTTGTGTATGTCTGGTTTGAGAACTCCTGCATTGCGGTGTTATACTCTGATGTTATGCCCTTTGACATTGTCCAAAGGGATCTCTGATTGTGGGTCATTCCACTTCCATGTGTCATCCCTCCTGTAGTCTTCAATGACCTCATCAATGTTGTTTCGATTACATGATCTGAGCGGAGGCCTGCCCATGATTGGCTGCTGCGACGGATAACATGAAAACCCTTTTCAAATTGTCTGAAGACATCTGGGTGGTTGATGTGAAGATGACTCATCTCTTGGACATAAAAGTGTGCCGATTTCAAGTAATTGTAATGCCCAGCCGCAGCGAATATCGGCATGCATTCAGAAACAGCGCGTAGGTGCAAAAGCCAGGAACCTGTGCGATCTGCTGTTATCAGTGACCTAGCAACTTCTAACATGTGTTGGTAATTTAGCCACAACTGACTAGTTTTGGATCTAGCACACAGTTCCATCTTCCTTTTCCCAGCTCTTCATTTATTGTAGGGTCTCTGATGTGAACACTGTTTCCAATGGCATTTCACCCTTAACTATTGAGGTATACATTGCTTCAGACTGTTCAACCATTGCTGCAAATTCATGACTATCATCTACCATTTCTGATATTATCATGCGGTTAAGACATTTGTCAACCAGAAGATGGCCACGGAATGCTCTCTGAACTGATTTGCCTGTCATCATATGGGCTACTGAGTTCTCCCCATAGACTACCCCTAGAATGTCCTTAAGTCCTGTACCGTCCATCAGTGTACCAATTGCTCCTAGCAAATTCATAAATGTGTGAAATCCTCCTAGGAGCAGGACAAAGGACTTGAGGTGACTGCACTGTGGTGAGTCTAGGATTATCTCTGCTGCTTTCTAATATAGGGGTTGGTCAAATGTAACTACTGGGGCAAGGTGGTGTTTGGATGCCAGACCACAAATGAACTCCAGTGTTGACAGAATGCATGTTTTGTCTCCGGAGTACATGTCTATCATTGATAAGTATCTCACTGAAGACTACCCTGGATGTTCATCTCCTTTATGAATAATGTGCATCATCCCCTGCCAACCAGGTGCAGGCTGTTTGAAATTGAACGATAACTCCCAAAGCAGATCAACCATCTTGTTACATTCTGCGAGTCTTGGAAGTTCTTTAAATGTGGTGTCTCTGCAAAAGTGTTTGGCAAAGTGATAATCTATTATCACAACTTTTGACCTCTGCACAAGATTCAGTTCATTAATTCTGAACCTCGGAATCCTTTGGTCTGTCTTCTGTCCTGGTGTCAAGGCAGCTATCATGCCCATCCCATGAAATGTCCCTTTCCCATCAATTGTTAGAATATTATGATCTACATTGTCTGCAGCAAATAAGACGGTTGTGTTCAACACATCAATATCCTTACCAAGCATGTTTGGTGCAGTACAATTTGCAGCATTCATTTCAAACCTCTGCAGTTCAGAATAGGAAGAGCAGAATCCCATCTTATTCAGCATATCTACAATGAACCGAGACCGGTTTAAGTGGTGCATTTGCACTGCTAGGCCAATTTGCAAAGGGGCAAGGACAGCTCGTGGTCGGACTGCCTGTATGATTGCGTGGCCAATACTAGCAATTTTCTGCTCTGTCTCTTTACCGACAAACAAAGCTTTTAACACAATGTGGAGTGATTGTGGAATATAATCAAGGGCATTCTGTAGTTTTAGTGTCTCTGTAGTCGGGTACTCATTAACAGGTGGAACATTAGTCATTATGTCACTTTTTATGAGTTTTGCAGCTGTTTCAAGTAAGTGTCTCTTCTCAGACTCTTCATCACTGTTTTGTTTTGTGTTGTTATAGTAGGATCTGAGTATGTCTGATGTTTTCTCTCTTATTGTAACAATACAATCCAAGCCATCTGCTTCTGCAATAAATATGCTATTTGCATATCGTTGCATCAGCAATGTTTTTAGGTATTGATTACTATATGGGATGGAATCGGCCTTAGACAAATACTCTTGCATTTTACACCTAAGTGCAGAAACGGTCAGCTGTCCATCATCATTTGTTTCAAAGTAAGCACACATTTTTGAGAAGGCTTGTTCTTGGTCCTCATTCTTTGGCCTTCCAGACTTTCTCCGCTTTGGATTACAATCAGGCTGAAATTCCATGGGAACATCACGGTCACACCGGAAATGTGTGCTACAAGCATTATGATACACACAGTCTGCAGCATGTAGATCACTATTATAGTATTCAATTCTACCTTTGACTTTGAATGACCACTCATCATTTAGTTTATCACAGCTTTGCAATATAGACTTTGCAAAGTTGTCTGTTTTCACGTAACTGTAGTCGGCACGTCCTTCATGAACATTTGTGCCGCAGAAAAGGAAATCAGTTTGGCTATTGAATAGAGCTTCAGACTGCCTAGTACTAGTCCTTTTATTAGTGGTACTTGATTCACCGCTCAGTTTCCTCTGTAAATGTAAATCAATATCTCGGCTATGTATGTACATTTTGCGGCATTCTGAATGTACTTTCATGCCAGCAGTCACATGAACAGTGTCACCTCTTTTAACACTAGCTTTATTGATCCCATCAGCACCTTTCTGACGAATCTCAACAAAATCACTTCCATCTTCCAATTTACAAATGGGACAGATCTGGGCACTGAATTCACTCATCACTTTAGAAATCAGATAATGGTCAAAAAGAAGGATTCAACTATGCTAGCTTGAGAGCTGGAGAGTGCAAACACCTCTGGCAAAGACTAGGATGAAACTGGGGCTTAAATAACACTGCCAGGCCAGACACGCCCAGGCATGCCCAAACACAGGACTAGGTCAGAAAAGAAAGAAAGAAACTGATTCAGAAAAAGAAGGCTTCAACTATGGTAGTTTGGGAGCTGGAGAGTGCAAACACCTCTAACTATAACAACTATAATAGTCAAAAAGAAGGCTTCAACTATGCTAGCTTGAGAGCTGAGAGTGCAAACACCTCTGTCAAAGACTAGAATGAAACTGGGGCTTAAATAACACTGCCAGGTCAGACACGCCCAGGCATGCCCAAACACAGGACTAGGTCAGAAAAGAAAGAAAGAAACTGATTCAGAAAAAGAAGGCTTCAACGATGGTAGTTTGGGAGCTGGAGAGTGCAAACACCTCTAACTATAACAACTATAATGGTCAAAAAGAAGGCTTCAACTATGCTAGCTTGAGAGCTGGAGAGTGCAAACACCTTTTTTAGTAAGCTATTTGTATTTGTATAGTCATTTTAAGCTCCTGGGCGCCAGTTTGGACGCCATCTTGAAAATGATGCCTTTCCGGATGGTGTATTTTCCTAGATTTTTAGTATGTTCACAAGCATGTCTAGAGGTACCAGAATCAAGTGAAAAATCATAGTTATATATTTTTTTCTATTGAGATATATAGCCATTTTAAGCTTGGTCTGCCGCCATTTTGGACGCCATCTTGAAAATTAAGCCTTTCTGGAAGGTGTATTTTCCTAGATTTTTAGTATGTTAGTGAACATGCCCAGAGGTACCAGAATCAATTGAGAAATCCTTTGCACCATATTCTCAATTTGAGATATAGCCATTTTAATATCTCCACCGCCATCTGGGACGCCATCTTGGAAATGGCGGCTTTCGGGGGGGTCGATTTTGGTCGACTTTTAGTATGTTATTTAGCACGCCCAATACTATCGGAATCCATCGAAAAACCTTTTGTATCAATTTTTTTTGGGTTAAGTGCTTTTTTTTCATAGATTGACTCGCCTAATATGTAAAAAGGAATATACAGGTATGTACAGGTACAGTATGTACAGACAGATGTACAGATATATTAGTGCTGTCAGGCAATTAAAAAAATGTATCTAATTAATTACAGGATTTGTAATTAATTAATCGGATAACCATTTTAGGCCTGATATTTTATATTATTTTTTTTATCCACCTTTTCTCCTTATTTTCTATTTTTCTCCCATCCCAATTTCGTATTTCCAATTCTTCCCTCCCCTGTCTTGAACGTTGCTAGACTATGCCTCCCACTGGTCGGCTGTAGTGAGGATAGAAGCCTTGCATCACGTGTTCCCTCCGGTACACAAGGAGGCAGCCTGTCGCATCTTTTCAACGCAACAGCTCGAACTCTCAGTGGCGAGGAGTAACGCGTGGGAGGCTCACGCTGCCCCCGATACTTCCTGTTTCCGCCATACCGGCGTCACCCAAATGACCTGTAGGAGTCGCTGTCCACAACGTCAAATCCCCACCCACCGGCTTTCCCACCCTCTAACACTGCCAATTGTGTTAGTATGACCGCCGGTAGCAACGCAGAGAGCTGGGCTTGATACCAGCATCTCCTGCGTTAGTGGTGATATTTTATATTCTATAATCATATTTCAAATTGCATGTGTCCGGATGGCAGAATTCAGTACTGTATCTACAAAACCTTCTGTTTAATCATCTTCCCTTTATTCATTTGCTTAGATTTTTCAGGTCTGGTAAATTTTAGCATGGTGTTATTCACAGTATAAAAAAATATATATATGTATTGATATTCTCATTTGGTTCATTACAATTTACTCAAGCCTAGTAACAGACACAGTATTTCTGACACTGGGAATACATTCCCTGAGATCCATAGATGTCCCTAGAATCAGATACCAAGAACATGCAAATAACCCATTTAAAAAAAAGGTTTGTAAATGTTTAATCTACGTTCTTATGGAATGAATGAGATAAAAACAAAATATATATATATATATATATATATATATATATATATATATATATATATATATATATATATATAAAAAATTTTAAGATTTTTTTTTATACATTTTGAGTAAATGTTCATAACATGATAATTTGCTGTGTAATTAATTAATCTAATTAACACAATAAACTGACAGCCCTAATATATATATATATATGGTATATACAGCATTATTGTACATGTTATCATACATAGTTATATGGTTAGACTATAGTATGAGGTAGGTCGTTTTAGTTAGTTCCAATCAAGTAATTTGATTGGACAATAGTCATTCCATGAGTGCTGATATTCAGTGTAAACAGCACTGGAACTTTTAACTACATGTATCACTCCGCCACACAGGTCTGTGTTGTTATTACTAACCGCTAATTAGGCAACGTTAAAGGTCATTACCCAAGTGACTGTCGGCGTCAACTGACTCTTATTTCACTGGTTGCACGATAAATGGAAAACATCACAGATTAATGTCCATGATACAAAGTAGCTAGCCAGCGGTAAACCGTGTAGTCCTAACTATACAAAGATGTTTGTGTTCAAGTTGCCTGGCAACGATCCAAGAGCACAGTTGTGGACCCGTTTGTTGGCGGAGCTCCAGTAATGATTAAACAAACAAATAAATCATAATCAGTCGTCGCTTATTACCGTTCACAAAAAAAAACAGTGATTGTAGAACCACTGTATGAAAAAGCAACATCACACCGGAGGTCGTGCTGTTATACTGAACATCAACACGGCACTCCCTCTCGTGTGATATCGATTCATAATTTTATTGTGTTCATTCCAACGCTGGCAAACATCTCCCGACTTTGCACATCCACAACCGTATATGAGGAAAGTTTACGTTGCAGGCCTTTTCAGTGGATGAGCGCCTCGGCCATTCTATTTCCCTATCGACGCCAGCGGGTTTCATTACAGTTTCACTGCCACCATCCGAGTGCGTATTGACTTGTTTGTTTGCTAAATGGTACAGGCCTAATGGCCGCCATGGCCGTCACACCATTAACGTTGAGAGATATAAAGTGAAACTTTTAAAGTAACTTATCTTTACCCTTGTTCTCGTCTCCTAACTAAATCCTGATAGTTCCCAAACTGTCCGAATGGCTTCTTGGGAGGCAGATCGATAGTTCACCTCTCTCTCTCTCTCTCTCTCTCTCTCTCTCTCTCTCTCTCTCTCTCTCTATCCTGTATCAACCAATCAGACAGCCCCAAGTGCCTGATCTGTGACCGCGCGATAATAAAGACGTTCAGTAATATTTTACTCTTTGTTAATTGATCTAATCTAACAAAGTACGTTTTGATAAATGATATGGCAGATGTCGATACACATATATATGTACAGTATATATGCGGAGCAATGCTATAGACATCATGTAGTCATACATGTATGAATATGGGTGTGTATATATGTAGACATGTGCAGATATATGTGTATAGTGTATATGTATGTAAATGTAAAAAAAAACATACAAACATACAACTTCTCCCTAGCCCTTTTCGGACAATTGGACAATGCTGCAATAGCAGATGGTAAAACTTTGTCGATTTATGGAATGACCATTGTTATGTGTCCAATATCCGAAATAAAAATGACCTGAACTGAACTGATAATTAGCTTATTTGTATTTTTAATTCTTTTTAAATTTAGGCTTCTGGGAGTCTGTCTGTATGTCAGGTCTTGATTGAATTGGTACATGTGTGAATGTGTACCTCGTTTACACATGATATTGACTTAAACATATTACTATAATACCTACATATACCTATAACACATATAACTCTGCATGATAGCATGCCGTGTCTGTACATACCTGCACATAATCCATTTTACATATCTGTAGATACTATATCTATATCTGTACCTAATACCTACTCTGACTAGTTACGCTGCTGACCAGTATGACTTACTACCATAGTGTCTTTATCTGTATCGTTGCACATATTAATATTACAACTCATCTGATTATAGCACTATTACTCAGTAGTACTAATTTATATAATCACCTGTGCATTGGATATTACTATCACACTTTACTGTTACATTTGCACTCCAAACGTCTTTTCAATACATTTGAATCTAATCGAATCTAAACACGATCGAGGCTTTTCATTGGATGCTGTTAGGTACCACCTGCATCTCATTTAGCTTGTTAAAAAATAAAAGATTATCTAATGCAATTGATTGTAGGACCCGCCGAAGTCAGACAATAGTGGTCTGTTCTGAATCAATACGCAGCAGTGAAAGTAATTTGTTTATTTGTTTTTGTTATTTGTCTTTTTTTTATTGTAATTTCTATCCGGTACACACATCAATAATGTCACAATAACGACGCCCAGGTGTACAAATCCAAAGCACATTTAGCTAATGGGGATATATGAGTCAACTGATCAATCTCTCTTGTAAAAAAAATACGAGCATGAGGCGTTGTTTTTTTTGTGTGCGTTTGAGGACATAATATTTGTACCGTGCCGCAGGTCTGACACAATTAGCGAGGGCATAATGAGTTTGTTTGTTTGACCTTTTCTATTGCACGACTCCTCACATTCAGGCATGCATGCACTGGCGGCTACAAAGGCTCTACTTCAGAAGGAGATTAATTAAGGTCAGGCTTGGTTACACAGGGAAGCTATTTGGGGTGCATTGCACCTACACTTACTGCACGTTGTACCTGCTTTTCAACACCTCAAATGGGATTCCATGGCAGACAGAGTGTGCAGCTTTACTCCCGCTGCTGGGGTGAAGGTATGGACAGGATGCCACTCAGTTGTAAAACGGTTTTAATTCTTTTCTCCAACAGGTTACAAACCTTGAAACAAAACACACATTCAATCAATAACTACCACAATACTACTATCATTCTTAAAACAAATCGCTTACACACATTCACTCACCAGTCCTCACTCGTTTCCCTTCGCTGCTGTCAAATTCCCCGCAACTTCTTGTTTACTGTTTCACTGACACCACGTGACGTATCTCGACCAATTACAGCCCACTCCTCGCTACGTCTCTGGATCACATGTGAATGAATACACCTCCATTCACAACTTTAACCAAGCATACAGTGCCTCCATACATCCGAAATGACAATATAATTATAACCATAGCTCAACTACCACTAATCAACATTCACATAAACGCACAGCATAAAAAACAACAAAAAAAAAAAACATTACTTATTTACAAACACAGACTAAAGTGCACCTAACCTCCACCACCACAATAGAAAGCTGCACACCTCCCACTTGGTATCCTGGTCTTTAGACCCAAGGAGACCACAACAGATAAACACTCTCCCTTGGTGATGGACACAAGTCTGTTCAGAGTTGACTCAGGGAATGCTACTCCCTTTTTAGCTGCCAAACAAAGTTCTCGGAAGCGGCCCCAAGCTCCCATGCTTCGAGGACAGACCCTCTTTTTGAAGATGAAGAAATGCCCCTTCAAGGACAAAAATGTCACATATTTATTTTGTTACAGCTTGAGTTTGAGATGTAATGTCTTCCATTTATTCTGTGAAACTGAAATCTCAGTTCCATTGCTAACAGGCTGTTGTAGTTTCCAGCTGCTCAGAGAGCTTCTGTGCTCATATTCCATTCTTCCCAACTGTGCTATTAGACCATTGTTCTCTTCAGCATGTTTCAGCCTTTCAATTGAGGCAGAATCCATGACATGGGCAATGGCTGCATCATTCTCCTTCAGCTGTTGACCGAGTCCAGCAAGTAATTCCTTTCTTTGACTTATTTGAACGTTGATGCAGTTGATTTGCTCATCTTTGGCTTGCAATTCATTGTGTAGACAATGATGTTTGTTAACTGCCTCTCTCACTTTATCTGACTCTTTATGGAACTGTACGTGGAGATGCTCCACTTTCCCCTTCAGGGCAGAGGCCCCTTCACACTCATCATGGTGGATCTTCTCTCTCTCCTCAAGACTGTACTCAGTCATTTGCAACTGTGCTGATACTTTATCCAATTCACTTTTTAAAGAATTAATCTCAGACTGATGACTTTCTTGTGACCGTTTCATCATAGTATGTAAAGAGGCCTTTTCTTCCTCTAATGCAACACATTTCTCAGCCATGGTTAGCGACAAAATTGACAAATCTTTATCAGCACACTCTTTGCTTGCATCAAGTGCTTGGCCTCCCACTCTGCTCTCTCTATGGCTCCACCTCGGATTCGCCACTTGTTCACCGCTCGGCGACCCAGCTGATGGCCCCCCCACAGAGCTTGGCCAAGCTGCTGAACCTTACACACAGCCTCTCTGGCATTGGGCAACACCAGGGTTTCGAGCGCCAGACTCGAAACCTCACCAGATTGCTTGGGCTGACTTCTTTCACGCCTCCCACTTTGACCGGACTGAACCCATGGCTTGAGAGAGAAGCCTCCAGCGGGGAGGATCTCTTCCACTCCTCTCGTGACCTTGTCCAGTTTCTGAGTCCTTTTTCTTTTGGCGTTTACCAGCTCGCAGGAGATCTCCTCCACCGTGATCGCTTTTGCTCTCATAGAGTGTGCAAAATGAGTCTTAGAGTTGTGGATTGACATCTCCATCTCCTCAAACAGATCAGGGTGCGTTCCCCCCACAGTCTTCCCTAGCGGGCCGTCCCACAGCACCAGATCTCCCACTCTCTTCATCCGCTGTGGAGCAAGCCGACCCTCCCGGTGGCTGATCAAGAGCTCGATCTTCTCTGGCCGGACCAGCTCCTCCGTTTTGACCTCTGGGAAGAATCTTTTAAGCTGCTTCGGGCTGACGACTCTGCCTGCTCGGGCGATTTCATCCAGGCCATAACAGACTATCTGGTGGGGACTCCATGTGTCCTCTGAAATACGCATCCTGACCTTGAGCAGGTACCTTTCTGTCTTGACTCTCACTTTCATCCCACCAACTCCATGCACAACCAACGTTATCTTCTCCCCTCTCAGTCTGAGTCTTTTGGCAGCTTGGTGGGTTATGTAGTTGGTGTCGGACGCAAGGTCTACTAGGGTCCCAATAGTTTGCCCTCCGTTTGTCATGACCTCCATGATCATCATAAGCACAGGATGCTCCCTCAGGCCATTTTTTCCACGGAGACTACCACCCTTACTGCTTGTGCTCATTGACACTGTTGTTTGGTTGGTGAATGCCCTTAAAATCTGGTCCGCTGCTTCGGGGGAGACGTTAGCAAGTGCCTTCTGTTGCTCTTCTGAGAGTGTTCCTGTGTTTACGCCGCTTGTTTCCACCCTTTGTCTTCCCATTCTCCTCTCCTCTCCTTTTTGCCCTCCTTCTGCAGAGCACATGAGGTAGTGGTGGTCGGAGGTCTCTCCCTTTTGGCAGCACTTCCTGCAAAGGAACCTGTCGCTGCATTCTCCATCCCTCTGATGGGATGTCAAACATCTCTGGCAGGCTTCATTCCTTTCGATGACGTCTCTCTTCTCAGCCAGACTGAGCGCTTTGAACCTTTTGCAGAAGAACATTTTGCCTCCGTGCTCCGCATCTCCACACACGCTGCATTCTTCTCCAGTCGCAACCATTCCTGTTGCTTGTGTGAACGTCTTCCACTCTGGCTTGCTTGGCTTCTCGAACACTTCTGAGGGTCTTAGCTGCACCAACGCCTCAAGGACTACTTCTTCATTTTTTAAGAATTTTAGGAGAGCGTCAAAGTGGCCTTCAGGGGTGACATTGTTCACAGGTGCAGCTTTAAAGGTGAGTCAGCTCCTCAGCTCACATTCAGGCAGTTTGCTTTCAATAGCTTTGATAACAAGTGGATTCTTTATAGCTCCAATATTTCCTAAGTCTGTCACGTCAGTAAGGGCCTTCTCAACAGCTTGGATGAGCTCTATTGTTTTTCTCGGCTGGTTACCTTTTGCCACCGGCAACTTCTCCAACTCTTCAATTATCTGAATGGCGATGGTGGTCTTATTCCCGAACCGGTTTTCAAGGACCCTAAACATATCATGAGCTGTGTCGTAGCTTGAGAGCCTAACGCCATTGATGATTCTCTCCTCCACACTGTCTAGGAGCTGGAATTTCTTTACTTCGGCTGACCCAGATGGATCTCCCTGTCGCTGGAGGTTTTCCCAGTCTCTTCGCCAACGGTGAAAGTCTCTCATGCAACCATTGAACTTTGGTAGCTGTATTGGGTGAAGGCGAACTCTCTGTATGGCTGCTGCTTGTGAGCCTCCCGCTTCCAGGCTTGCTATGCTAGCGCTGTGTGCTACCTCCCATGCTTTCCGCTGCGCCTTAGCCAGCTCGGCGCGCTCTTCTGCGGCGGCCTCTGCCATTACCAACTGGATCTCAGCTGCCTTTTCTCTGGCATCTGCGGCCCTCTCCTCAGACCCAGCGCTAACTTCGGCTGCCTTTAGCCTGGTCTCTGCGGCTCTTCTTTCAGCCTCAGCGGCTCCTTTTTCAGCTTCTGCAATGTCGGAGGCGGCCTTTAGCCTGATTTCAATGGCTCTATCAGCCTGCTCTTTCTGGACCCTGCCGAATTCAACCACCCACCTTCGCCAGAGGTCAATTCTCTTGTCCTCCAGTACTTGCAGCTTTTTTCTAACCTTGCACGCAGCGCCTTCAGGGATCCACCCTTCCCAGACAGCTAGCAGACTTTCTGCCTTGGTGATGAGAGATTCCAAGAGTGTGACTTGTTCTTTACCATTTTCGTAGGTGATTGTTTCCAGGTTAACTTCTCCCGCACCTTCATAGCTTCTTTCTGCCCGTCCAATGGCTGCTTTTAGCTCGGTCTCTGCATATTTTGACCAAAGGTTGGAATGGATTGCCTGCTTCACCTCTTTTAATGTTGTATCACACTCTATGGTTACCCTCTCCAAGTCTGCTTTGGCTTTATCATCCACAGCCTCCATGTCGCCTGCTTCATCAATCAGACAGGCCTCACACACATAATTAGCTGCATGAAGCCTTTCTGCGTCCTCAGAAAGGGATTTCCACTCACTTTTCAATTCCTCTCGCAGCATAGTTGGCGCCATTCGCAAAATGCTGTTGGCCTTTCTTGTGAAAGCTGCCTTCACTTTGGCCCTCTCTTTCTTTAATTGATCCATTTTTATTTATTTTTATTTATTTATTATTTATTTGACCATAAAAATTAATAATTGTAATAATAAATAACCTAATAAATAATAACCTAATTGAGCGTACCCGTAACTCCTTATCTACCTTGTGTCTTCCGCCCTCTCTAGTTGCCTAAACTAGCTCAGAAGCTACTTCCCTAACTATCCTAGCCTAACTAGTCTTCAGCGGCGTTACCAGGCTCACCAGAGGTCCCCCCAGGGATACCGCCCAAAAATGGAAAACAATACAAATAAACAAAGTGGAGTAGGTTTCACCTTCTCCCGCCGGCTTGCCACCCAGGTACACTCAAACTAAGCTAAAGGTCTTGAAATTAGAGGGCTACTAATCAGCATACACCTATATAATATGATTGGCACCATCGCAGGGCTAGTAAACAAACTATAGCTTTTATCCTCAACTGGATGGGGGACCCTGATGTAAACAAGACGAAAGTTCTCTCTGGTCTACATCCCCCCAGCAACCGTGCGCACTGAGCTGCACTGTATTGCACCCACTCTCCAATCTGTTAATAAAATGCTCAAACAAACAATCAAATGCCTTCATTTTTTTGTCCACGTTAGCTTTGGTATGCTATTTGATAGCCAGTTTCAGTAGCTTGGCATTACTCCTGATCGCATTTGAAGTTGGCACTGACATCTGTCAAACCAAGTTTTCATTCATTCACTCATTCAGCTGCGTTAGCTTCCTTAGCTGTGTTAGATGCTTGTATCAGCATTTGAACCAGGTGAAAGTTCCTGCTCGCTGACCCGTATGGTCTGATGCGCGAGTTATTCCATTTACAACGACACAGGAGTACCTCATATCCCTCGGTTATTTTGTCCTTGTCTGACGGCGCGTTTCAGCCACTCTTCTGCCGCTGCCCTTGGTTTGTAACTGTGCAGCTTTACTCCCGCTGCTGGGGTGAAGGGATGGGACAGGATGCCACTCAGTTGTAAAACGGTTTTAATTCTTTTCTCCAACAGGTTACAAACCTTGAAACAAAACACACATTCAATCAATAACTACCACAATACTACTATCATTCTTAAAACAAATCGCTTACACACATTCACTCACCAGTCCTCACTCGTTTCCCTTCGCTGCTGTCAAATTCCCCGCAACTTCTTGTTTACTGTTTCACTGACACCACGTGACGTATCTCGACCAATTACAGCCCACTCCTCGCTACGTCCCTGGATCACATGTGAATGAATACACCTCCATTCACAACTTTAACCAAGCATACAGTGCCTCCATACATCCGAAATGACAATATAATTATAACCATAGCTCAACTACCACTAATCAACATTCACATAAACGCACAGCATAAAAAACAACACAAAAAAAAAACATTACTTATTTACAAACACAGACTAAAGTGCACCTGACCTCCACCACCACAATAGAAAGCTGCACACAGAGAGTGTGCCTCATCGCTGATCTCGCGACCGCTGCCGGGGTGTGGCCGGTGCTGGACAACAACGATCCACAGGCTGCTCTGCCTCCTAATGTTACGGCCGTGCTTAATGTTAGCTGCTAATGGCGAGGCACGTTTTTAGTGAGCTGAACAATGTCCGTTTAGATGTTAATGGCTTTCAGAGCCCAATATATTCTCTATAAACACCAAGTGGCTTTGTCAGGTGTCTGTTGTTCCAACTTGTATAGCCTGTTCAGGAAAATACTTTTTTTGTTTTACTTGGATACATTACGCTGCCTACCTCATAAGTCTACCCATATAACTCTGTATCATAGCATGTACAGTGCATATGCCGTATACATTTATATGTTTTATATTTAAATAACAAACTCAGCAAGACCGACGGCCTCTCAGGTACAGTGGGTGACAATATTGTCACAAGGAAAGATGAAATTACCTACCTGGGTTCCATCCTAGAGGCTAATCTTTCCTGTGACAAAATGGCATCCAATGTAATAAAAAAAAGTCAACCAACAAACTCGATTCTTGTACCGGATCTCCTCTCTGGTAAACAAGAATACCCTGAAGACTCTGGCAGGAGCACTCATTCAAGGGTACTACGACTATGCTTGCACCTCATGGTACCAAAGCATCTCAAAGGTGCTAAAAAAAAAATTACAAACATCTCAAAACAAACTGGTCAGACTACTGCTTGACCTTACTCCTAGAACCCACCTCACCCCTGCCCACTTTGACAACCTAGGATGGCTTGGAGTAGACGACAGAGTACAGCAACTTGCAATGGGCCTGGTCTACAAGATACACTACACGACCAAGGTAGAATAGAATAGAATAGAATAGAATAGAATAGAATAGAATAGAAATACTTTTATTATCCCGTGGGAAATTAGACACTGCAAATCGCTCAACATTTAAACATTTAGAGCTAGGTCACAATTTAGAATGATAACACAAATCAAATCAAGTTGCCTAGGATAAGAGTAGAGTAGAATAAAATAGGATAAAATGAAAGGTACCCATGTACATGTCAAAATACTTCCCAAAGGTCAGTGAATACCACGATCACAACACCAGAGGGAGCTCCACAAATCATGTTAAACCCAGATTCGGCTCAAACAAGGGACTAAACACGTTTTGCAATTATGCCACATCAATGTGGAACGCCCTACCCAAAGCTGTAAAGGAATGTGAATCACTACCCACTTTCAAAACCACTCTCAAATACTACCTACGGGAGAATGCAATTCGAAACTGGCCCCTGTAAATGTCCTAACCCAACCCCCTCCAATGTACAGTAAATTACCAAGTATGGTTTTGTCAATATTCCAATGTACAGTTTTGCTTGTACAGTTGTACAGTGTTCCCCACCCACCCCTCCTACCCAACCCTATTATATTTATTGTCATTGTAACAGACCACAACATAATTTAAAATGCAAGCCCTAGGGCGTGTATGCTTTCCGCAATGCAGTTGTGTTTCCGCGTTGCTCTGATTGGCCGAGCGTGCGCATGCGCATGAGCCGCGACAAGCCCCTCAGCCAGGCAGCAATACTAAGGTCCGCTTAACGCAATTTATACAAATGGAAGTATTGATTTCGCCGTAACGAATCATTAAAAAAATATACCGTTAACTGGAATATGTTGTTTCTTTACACATATGTTGGATTATGTAATTGGTTTGTCATGACAAAACAATAATAAATCGCGAATTAACCGGTGGCTACAACAACAGTGCACAGTAACGTTAATATAATTACATGCATCATTGTTTACAATGAACGGTGGGGCTAATCGAAAGGAGCGGACACGGACAAGTTAAACAGCAATCAGTGCTTTCGATTAGCCCCACCGTTCATTGTAAACAATGATGCATGTAATTATAGCCATAATTTAAGATATAGTTTATGCATTCGCAAATATGAGAGCTCTGGCACGCAACAGCGTTCACCCTGATGTAAACAAGACGAAAGTGAAAGTATGTTCACGCGTCACTCATAACGAGGGTTTAGCGGGCGTATCGAGGGGCGTGTGCTAGCGTACGGCAGCGGCCAATCAGAGCGCAAAACGGGAATCCGGAAACACAACTGCGTTGCGGAAAGCATACACGCAGCCCTGCGTAGGTGCTAACAATCAACACAGTCCTAAGATAATAAAAACAAGAGTGAGACATAAATAGACATATATAGGGGGGAAATAAAATATTGCACTATTCCCTTGGTGTTACATAGTAGTTTCTTGTATTGTACAGGGGGGGGGGGGGGGTTGGAGAGAAGATTGTTTTGCTTAAATCTAAGCTGAGTTTAGTGCACTTATGGCCCTGGGGTAGAAACTGAACTTAAGTCTCTTAGACCGGGTGGTCATGACACTGAAACGCCTGCCTAAGCGCAGCCGTATGAGGTGTTTGTTGCCAGGGTGGTGTGGGTCTTTGAGTATTTTGACTGCCTTCTTGAGACAGTGGGAGTTGTAAAGTTCTTCCAGGGAGAGGAGAGCGTATCCAATGATCTTCTGGGCCGAGTTGACGACCCTCTGGAGCGATTTTCTCTCTGTGGCTGTGCAGCTGAGGAACCACACGCTGATGCAGTACGTGAGGATGCTTTCCACGGAGCAGCGGTAGAAGGACAGTAGTAAAGTATTGATGTGTTCCAAACCAAAATACACAGTAGGTACAGTCTCTACAGCAGTAAAATATTGGGGGCGTTTCAAACCAGGAAGTGAGGCCAAGCATTCTTTCATCTTCCCTGCCGTTAAGGCTGGATCAGTGGGGTACAGGAACCCATGCATCCTGTCCTCACAGAGGATCACAGTGTACTGATGCCGGTGGTTCAAGCTCGATCCATTTAGCAGTGTCTCCGCGGTTAATGGGGTGCAATCGCTCCAAACTCCAAAGTAATTGAATGGAAAGGTTAGCCAGTAATTTCTTTCCCCGGCACTGATCCTCGCCCAGAGTCATCCTTACTGCGCTATGCGTCAAACAATAAAAGCGTGAGAATTATGAGTAACATAACTCTAGTCTAAGTAAACGAACGACATGATTAAGGAAACGCTATAAATATACCCTCAACCGATCGAACTTGATTCTAATTCTGCGCTCACCCTAAGGGCTGGTTTCACACGGTGAAACTTGCACACAACGAAATGAAACATCATTTAAGTTTAAGGTTTAAGTTTTAAGTGTATTTATAATTTTTTTACCCAGGGACAGTGCACATTAATCAACATCTTCAGTTTCCACATCAATGTAAATGTGCCAGAGTTAGCTAATGAGCTAGTTTTCATTTGTAGTCCCTGCCTACCATGCATGTCTGTATGGTAACTTGACAGCATTCCAGGAGTTGGAAGAATCAAAGGAAAAAGCAGTTATTCCCAGTTCAGAGAAAACTCGAGGTAAATGGTAAGTGGTGCATTTATATAGTGCTTTTGTCCAAAGCGCTTTACAATTTTGTTCCTCACATTCACCCATTCACTCACACATTCACACACCGACGGCGGAGGTGACAATGCAAGGTGCCAACCTGCTCATCGGGAGCAGTTAGGGGTTAAATGTCTTGCTCAAGAACACTTCGACACGCTGCCCAGGAGGAGCGGGAATCGAACCAGGAACCTTCCGTTCGCCAGACGACCGCTCTACCACTTGAGCCACTGTCGATCCCAGAACCCTAAGAACCAGCCAGTCATTTGAACGTGTAGAATAGGTTCAAAGATTCCATTCCAACAGTGTTGTGATGTAAGAGTTTACCAATAAGGGCTTTAAAGGGTGGTTCAACCTTTCAACCAGAGAAGCCAATCTAACCTTTTCACAAAGGACACAGTGGTGGGTATTATACCTGTCACCAGTAATACATCTGAAGGCAGAATGATATATGGAGTCCAGCGGTTTGAGAGTTGAGGTCACAGCATGCCTATCAATCACATCACCATAGTCCATAATTGATAAGAAAACTTGACAAATACTCTTTCTACTAATCACAGGAAAGCTGGATCTATTTCTGTACAGATAGCCAATTTTCTGTTGCAGCTTGGAAGCAAGAATATCCACATGGAGCTTAAATTAAAATGTATCATCGAGCCAGAACCAATTTAAATGTAACTACATTTATTTTTGTATCTATCTGTCCGTCCGTCCGTCCGTCCCTCCGTCAATCAATCCATCCATCTATATATCTCTCTATATTAATCTATGCCACTTAGTATGCATTTATTTGTAACTCCAATACAAACGGACACACACACACACGTGCAAACATAATGCACATAGTTTCCACCACAGCGCTTATATACCCCGATGAGCGTGTTGTAGTAGGCTATAATAGGCTTCTGTAAGTTAGATGCTATTAGCTACACTAGCATTAACACATCTCAACAAGCACAGGAGTTGACTAAATGTGCTACACAGCTCCACATTCTAGCGGCCCACTCGCAACACCTTACTGCCAAAATTGGTCAATTGCAACACATGATCCCGCTTTGCGAAACACGTAAACTCACGGCGTGGCCTTGTAAACACTCCGAATTAATTCGCCAAGTTTGTCAAAAGAGCAACTAAGTCATCAAAGTGGATGTGTCTTGTAAAAGGTGTTGTCGTCTCGTCATGTTTGAGCAGTGGAGGACATTAAAGATTTGAAAATGTGCCTCCTAAGCAGACCGTAGGAAGTACAAATTGCGTCGCAGTGCTTAGCGATTTATGGAGTACTCGGCCTGTTGATTCTCCTTTAGCACCGGGAGAGTGGGTCAGTCAGTAAATCTGAGGGCTCCGCGCTCGTTCAGAAATAAATATAAAAAGGAGGCTTTCATACACACGGTTTAATTATGGGCTTCTGGGAATTATAATCAGCCCTAAAAGAGACGCAACGGTGATGAAGCATAAATCCATAACAGTGCAGCAGACGGAGCGGCCAATCTAATGAGTCTGCAATATTGCTCATCGGGTAAACAAGGGCTGTGGCGGAGAGTATGTGCATGTGTTGGCGCTTTATATGTTTGTGTGTGTTGTGAGTAAATCTCTGTGTAACTGCCCCGGTGATCCGCTAATAATTCACAGGGCTTGTGTGTGTGCATGTTTCCCTGCGTGTGCCTGTATGTGTTTATGTCCGTGCGTGTGAATTACTCGGGGGGGGGGGGGAGGGGGGGGCGGGGGGCGTGCATGTCGTCGCTTGATTTATATTCTGCTCTCCCATCTTTCTACCAATGCACGGGAAATGATGCAATTACCCCTTGTGGCATGCATAGTTGAAGTTGATACGGTGGTTAGTGGTACGGTGGTTAGTGGTACGTGGTTAGTGGTAAGGTGGTTAGTGGTGCTTTGGTTAGTGGTACATTGTTAGTGGTACGGTTCTTAGTAGTACGGTTGTTAGTGGTGCAGTGGTTAGTGGTATATAATCCAAAAAGAAAATATATATTCTATTTATTTTTGGGCTTTATGTATTTTTCACCCATCCCAATTTAGTCGTTATGCCAATTCCCTTCCTGGTCGTTGCACGCATTGCCTCACTGTCGGCCTGGGGAGGGTGTAGAACTACCACATGCCTCCTCCGATACATGTGGAGTCAGCCAGCTGCTTCTTTTCACCTGACAGCATGCAGAGGTTCACGCTATTTCCCACAGATCCCCTCCCTGCTGAACAGGCGCCCCACCCAACCAGTAGGAGTCGCAGTTTACAACGACCAGGACACATACCCCGCCGGCTTCCCACCCGTTAACACTGCCAATTGTGTTAGTAGGGACGACTGACACCGGAGGTACCGCTGATAGCTGGATTAGATCCCAGAGTCCCTGCTGTGGTAGGCGAGTGCTTAGTCCACCCAACCGCACCATTATAGGTCGATTTTTACGTTATTTCTGTACCAGAGATTTGTCAGAAAGATTCCTTTAGGCATAATAAAGCACGTTGAGTAACTTTGGTTATAGAGATATATTATTTTGTTATTTCAAATAATATAAATTATAATTTTCGATCCATACAGAGGAGGCATACTTTAAATATATTAAAATGATATGGCATCTTTCAGTAAACTTCGAGTATCATTTAAGTATCTTGAGGCTGGATGCAGAGTGTCCTCTTTTTGGGAAATCACAATATGGTCACTCTAGGTTAGCAGTACAGTGGTTAGTAGTATGGTGAATGTGTACAGTGCGTGGGACGTGGGTCATTGTGGATACCAAGCAGGCCCCTCCCGGAGGCTCAACAGTGGACCCTGCTGCCCCAGGATCGAGGCCCTCTCTCAGCAGACTGATCTGTCTCACATCCACCTACACTACCGCTGCCAAAGCATACATTCCATTTAGAGGAGATTGTGAATGTTTTTTTATAATGGCTAGCAGCAGAAAAGGAAATTAATGCATCTCTCATGCTTTGCTGCTGGACATTACATAAGCATTTACATATATTTTGTTCGTTCACATATTTTCTTTTGTTGAATGTAGAGTCCGCACCCAGTATGTTTCTAAAGGTCTTTCATTTGAGCTTGCCAGTTCTTTATGCTTCATGCCATTTGTATGATTTTCAATCTTTTGCAGTGAGGACCATGATGTAGACTCAATCACATGCAAATCATGTGGAATAAAAAACGAAATGGGTTTTTAAACGTCTGTATCCGTGGATATACGGCAGACGTGGCTGTCTTTCTGAGGTTGTAGGAGGCTCAGTTTGAACAATAACATGCTTATTCTACGTTACTTGTACATGGTGACTCTACATGGTCCTCGAGTGATTGACGGTCTTAAAAATAGCACCCTTAATAACGGCTGAGTTGGGAACTGCGTCTCTTTTACATGACGTCCCTATCTGTGTGTGTCGCTCTGTTGCCAGGACTATGTAACACTGGCTCCAAGCACACCTATCTCCGGTGGTTAGTGGTACTGTGGTTAGTGGTGCTGTGGTTAGTGGTGCTGTGGTTAGCGGTACTGTGGTTAGTGGTGTGGTGGTTAGTGATACTGTGGTTAGTGATACTGTGGTTAGTGGTGCGGTGGTTAGTGGTACTGTGGTTAGCGGTACTGTGGTTAGTGGTACTGTGGTTAGCGGTACGGTGGTTAGTGGTGCTGTGGTTAGTGGTGTGGTGGTTAGTGATACTGTGGTTAGTGGTGCGGTGGTTAGTGGTGCTGTGGTTAGTGGTGCGGTAGTTAGTGGTACTGTGGTTAGTGGTGCTGTGGTTAGTGGTACTGTGGTTAGTGGTACTGTGGTTAGTGGTACTGTGGTTAGTGGTACTGTGGTTAGTGGTACGGTGGTTAGTGGTACTGTGGTTAGTGGTGCTGTGGTTAGTGGTACTGTGGTTAGTGGTACTGTGGTTAGTGGTACGATGGTTAGTGGTGCGGTGGTTAGTGGTACTGTGGTTAGCGGTACTGTGGTTAGTGGTACTGTGGTTAGTGGTGCTGTGGTTAGTGGTGCGGTGGTTAGTGGTACGGTGGTTAGTGGTGCTGTGGTTAGTGGTACAGTGGTTAGTGGTACTGTGGTTAGTGGTACGGTGGTTAGTGGTACTGTGGTTAGTGGTACTGTGGTTAGTGGTACGATGGTTAGTGGTGCGGTGGTTAGTGGTACGGTGGTTAGTGGTACTGTGGTTAGCGGTACTGTGGTTAGTGGTACTGTGGTTAGTGGTGCGGTGGTTAGTGGTGCTGTGGTTAGTGGTGCGGTGGTTAGTGGTACTGTGGTTAGTGTTACTGTGGTTAGTGGTACTGTGGTTAGTGGTACTGTGGTTAGTGGTGCTGTGGTTAGTGGTGCGGTGGTTAGTGGTACGGTGGTTAGTGGTGCTGTGGTTAGTGGTACAGTGGTTAGTGGTACTGTGGTTAGTGGTACTGTGGTTAGTGGTACTGTGGTTAGTGGTACTGTGGTTAGTGGTACGGTGGTTAGTGGTGCGGTGGTTAGTGGTACAGTGGTTAGTGGTACAGTGGTTAGTGGTACGGTGGTTAGTAGTGCTGTGGTTAGTGGTACTGTGGTTAGTGGTACTGTGGTTAGTGGTACTGTGGTTAGTGGTACGGTGGTTAGTAGTGCTGTGGTTAGTGGTGCTGTGGTTAGTGGTACTGTGGTTAGTGGTACTGTGGTTAGTGGTGCTGTGGTTAGTGGTGCTGTAGTTAGTGGTACGGTGGTTAGTGGTACGGTGGTTAGTGGTACGGTGGTTAGTGGTACGGTGGTTAGTGGTACGGTGGTTAGTGGTGCTGTGGTTAGTGGTGCTGTGGTTAGTGGTGCTGTGGTTAGTGGTGCTGTGGTTAGTGGTGCTGTGGTTAGTGGTACTGTGGTTATTGGTGCTGTGGTTAGTGGTACGGTGGTTAGCGGTACTGTGGTTAGTGGTACGGTGGTTAGTGGTACTGTGGTTAGTGGTACGGTGGTTAGTGGTGCTGTGGTTAGTGGTGCTGTGGTTAGTGGTGCTGTGGTTAGGGGTACGGTGGTTAGCGGTACTGTGGTTAGTGGTACTGTGGTTAGTGGTACGGTGGTTAGTGGTACGGTGGTTAGTGGTACTGTGGTTAGTGGTACGGTGGTTAGTGGTACTGTGGTTAGTGGTACGGTGGTTAGTGGTACGGTGGTTAGCGGTACAGTGGTTAGCGGTACGGTGGTTAGTGGTACTGTGGTTAGTGGTACGGTGGTTAGTGGTACGGTGGTTAGTGGTACGGTGGTTAGCGGTACTGTGGTTAGCGGTACTGTGGTTAGTGGTGCTGTGGTTAGTGGTACGGTGGTTAGTGGTACGGTGGTTAGCGGTACTGTGGTTAGTGGTACTGTGGTTAGTGGTACGGTGGTTAGTGGTACTGTGGTTAGTGGTACGGTGGTTAGTGGTACGGTGGTTAGTGGTACGGTGGTTAGCGGTACTGTGGTTAGTGGTACTGTGGTTAGTGGTACGGTGGTTAGTGGTACTGTGGTTAGTGGTACGGTGGTTAGTGGTACTGTGGTTAGTGGTACGGTGGTTAGTGGTACTGTGGTTAGTGGTACGGTGGTTAGTGGTGCTGTGGTTAGTGGTACGGTGGTTAGTGGGACTGTGGTTAGTGGTACGGTGGTTAGCGGTACTGTAGTTAGTGATACTGTGGTTAGTGGTGTGGTGGTTAGTGATACTGTGGTTAGTGGTACGGTGGTTAGTGGTACTGTGGTTAGTGGTGTGGTGGTTAGTGATACTGTGGTTAGTGGTACTGTGGTTAGTGGTACGGTGGTTAGTGGTACGGTGGTTAGTGGTACTGTGGTTAGTGGTACTGTGGTTAGTGGTACGGTGGTTAGTGGTACGGTGGTTAGTGGTATGGTGGTTAGTGGTGCTGTGGTTAGTGGTACGGTGGTTAGCGGTACTGTGGTTAGTGGTACTGTGGTTAGTGGTACGGTGGTTAGTGGTACTGTGGTTAGTGGTACGGTGGTTAGTGGTACTGTGGTTAGTGGTACGGTGGTTAGTGGTACGGTGGTTAGTGGTACGGTGGTTAGTGGTACGGTGGTTAGTGGTACTGTGGTTAGTGGTACGGTGGTTAGTGGTACGGTGGTTAGTGGTGCTGTGGTTAGTGGTGCTGTGGTTAGCGGTACTGTGGTTAGTGGTACTGTGGTTAGTGGTACGGTGGTTAGTGGTACTGTGGTTAGTGGTACGGTGGTTTGTGGTACGCCGTACGGTGGTTAGCGGTACTGTGGTTAGTGGTACGGTGGTTAGTGGTACGGTGGTTAGTGGTACGGTGGTTAGTGGTATGGTGGTCAGTGGTGCTGTGGTTAGTGGTGCTGTGGTTAGTGGTACGGTGGTTAGCGGTACTGTGGTTAGTGGTACTGTGGTTAGTGGTATGGTGGTTAGTGGTACTGTGGTTAGTGGTACGGTGGTTAGTGGTGCTGTGGTTAGTGGTGCGGTGGTTAGCGGTACTGTGGTTAGTGGTACGGTGGTTAGTGGTACTGTGGTTAGTGGTACGGTGGTTAGTGGTGCTGTGGTTAGTGGTACGGTGGTTAGTGGTACTGTAGTTAGTGATACTGTGGTTAGTGGTGCTGTGGTTAGTGGTACGGTGGTTAGCGGTACTGTAGTTAGTGATACTGTGGTTAGTGGTGTGGTGGTTAGTGATACTGTGGTTAGTGGTACGGTGGTTAGTGGTACTGTGGTTAGTGGTACGGTGGTTAGTGGTACGTTGGTTAGTGGTACTGTGGTTAGTGGTACGGTGGTTAGTGGTACGGTGGTTAGTGGTATGGTGGTTAGTGGTGCTGTGGTTAGTGGTGCTGTGGTTAGTGGTACGGTGGTTAGCGGTACTGTGGTTAGTGGTACGGTGGTTAGTGGTACTGTGGTTAGTGGTACGGTGGTTAGTGGTACGGTGGTTAGTGGTACGGTGGTTAGTGGTACTGTGGTTAGTGGTGCTGTGGTTAGTGGTGCTGTGGTTAGTGGTACGGTGGTTAGTGGTACGGTGGTTAGTGGTACTGTGGTTAGTGGTACAGTGGTTAGTGGTACGTGGTTAGTGGTACGGTGGTTAGTGGTGCGGTGGTTAGTGGTACTGTGGTTAGTGGTGCTGTGGTTAGTGGTGCTGTGGTTAGTGATACTGTGGTTAGTGGTGCGGTAGTTAGTGGTACTGTGGTTAGTGGTACTGTGGTTAGTGGTACGTTGGTTAGTGGTACGGTGGTTAGTGGTACTGTGGTTAGTGGTACTGTGGTTAGTGGTACGTTGGTTAGTGGTGCGGTGGTTAGTGGTGCTGTGGTTAGTGGTACGGTCGTTAGTGGTGCTGTGGTTAGTGGTGCGGTGGTTAGTGGTACTGTGGTTAGTGGTACGGTGGTTAGTGGTACGTTGGTTAGTGGTACGGTGGTTAGTGGTACGGTGGTTAGTGGTGCTGTGGTTAGTGGTACTGTGGTTAGTGGTACGTTGGTTAGTGGTACGGTGGTTAGTGGTATGGTGGTTAGTGGTACTGTGGTTAGTGGTACGGTGGTTAGTGGTGCGGTGGTTAGTGGTACGGTGGTTAGTGGTACGGTGGTTAGTGGTACTGTGGTTAGTGGTACGGTGGTTAGTGTTACGGTGGTTAGTGGTACGGTGGTTAGTGGTACGGTGGTTAGTGGTACTGTGGTTAGTGGTACGGTGGTTAGTGGTACGGTGGTTAGTGGTGCTGTGGTTAGTGGTACGGTGGTTAGTGGTACGGTGGTTAGTGGTACGGTGGTTAGTGGTACGGTGGTTAGTGGTACTGTGGTTAGTGGTGCGGTGGTTAGTGGTGCTGTGGTTAGTGGTGCTGTGGTTAGTGGTGCTGTGGTTAGTGGTGCTGTGGTTAGTGGTACTGTGGTTAGTGGTGCTGTGGTTAGTGGTATGGTGGTTAGTGGTGCGGTGGTTAGTGGTACTGTGGTTAGTGGTACGGTGGTTAGCGGTACTGTGGTTAGTGGTACGGTGGTTAGTGGTATGGTGGTTAGTGGTGCTGTGGTTAGTGGTGCTGTGGTTAGTGGTACGGTGGTTAGTGGTACTGTGGTTAGTGGTACTGTGGTTAGTGGTGCTGTGGTTAGTGGTACGGTGATTAGTGGTGCTGTGGTTAGTGGTGCGGTGGTTAGTGGTGCGGTGGTTAGTGGTACTGTGGTTAGTGGTACGGTGGTTAGTGGTACGGTGGTTAGTGGTGCTGTGGTTAGTGGTGCTGTGGTTAGTGGTGCTGTGGTTAGTGGTATGGTGGTTAGTGGTACTGTGGTTAGTGGTGCTGTGGTTAGTGATACGGTGGTTAGTGGTGCTGTGGTTAGTGGTACTGTGGTTAGTGGTACGGTGGTTAGTGGTGCTGTGGTTAGTGGTGCTGTGGTTAGTGGTACGGTGGTTAGTGGTACGGTGGTTAGTGGTACGGTGGTTAGTGGTGCTGTGGTTAGTGGTACTGTGGTTAGTGGTGCTGTGGTTAGTGGTGCGGTGGTTAGTGGTACGGTGGTTAGTGGTGCTGTGGTTAGTGGTACTGTGGTTAGTGGTGCTGTGGTTAGTGGTACTGTGGTTAGTGGTACGGTGGTTAGTGGTGCTGTTGTTAGTGGTACTGTGGTTAGTGGTACGGTGGTTAGCGGTACGGTGGTTAGTGGTACGGTGGTTAGCGGTATGGTGGTTAGTGGTACGGTGGTTAGTGGTATGGTGGTTAGTGGTGCTGTGGTTAGCGGTACGGTGGTTAGTGGTACAGTGGTTAGCGGTATGGTGGTTAGTGGTACGGTGGTTAGTGGTGCAGTGGTTAGTGGTACGGTGGTTAGTGGTACGGTGGTTAGTGGTGCTGTGGTTAGTGGTGCTGTGGTTAGTGGTACGGTGGTTAGCGGTACGGTGGTTAGTGGTGCTGTGGTTAGTGGTACTGTGGTTAGTGGTACGGTGGTTAGCGGTACGGTGGTTAGTGGTACGGTGGTTAGCGGTACGGTGGTTAGTGGTACGGTGGTTAGCGGTACTGTGGTTAGTGGTACGGTGGTTAGTGGTACGGTGGTTAGTGGTGCTGTGGTTAGCGGTACGGTGGTTAGTTGTATGGTGGTTAGCGGTATGGTGGTTAGTGGTACGGTGGTTAGTGGTGCGGTGGTTAGTGGTACGGTGGTTAGTGGTGCTGTGGTTAGTGGTACTGTGGTTAGTGGTACGGTGGTTAGTGGTACGGTGGTTAGTGGTGCGGTGGTTAGTGGTACGGTGGTTAGTGGTGCTGTGGTTAGTGGTACGTGGTTAGTGGTACGTGGTTAGTGGTACTGTGGTTAGCGGTACGGTGGTTAGCGGTACGGTGGTTAGTGGTACGGTGGTTAGTGGTGCTGTGGTTAGTGGTACGGTGGTTAGTGCTGCTGTGGTTAGCGGTACGGTGGTTAGTGGTGCGGTGGTTAGCGGCACGGTGGTGTAGTGGTTAAACACTGTCGCCTCACAGCAAGAAGGTCCAGGGTTCGATTCCCGCTTGGGGACCAGGTTTCCATGATGCCAGGTACCCAGGTGGGGGATCTCCCAGGCCTTTCTGTGTGGAGTTTGCATGTTCTCCCCGTGCTCGCAAGGGTTCCCCCCCCCGATAAGATAAACCCAATGGAAAAACATGCACAACAACAAGATCGCTAACGCTGTGGCGTCCTTGACGAAGACGGACAGGAGCACTTGGATTGGTCCCCTGGCGCGGCTCACGTTGAAACCTGTCTGCTCCCGGCTGCCCTTGGGGGGGAAGGACGACGGGATGGGTTAATCGCAGAGACTAATCGCATGCATGCATCGCATGCGTGCCGATTGATGACCTCTGAGCAGGTCCTAAATTATTATTATTTATTATTAGTGGTACGGTGGTTAGCGGTGCGGTGGTTAGTGGTACGGTGGTTAGTGGTACGGTGGTTAGTGGTGCTTAGTGGTACGTGGTTAGTGGTACGGTGGTTAGTGGTACGGTGGTTAGTGGTGGTTAGTGGTACTGTGGTTAGTGCTGCTGTGTTTAGTGGTATGGTGGTTAGTGGTACTGTGGTTAGTGCTGCTGTGTTTAGTGGTACGGTGGTTAGTGGTACGGTGCTTAGTGGTACGGTGGTTAGTGCTGCTGTGGTTAGCGGTACAGTGGTTAGCGGTACGGTGGTTAGCGGTACGGTGGTTAGTGGTACGGTGGTTAGCGGTACAGTGGTTAGCGGTACGGTGGTTAGTTGTACGTTGGTTAGTGGTGCTGTGGTTAGTGGTGCTGTGGTTAGCGATACGGTGGTTAGCGGTACGGTGGTTAGCGGTACGGTGGTTAGCGGTACTGCGGTTAGCGGTACAGTGGTTAGCGGTACAGTGGTTAGCGGTACGGTGGTTAGCGGTACTGTGGTTAGCGGTACTGTGGTTAGTTGTACGTTGGTTAGTGGTGTGGTGGTTAGCAGTACGGTGGTTAGCGGTACGGTGGGGAGCTCTGCAGCTAGGATTGTATAACACTGGCTCCAAGCACAACATTGTGGATGCAGAATAGCTTGACAAGAGGCATACATGTAAGTGCTTGAGCAAACACACCAAGTGCAGTCAGAGAGAATAGCCCCTAGCAACACAGTCTAATCAGAAAACGTAAATAAAGTACTTTATTTACCACAGGAGAGAAAGGTACATTGTTATGTTATACATATACATTTTTTATTCCTCCCTCTCATTTAATGCACATATAAAAAATGTCACCAAAATTGCATTCTTCCATCTTCGTAATATCGCAAAAATTCGCCCCATTTTAACTCTGGCTGATGCTGAAACCCTGATTCATGCTTTTGTCTCATCACGTCTGGACTACTGTAATGCACTTTTTTCAGGCCTACCTAATTCAAGCATCAAAAATCTTCAACTTGTGCAAAATGCGGCTGCACGGATACTAACTAGAACTAGAAAATTTGATCACATCACACCAGTTTTGTCCGCCCTACACTGGCTTCTTATCCAAGCCCGATCTGACTTTAAAGTGCTACTCCTCACCTACAAAATCTTAAATGGGCTTGCACCGCTCTATCTATCCGACCTCATCTCCCGATACTCGCCCGCTCGTGCTCTGCGCTCACAAAATGCGGGGCTTCTATCGATCCCTAGGGTTAAAAAGAAATCCGCCGGCCACAGAGCCTTTGTCTACCGCGCTCCCTACCTGTGGAACAAATTACCTGCCGTCATCAGGGGCGCCTGCTCTGTCGAAGCTTTTAAATCCCTGCTTAAGACCCATCTTTTCTCTCTCTCCTTCAACCTACCCTGGTCGGGCACTGACCTCTAGATTAATAGTTTAGTTAGGAAGTTTATTTTATTTTTCCCCATGTCTGCTTTTTTGCAGCACCACAAACATGGGAACTCTCTAACTCCCCCCCCCCCTCCCCCCCCCCTTCCCCCCTCCACCCCCCCCTTCCCTCCCCCATCTCTCTGAGTGCCCATCTCCCAGCGCTGACTAAGGTGATGGATGCCTCGGGGTCTTGGCCAAGATTGCAGTGACTGCTCTACATGCACCACCGAAGCCTTGGATCAGTTACTTACCGTCGTCTGTCCGTGGTCCTGTCAACTGATGTGCCAACACGGTTTCATTGCTGGGTTAAGTACTTCTATTCTATTCACATAATATGCTTACTTCATATATCTACTCCATTCACATATATGCTTACCACTTGTATGTATTGCTATGTCCGCTCACTACAATCACATGAGCTGTCTAACGCCTGTCCCGTCTCCCTGTCCGCCTGCGAGTTGCTGTCCTGGAGTGCTGACCGGCGTGTCGGACGTCCCGTGATGAAGGCCGGGAGGATGCAACCCCCTCTGCGTGCCCTCCTGTCTCCGGAGGTCTCGTAGTAGTGACCGGAGTGCCGGACGTCCCGCGATGATGTCGGGGAGTTTGCGACCCTCTCTGCGCCGCCCCCTATCTCCCTTTCTCCGGCTGTCCCTGAGCAATGACCGGAGTGTTGAATGTCCCGTGATTAAGACGGGGAGGACGTGACCCTCTCTGCGCCGCCCCTGTGCCTCAAATAGATTCGCTATCAGCTCTATCTTCAATCTTTCAAAATGTTCAGTTGCTATCGCTATCAGCTCTATCTTTAAATCTTTCAAAATGTTCAGTTGCTATTGCATGCACTCATCTGTGTTTCACTACACACTTGAGTGCATGCTTAGCAACTGTTAGTCTGCAACACTACTATCACCGACATCTAAGAAGGGAGATCCCCCCTTGAATGGCCCTTCTAAGGTTTCTCTCCTCCACACTGCCTGTGGAGCATTTTCACCTATTGTTAGGTTTTAGTGAGTTTTTCCTTACCTTCGCGTAGGGTATGTCTGGGAGTGCTTGTTCTGTTCTTGACTTATTGTTATGTTTTCTTCTTGACTTGTTTAAAGAAGACCTGTACGGCCCATGGGGACATTAACGTGTGTTGTTGGGCCTTATAAATAAATGTGATTTGATTTGATATATATATATATATATATATATATATATATATATATATATATATATATATATATATATATATATATATATATATATATATATATATATATATATATATATATATATATTCGTATCAGCGATTATTTATTGTGTTAGAGGGCAAGTGCACTGATACAAACATAGCAATACTGTGATGATAGAAAGTTAGAGTTAATGTTATGCTTAGTTTAAGGTAACAGTGTGGTTAAGGTTATGGTTAGTTTAAGGTAACAGTGCAGTGTTTCCCCTGAAAACAAATTCAGCACCTGTGCTGTGCCTCTAGGGGGGTCCGGAACTTATTATTTTTTTTACATTTTAAAGTTAAATGCATCAATCTGGTGCACTTTGAGAGCAAAATAAATAGGCTAGATCTATGATGAACAAAAGGTTATCCTATAACCTAGTTATATGAATACTGGCTGAGCGTCTCGCTCTTCGCCATAATGAGATATCTCTTATCTCCAGCACCTACTGTGCTCATGAACAAAACAAATGCACCCATGCACCTGACCAGGCCACGCCCCAGCATCCTCCTATAAGACGCCGGACATGGTCACACTCCAGCTTCCTCGGAAAAAAAGTTTCCATCATAGAAAACCCAACCAAGGGACCTCAGGGCGCTAAGAGCGAGACGTTCAGCCAGTATTCATATAACTAGGTTATAGGATAACCTTTCATTATATAGCATTACTGGCAATCGTGTCTCGCTCTTTGCCATAATGAGATATGGGGCAGAGCAGACGCGTGGCCCGACAAGTGTACCCCCTGAGGACCCGCAAGCCCTACTACCAGGGGGGAGGGGAGTCCCGTCCACCCGCCCATCCTAGTGAAGGGGGCGCGGCAGTCAACTCCACCAAAGTGCAAAAAAGAGTGAACCAGAGACCCCTAAAAACACACAGCACAGGCGCGACCACGTGTGACACATCACCCCGTGGCACACACCCCTGCTAACACACTGAGCGGCGGGACACAAGGGAGTTCCCAGACCTCAGAACCGCCTGGGAGACAGAACCCCCAGTCATGTCCATGAGGTAAAACCTAACGAAGGGACCCGGGGAGGACCAGGAGGCCGCAGCACAGATGTCCTCCACCGAGGCCCCCCATAACAAGGCGGCAGAGGCCACCACTCCACGCGGAGTGCGCCCTGACACCCCCAGCCAATGTGTAGCAAAGGGCAATGCCCTCGCACAACCAATGCGACAGGCGCTGCTCGGACAGTGCCTTACCAGCGCGAGGGCCACCGTAACAAACAAAGAGCTGATCGGCAGCCCTGAGGTCCCGAGTCCGACTGAGGTAGACCCCCAAAGCCCAGACTGGACACGACAAGTGAAGGCTCGCCTCTAACCCACTAGCGTGAGGAGGCGGATGAAACGCCTGAATCACAATATCCCTGGAGCGAAAAGAGCTCCGGATATTTTTTGACACGAAGACTGGATTAGGCCTCAGAGTCGCACTGCTATTGGCATGAATAGACAAGCACTCAGGCCGCACCGAGAGAGCACACAGCTCACCAACGCGCTTAGCGGAGGTGATGGCCAGCAGGAACGCAGTCTTGAAAGACAACTGTTCCAAAGACGCCAGCTCAAGATGCTCAAACGGGGCCTCAGACAACCGGCCGAGGACCAGTTGGAGGTCCCAACTCGGAGACGGAGAACGTTCCACCGGCTTGAGACGCCGAGCGCCAAGCAGGAAACGCTTCACAAGAGGGTGGCTGAACAACGTACCGCCCTCAAACCCCACATGACAAGAGGATACAGCCGCGGCATATACCCTCACCGTCGAGGCCGACAGTCTACCCAAAATAGAATGAAGGAAGGAAAGGACAGCGTCCAGGGGGCAGGACAGCGGGTCCCAGTCCCCCACCTTACACCACTCTTGAAAAGTATGCCACCTACCTGCGTAAACCGCGATAGTGGAGGGAGCACGCGCATTTCAGATGGCGTCGACCACAGAAGGGTCAAGACCCATCCCCTCCAGACTCATCCTCTCAACAGCCAAACCATCAGCGGCTGTCCCAGAACAGGGAACAGCCACAGAGACCTGTGTGCCTGAGAGAGGGCCCGCGATGACCAAGGAACAGGCCACGGCGGGGCTACCAAGAGCTGGATCAGGACCGGGAACCACACAGCCGTGCCCCGATCCGACGCGATCAGGATCAAGGTCCTGCACTCCATCCGCTCCAACAGCTGATCTATCAGATGTATGGGGGGAAACGCGTACAGAATCCCTGGCGACCATGGATACATCAAGAAGGCATCCACCCCCAAGGGAGGATTGTCCACCCGACTGACCGAAAACCATAAGGGGCACTGGTGAGACTGTCTGCTCGCTAACAGATCCACCGTGGCTTCCCCGAACCGGTCCCAGACTCGTCTGACTATGTCTGGACGTAGTCCCCATTCGTCGGAATGTGGACCGCCCCGTGACATTGCATCCGTGCCCAGACCTCAGGCTGCGCAGATTGAGAGACGCCCATAGCCAGAGCTCGACCGCCGCCCGGTGCAGACGGATGGAGTGTACTCCACCCTGTCTGTTGATATACAACGCTGTCGTCGTGTTGTCCGTCCTGACCAACACATGCTCACCCACCACCAAGTGGCTGTCTCCTAGTGCTGAATAAGGTGATGGATGCCTCGGGGTCTTGGCCAAGATTGCAGTGACTGCTCTACATGCACCACCGAGGCCATGGATCAGCTACTTACCGTCGTCTGTCCGTGGTCTTGTCAACTGGTCTGACGACGCGGTTTCATTGCTGGGTTAAGTCATATATCTACTCTATTCACATAATATGCTTACCACTTGTATCTATTGCTATGTCCGCCCACTACAATCACGCGAGCTGTCTAACGCCTGTCCCGTCTCCCTGTCTCCCTGTGAGTTGCTGTCCTGGAGTGCTGACCGGAGTGTCGGACGTCCCGTGATGAAGGCAGAGAGGATGCGACCCTCTCTGCGTGCCCTCCTGTCTCCCTGTCTCCGGCTGTCTCGGAGCAATGACCGGAGTGTTGAATGTCCCGTGATTAAGACGGGGAGGACGCGACCCTCTTTGCGCCGCCCCTGTGCCTCAAATAGATTCGCTATCAACTCTATCTTTAATCTTTCAAAATGTTCAGTTGCTATCACTATCAGCTCTATCTTTAATCTTTCAAAATGTTCAGTTGCTATTGCGTGCACTCATCTGTGTTTCACTACACACTTGAGTGCATGCTTACCAACTGTTAGTCTGCAACACTACTATCACCGACATCTAAGAAGGGAGATCCCCCCTTGAATGGCCCTTCTAAGGTTTCTCTCCTCCACACTGCCTGTGGAGCATTTTTCCCTATTGATAGGTTTTAGTGAGTTTTTCCTTACCTTCGCATGGGGTATGTCTGTGAGTGCTTGCATTCTTTCATTCTTTCATTTATTTGCATTTATTTTAAATTTGTTGGACCTTATGGTGTTCTTGTTCTGTTCTTGACTTATTGTTATGTTTCTTCTTGACTTGTTTAAAGAAGATGTGTACGGCCCATGGGGACATTAACATGTGTTGATTTGAGGACCAGAAGGACCGCCTTCAATTCCAACACATTGATATGCAGTGCAGACCGGGCAGCATGGACCGTCCAGCTGCCCCCTACTGCGTTGGTCCGACACGTCCCCCCCCCCATCCCGTGAGGGAGGCGTCGGTGAAGACTGTGTCATGTGACAGCCTGCTGCCCATGGAGACCCCGCTGGCGAGGGTACCAGTCCTCCCCCAGTGGTCGAGATCCCCCAGTATTGACATGGGCAGCCTCTGGTATTTGTATGCCACACCCTGAAAAAGGAAGCGAAGGAATTTCCTGTGAGGAGGGAAGATCGGGATGTGAAAATACGCATCCTTCAGGTCTATGGAGGTGAACCAGTCTCCCACCCTGACGGAGCTCATCAGGTGTTTGACGGTCAACATCCTGAACCGCCTCGTCACAATCAGCCGATTGAATGCAGACAGATCCTGTATAGGTCTGACACCTCCCGATTTCTTGGGCACCAGAAAATACCGGGAGTAAACGCCACACATCGCGTCCTCCCTTGGGACCACGACTATGGCTTGCTTCGCTAACAGAGATTGGATCTCGTCAGCCAGAGCTGTCACTGCTGCTGACCCTGACAACAAGGTCTGCACCAAACTTGAAAACGGAGGGTGGGGTCATGCAAACTGCAACACAAGCCCCCGCCTCAACGTTCTCTCCATCCACCTCGACATACGGCACTGCTGTAGCCATATGTGATGGTAATCCCAAAGCGCACCCGCCGCCACTTGGCGCTGGTCCGCTAGGAACTGTATATAGGCGGCCCGGTCCCACCCGCTGTGCGTTGCCAACCATGGACCCGCTAACCTCGCGAGCAGGGCGTTTCGTGGAGTCGGCAGATCGGACCCTGACACTACCCACGAGGCAATCGCACCCAAGGGGGGACCCCGACAGAAAGGGCTGGTTTGATACGGGGGAAGCTGACATCACACTGGGTGACAAAAGCTCCCCCACTGAACACCTCGCCAGCATGGATTGCTGAGGAACTGTTCTACAGCTGGACATGCAAGGTGTGAGGCCCCCACACTGCCCGATAGGGTGGGTTCCTACACACCGTAGCCCTGCAGTGATATTATTACCACCCAAATCACGCACGCCTGCCAGACCACTGCCGGTCTTCCGGCCGTGGGAGGCACTAATGTGATACCCGGCCAAGACGAAGGCGAGGTCGGGGGAACCCGCGCTGTGCCTCAAGAGGCCTCAAGCCCCCCTGCTGACAACCTTTGTAGTTGACAGACGTAACACCAGGCTCACCAACCACAGACGCAGAACACGTGGCGTGGGAGGCACTTGACAGCACAACATTCTCACGGACAGACCCAGGCCTAGCCATCAACTGGGTGTCAGCCCCTGTCCCCATGAGAAGCGAAACGTGGGGCCGCTGACGCTTCATTGAAAGCACGCGGCCCGCAACCAAAGGAAACAAGGGGGGGGGGGGGGGGCGGGGGGGTGACCGGAGAGCGAGCTAGACACAGCTAGACTGCAACGTTTTTTTAGGGCATGCTCATCTAATGTAGCCGATCCCTCGGCCGCCAAGGCTGTCGGCCTTGCGGTCACCTGTTTTTGTTGTGTCCATGGTACCTCAGGCGGGGGAAACATGGCCGCTGGTTGAGGGCCTCGCCACAGTTGTTGACGAGACCATGCTCTCACCTCTGGCTGCATGGTGCGAGGCGGTGTTGGGCCCAGGTCAAATACCGCCCGCGTTTCCGCAAAAAGACCAAAGAGTCCCTCCGCGGAAAGAGGAGCCCTAATGAGAAGAAACCTTTTCTCCTCCCCAAGGGAAGACTGCTCCAACCAGAGATGCCTGTAAATAAGAGTTGATAGCATCCTGATCCTCCCTGCGGTTATAGCTTGCGACTGAGTTAAAAGTTTTATAACCCCAGAAACACGCGCAATGTTTTCTTTATTGGCTGGCCCTACAGCCCCACTACCTGACACCAATGTGGACAGAAAAACAGTCAACTGAGCAATGACACTGGCCGCTGCTAAATTCCATCCTGTGGCGGTATAAACATCATCAGCCCATACCGCCACCTGCCGGGCCGACTCGCCCTCAGGCGTTGGCATCCGGGTGGGACACGTTCAACCCTGCCAGGGCGAAGGATCGATGCTACCTGGCTCTCAAGCCAGGGCACACCTGCCGTGCGCCCTGTTGTCAGCCCATTCACCCATAAAAAGGGTAAATAAGCCTCAGCAAAACCCCCCACATTAGCTACCGACTGACCTTCATCAATGAACCGGTTAAGAGGAGGGAAAAGTGGTGACAGCCCACGGCGGGGAACAAAGGAATAGTGACCCAGCATCGTAGCATTAGCATTAGCCGCACGCTCCAGGATAGCTGGGAAAACATCCAACTCAGAGTCATGACGACAACGTTTACCCGGATATCCTGCCCCTTACGCCAATACACAACTCGGTTGTCTCACGGGACAACGAGCAGTATCACAAATGCTAGCATTGATGCCTGGTAGCGCAGGCCCTACCTGTGCGCGACCTAGCCCGACAGCTCGCCGCCGCGCGACGTCCCTCGATCTGCTGTCACGAGACGAGGAAACACCAGGACAGGCCCGATGCGTTGTTAGGATGTGCCGAGAAGATTCCAGGGGCTGGGGAATCTCAGGCGAAAACCCAACATTGTTCAATTTCTCTCTGCATTTCATAACAACTAGTTCATGGAGTGTTCTGCAGCGTCCATGATGGAAACAAAAAAAAGAGGAAGGGGGAGTGTGACCATGTCCGGCGTCTTATAGGAGGATGCTGGGGCGTGACCTGGTCAGGTGCATGGGTGCATTTGTTTTGTTCATGAGCACAGTAGGTGCTGGAGATAATAGTTATCTCATTATGGCGAAGAGCGAGACACGATTGCCAGTAATGCTATATAACTTTGTGCTCAAAACACAAAATCGACTAGACTGCAGTGTTTTCTCCCTGCAGCCTTTTCTTCAGGTCAGTCTTTTACATTAAACACCCCCCACACCCCAAAATGAAATGATAAAAATATATATATATATAATAATTTATATTTTTTTATTTTTTTACTAATTTCTTTTTAATAGTCTAGTTCAGTGGTTCCCAAACTGTGGTGCGCGAGCGCCCTCTAGGTGGTGCGTGACATGAAAAGGCTAATGGTGGTAAAATATATATATATATTTTTTTTTTACAATAGAATTTCATAAAAATCTTAGTCAAACCTTTAGTATTATGGATATTAAACATGCTGGCAGAGTACATGCATCCATGTTGTCGTGAACATTTTAATTAAATAAAGAAATTCCCTATCCATAGGAAAAAGATTAAATAAAAAATAAAATCTGTGCACGGAGACCAGCAACAATTTTTTCTAACAGAAACCCATTGGGGGGTGCGTCAGCTAGGTCGGGAGGTGACAGGGGGTGCACGGCCAAAAAAGTTTGGGAACCGCTAGCAGCGGCGGTTAGGGTTAAGGTTATGGGTAGTTTAACCTCTTCCACCTGTACCGGACCGCAATTGACATCACGTCATAAATCATTCTCTCTGTATGACATAATGTTCGGTTTGTTTTTCAAATGTATCCAACAGTAAACATCCTAACCAAGTCACAACAGCAGTCATAGTGTATATCTTCAGCAATACGTTTGTTTACCAATAGGTTAAAGTGTTATTAATGAAATATGAGTTTAGGAATTGTATTCAATAGATCGCGAATTTCGACCGGAAATAAATCCGAGTGGCCATTTTGCTGTAGTCATTATGATGAAGGAAAGACAGGGCTTTCAATCTACAACTACATCTAGGGTTCTCCAGCTTTCTGGGAGCAAATTACTTCCTGATTATTATTTTTTATTTCTCTTATTTCTCGGGATTATATACCACAAAACTGTTATTGGCATAGTTTATAGCGCAGTTAGTTTGTCTCCCATCTGTGAACATTTAGCATCCGCATTCCAAACGGATAAAAAATGCCGGACCTGTTGCAAAAATAAAAAGCTGACTGTATTTACAGTAGATTTCATTCTCGGTTCTTCATGCACGCCTGGTGATACTAAATCCAAATTTAACTATGTCATTGGAATGAGTAGATTTGGCCCGATCCATAGATGTGTAACATTGCTATAATAAGGTAATTTATAGGCCTGCTATTCTATATTCTATAATAATATTTCAAATTGCATGAGTCCGGATGGGATAATCCAGTACTGTATCTACAAAACCTTCTGTTTAATCATCTTACCTTTATTCATTGCCTTAGATTATTTGTACACTAGATCTCAAGAAGGTACTGAACGAGCTCAGTGGCAGTTTTTCATGTCTGGTCATATTTAGCATGGTGTTATTCACTGTCAAAGATGCAAAGAAAAATCATAACTCATATTCTCCTTTGTTTCATCACAATTTAAGCAAGCCTAGTAATAGACACACTATTTCTTGACACTGGAAATACATTCCCTGAGCAGGGGCGGATTTAGGATCGTAGGAGATCCGGGGCTTAGCCCGAATTTTTTTTCTTCGACACCACAACCTTTAACTTATACCACCACCTTAAAGCGGACAAAAGGCACTAGAGAACACTTAAATTCACACCCTTTAATTAATGAAGCAAACAATAATAATAATTAATAATAATAATAATAATAATAATAATAATAATAATAATAATAATAATAATAATAATAATAATAATAATAATAATAATAATAATAATAATAATAATAATAATAATAATAATAATAATAATAATAATAATAATAATAATAATAATAATAATAATAATAATAATAATAATAATAATAATAATAATAATAATAATAATAATAATAATAATAATAATAATAATAATAATAATAATAATACACTGTATTTGTATAGCACCTTTCATACAAGAATTGCAGATCAAAGTGCTTCACAGGAGTAAAAAAAGACAGGCATAAAATGAGCACAACATTGGCAGATCAAGAGCAATGCATAAAGTGCAGACATAAAGCATAAAATAGATAGCAGCAAAATAGACAAAGTCAAGGTAAGACATAGAACATTAAATCACATTGTTTTTCATATTAGGATCTAAGATCTAGGGTTAACTCGCCGAACGTTGAGCGCCAGGACCCCCGAAAGCCAGAGTATAGTCGGGTTTCCATTGTTGTTTCTTTTATTAGATATTTCCATTCATAAAGACATGCCGGCAGCCTGTGTTATCACTGGGGTTGGGTCTGAGATCCCAAAAGTCCAATACCGCCGCCTAACGCCTTGCGGCCGCTATTGCACTCCATTTGAAACTATGTGGCTTGGTGTCTGGGCCGAGCTGCGGCCTGCGGGCGGGGTCTAACTACTCGGTCAAGCCAACCGCTTATAACGCATGCATCGACGAGGGTCGGGTTCATGTTCAATGCTGGATTACGTTGGCACCTTGATCGACATCAGTACTTGGAATGGCGATCAGATAATTGGAATATTCTTTTCGGGACAGATCCTGGTCAAGGTAAGGACTATATGGTATCAATATTACGTTGATCCAAAAATTCCTTCATGCTGATCGGGGCATGTGTGTGTGTGTGGCGTGTTCCGTTGGTTGCGATCAAAGCACGGAGGGGCGCCCCCCCCCCCCCCCCCCCCCTTCACGCATCCATGATGAAACATAATACCGAAAATCAAAATTTTATTTGAGAACAGTAGCTAGTCCAGGGAAGAAACAATAACGCGTTTACTATCTATCTATCTATCTATCTATCTATCTATCTATCTATCTATCTATCTATCTATCTATCTATCTATCTATCTATCTATCTATCTATCTATCTATCTATCTATCTATCTATCTATCTATCTATCTATCTATCTATCTATCTATCTATCTATCTATCTATCTATCTATCTATCTATCTATCTATCTATCTATCTATCTATCTATCTATCTATCTATCTATCTATCTATCTATCTATCTATCTATCTATCTATCTATCTATCTATCTATCTATCTATCTATCTATCTATCTATCTATCTATCTATCTATCTATCTATCTATCTATCTATCTATCTATCTATCTATCTATCTATCTATCTATCTATCTATCTATCTATCTATCTATCTATCTATCTATCTATCTATCTATCTATCTATCTATCTATCTATCTATCTACCTACCTACCTACCTACCTACCTACCTACCTACCTACCTACCTACCTACCTACCTACCTACCTACCTACCTACCTACCTACCTACCTACCTACCTACCTACCTACCTACCTACCTACCTACCTACCTACCTACCTACCTACCTACCTACCTACCTACCTACCTACCTACCTACCTACCTACCTACCTACCTACCTACCTACCTACCGACCGACCGACCGACCGACCGACCGACCGACCGACCGACCGACCGACCGACCGACCTATCTATCTATCTATCTATCTATCTATCTATCTATCTATCTATCTATCTATCTATCTATCTATCTATCTATCTATCTATCTATCTATCTATCTATCTATCTATCTATCTATCTATCTATCTATCTATCTATCTATCTATCTATCTATCTATCTATCTATCTATCTATCTATCTATCTATCTATCTATCTATCTATCTATCTATCTATCTATCTATCTATCTATCTATCTATCTTTCTATCTATCTATCTATCTATCTATCTATCTATCTATCTATCTATCTATCTATCTATCTATCTATCTATCTATCTATCTATCTATCTATCTATCTATCTATCTATCTATCTATCTATCTATCTATCTATCTACCTACCTACCTACCTACCTACCTACCTACCTACCTACCTACCTACCTACCTATAGATAGATAGATAGAGACTGCAACTCGAAACTGGCCCCTGTAAATGTCCGAACACAACCCCCTCCAATGTACAGTAAATTACCAAGTATGGTCTTGTCAATAATCCAATGTACAGTTTTGTTTGTACAGTTGTACAGTGTCCCCCACCCACCCCTCCTACCCAACCCACCCCCCCCCCACTCCTACCCAACCCCCCCCCCCCCCCCCCCCCCCCCCACCTCCAATGTACAGTCCCCCCCCACCCCCACCTACCCAATCCAATGTACAGTTTCTACGTCAAATGTATATACTCTTTTTTTTCTGGACTCTTTTTGTATCACAAACAGTACTGTAATTGCAAATCTGGTATGTCATAAATGTATAGATGTAGCAGTACTGTCTATCTGTATGTCATGCATGTCATATATGTTACGATGAATTGAAAATGGGGGACCCTGATGTAAACAAGACGAAAGTCTTTCTCTGGTCTGCATCCCCTTAACAATTGTATGTATTGAGCTGTACTGTACTGTACCCATTCTGCAATCTGTTAATAAAGTTTGCAATCAATCAATCAATCAATCAATCTGTCTATCTATCTATCTATCTATCTATCTATCTATCTATCTATCTATCTATCTATCTATCTATCTATCTATCTATCTATCTATCTGTCTATCTATCTATCTATCTATCTATCTATCTATCTATCTATCTATCTATCTATCTATCTATCTATCTATCTATCTATCTATCTATCTATCTATCTATCTATCTATCTATCTATCTATCTATCTATCTATCTATCTATCTATCTATCTATCTATCTATCTTCCTAATTTATGCAAATTACATGTCGTCAGCTTGTGACTGCAACTTGTTCCTGTTTGCGGACGACTCAGCCCTGCTGGTCTCTGACAAGAACAAGTTACAGGTTGAAAAAACCCTCAGCTCAGAACTAGGCAAAATCTGCATATGGCTCGCTGATAACAAACTATCATTCATTACACATGGGCAAAACAGAGTCCATTCTCTTCGGTTCAAATAACAAACTCAGCAAGACCGACGGCTTCTCAGTTACAGTGGGTGACAATATTGTCACAAGGAAAAAAGATATTACCTACCTGGGTTCCATCCTAGAGGCAAATCTTTCCTGTGACAAAATGGCATCCAATGTAATAAAAAAAGTCAACCAACGAACTCGATTCTTGTACCGGATCTCCTCACTGGTAAACAAGAATACCCTGAAGACTCTAGCAGGAGCACTCATTCAAGGGTACTACGACTATGCTTGCACCTCATGGTACCAAAGCACCTCAAAGGCGCTAAAAACAAAATTACAAACATCTCAAAACAAACTGGTCAGACTACTGCTTGACCTTACTCCTAGAACCCACCTCACCCCTGCCAACTTTGACAACCTAGGATGGCTTAGAGTAGACGACAGAGTACAGCAACTTGCAATGGGCCTGGTCTACAAGATACACTAGACGACCGAGGTACCCATGTACATGACAAAATACTTCCCAACGGTCAGTGAATACCACGATCACAACACCAGAGGGAGCTCCACAAATCATGTTAAACCCAGATTCGGCTCAAACAAGGGACTACGTTTCGCAATTATGCCACATCAATGTGGAACGCCCTACCCAAAGCTGTAAAGGAATGTGAATCACTACCCACTTTCAAAAACACTCTCAAAAAACACCTAAGGGAGACTGCAACTCGAAACTGGCCCCTGTAAATGTCCGAACACAACCCCCTCCAATGTACAGTAAATTACCAAGTATGGTCTTGTCAATAATCCAATGTACAGTTTTGTTTGTACAGTTGTACAGTGTCCCCCACCCACCCCTCCTACCAAACCCCCCCCCCCCCCCCACTCCTACCCAACCCCCCCCACCTCCAATGTACAGTCCCCCCCCACCCCCACCTACCCAATCCAATGTACAGTTTCTACGTCAAATGTATATACTCTTTTTTTTTCTGGACTCTTTTTGTATCACAAACAGTACTGTAATTGCAAATCTGGTAAGTCATAAATGTATAGATGTAGCAGTACTGTCTATCTGTATGTCATGTATGTCATATATGTTACGATGAATTGAAAATGGGGGACCCTGATGTAAACAAGACGAAAGTCTTTCTCTGGTCTGCATCCCCTTAACAATTGTATGTATTGAGCTGTACTGTACTGTACCCATTCTGCAATCTGTTAATAAAGTTTGCAATCAATCAATCAATCAATCTATCTATCTATCTATCTATCTATCTATCTATCTATCTATCTATCTATCTATCTATCTATCTATCTATCTATCTATCTATCTATCTATCTATCTATCTATCTATCTATCTATCTATCTATCTATCTATCTATCTATCTATCTATCTATCTATCTATCTATCTATCTATCTATCTATCTATCTATCTATCTATCTATCTATCTATCTATCTATCTATCTATCTATCTATCTATCTATCTATCTATCTATCTATCTTCCTAATTTATACAAATGACATGTCGTCAGCTTGTGACTGCAACTTGTTCCTGTTTGCGGACGACTCAGCCCTGCTGGTCTCTGACAAGAACAAGTTACAGGTTGAAAAAACCCTCAGCTCAGAACTAGGCAAAATCTGCATATGGCTCGCTGATAACAAACTATCATTCATTACACATGGGCAAAACAGAGTCCATTCTCTTCGGTTCAAATAACAAACTCAGCAAGACCGACGGCTTCTCAGTTACAGTGGGTGACAATATTGTCACAAGGAAAGAAGATATTACCTACCTGGGTTCCATCCTAGAGGCAAATCTTTCCTGTGACAAAATGGCATCCAATGTAATAAAAAAAGTCAACCAACGAACTCGATTCTTGTACCGGATCTCCTCACTGGTAAACAAGAATACCCTGAAGACTCTAGCAGGAGCACTCATTCAAGGGTACTACGACTATGCTTGCACCTCATGGTACCAAAGCACATCAAAGGCGCTAAAAACAAAATTACAAACATCTCAAAACAAACTGGTCAGACTACTGCTTGACCTTACTCCTAGAACCCACCTAACCCCTGCCCACTTTGACAACCTAGGATGGCTTAGAGTAGACGACAGAGTACAGCAACTTGCAATGGGCCTGGTCTACAAGATTCACTACACGACCAAGGTACCCATGTACATGACAAAATACTTCCCAACGGTCAGTGAATACCACGATCACAACACCAGAGGGAGCTCCACAAATCATGTTAAGGGGAGACACTGCAGGTGAATAGGCAAATATACTTTTTTTTGTTGATTTTGAGATTTTGTTATATTTTGCTTCCTAAACATGTCTTCTATGAAACTAGTGACAATAAAACGTCAATAACACACATTTAGTTGTTTATTTTACTTCATTTTGCCTTATTGCATCCATAAATGTGCACATATTTAATGGGGAAGTGCCTCATTTGCATATATAAACATAAAATTCTGAAAACTTGCAATATATTTTTTCTTAGTTTATATGTACATAACAAACTGGGAAAGTTTCATAGTGATATCTATTCAAATATTTGTTGCCTATTAGGGGGTACTACACTGTACTACACTGTTTGTAGCCTGTGTGTAGTTCTGTTCAGTTCAATAACATCATTATTATTATTCAGTTATCAGGCATGTGTTTAGGTTGTCTATTACTAATGGTTTGATTAGGTATTGTGTTTGTAAATATCTGTTTCAAAAAAAAAGTATGGCATTTTACAATACAGAACTTTGAAGGCGTTTTCCCAAAAATGAGTTTTAAGAGTTTTTCCTCATACTCTGAGCCAGAAATCTCCACTTCAGTAACACTCACATACACCAAAACTTCCAGTTCTATTCATATCTATGTTCTGAAGGTATTTACAGAAGGGTTTGTTGATATCGCATTCATACCCTGATTTATATCACATTTTATTCCTAAAAACATGGCGAAATATGGAATTTTACCATAAAAATGGACTGAATGGAGTATTTTCTGATTATGGAGTGATAAAAAGAGATATCCAAAATCCCCTCTGTAATAACCTTTGGCTCTAATATGTCAACAAAATGAAACTATAATTTTGAAAATGGCTTTATCCAATGTTCAGATTTCTGTCCTGGAATGATATGCAAATTATTGCATATTTAAGTAGATCATGCCTCATTTGCATATTTAAACATACAATTTCAGAAAACTTTTAATACAAAAAAGTCTTGTCTTAATATAAGTAATCAACTGGGGAAGTTTCATTGTGATATCTATTAGTTAAAATGTTTACCCTATTCACCTGTAGTGTCTCGCCTTAAACCCAGATTCGGCTCAAACAAGGGACTAAACACGTTTCGCAATTATGCCACATCAATGTGGAACGCCCTACCCAAAGCTGTAAAGGAATGTGAATCACTACCCACTTTCAAAAACACTCTCAAAAAACACCTAAGGGAGACTGCAACTCGAAACTGGCCCCTGTAAATGTCCGAACACAACCCCCTCCAATGTACAGTAAATTACCAAGTATGGTCTTGTCAATAATCCAATGTACAGTTTTGTTTGTACAGTTGTACAGTGTCCCCCACCCACCCCTCCTACCCAACCCCCCCCCCCCCCCCCCCCCACTCCTACCCAACCCCCCCCCCCCCCCCCACCTCCAATGTACAGTCCCCCCCCACCCCCACCTACCCAATCCAATGTACAGTTTCTACGTCAAATGTATATACTTTTTTTTTTTTCTGGACTCTTTTTGTATCACAAACAGTACTGTAATTGCAAATCTGGTATGTCATAAATGTATAGATGTAGCAGTACTGTCTATCTGTATGTCATGTATGTCATATATGTTACGATGAATTGAAAATGGGGGACCCTGATGTAAACAAGACGAAAGTCTTTCTCTGGTCTGCATCCCCTTAACAATTGTATGTATTGAGCTGTACTGTACTGTACCCATTCTGCAATCTGTTAATAAAGTTTGCAATCAATCAATCAATCAATCAATCTATCTATCTATCTATCTATCTATCTATCTATCTATCTATCTATCTATCTATCTATCTATCTATCTATCTATCTATCTATCTATCTATCTATTTATCTATCTATCTATCTATCTATCTATCTATCTATCTATCTATCTATCTATCTATCTATCTATCTATCTATCTATCTATCTATCTATCTATCTATCTATCTATCTATCTATCTATCTATCTATCTATCTATCTATCTATCTATCTATCTATCTATCTATCTATCTATCTATCTATCTATCTATCTATCTATCTATCTATCTATCTATCTATCTATCTATCTATCTATCTATCTATCTATCTATCTATCTATCTATCTATCTATCTATCTATCTATCTATCTATCTATCTATCTATCTATCTATCTATCTATCTATCTATCTATCTATCTATCTATCTATCTATCTATCTATCTATCTATCTCAAGTTCAAGTTCAAGTTCTTTAATAGTTGTCATACAGAAGTACAGAATACTTTCATACAAAATGCTTCTTACTGTTACGCTCCAGAGACTGTGCTAGACAAGATAGTATCAAATAACATAATAACATAATATAGCATGAATTTAGAAGAAGAAAATGAGGTCACAGTGTTCGGTATAGACATATGTACAATGTTCTGAGTTACCATATAATATACAATACACAATACTATGCAGTGTACTAATGTACAGTACTATCTAGTGCAAAGCAGAAATGGGATGAGGTACAATTTTAGGTACAATTTACAGTAAGGTGTACGAGTTGTAGTGCAATCCTTCATCCATAAATATAAAGTGTGGGGAGTGGGTGCTACAGTGTGTTTGTTTAAAGTGGGTGTGTGCTATAAGTGTGTGGAGTGGGTGCTACATTGTGTTTGTTTAAAGTGAGTGTGTGCGTGTGGATGTGTGTGCTATGTGCGTTTGGTGGTTGTTGTTGTGTAGTGTTCATTCATTGTTCGTTTAGCAGCCTGATGGCCTGGGGATAGAAGCTTCTTCTGAGTCTTTCTGTGCTCGCCTTGAGACTCCTGTATCGCTTGCCTGACCGCAGCAGTTCAAAGAGGCAGTTGTTCGGGTGACTGGAGTCTTTAATGATTCTCTTAGCCTTGCCCTTGCAACGCTTGTAGTAAATGTTCTGGAGGGTGGGGAGCCCCCCTCCAATTGTGCGTTCGGCTGAACGTGTCACTCTTTGTAGTCTGCTTTGGTCTTGTGCAGTGCTATTCCCAAACCAGGAGGTGATGTTGCCGGTCAAGATGCTCTCTATTGTACATGAGTAGAAGTTCTTAAGGATCTTCTGGCTGACTTGGAACTTCCTTAGGCGCCTGAGGAAGTAGAGGCGTTGTTGTGCCTTCTTCACAACACTGTTAATGTGTGTGGTCCATGTCAAGTCCTCGGATATGTAGGCTCCGAGGTACTTAAAGCTGTTGACTCTCTCAACCGGTGCCCCGTCGATGCTGAGGGGGCTGTAGTCCTTGACCCCCGACCTCCTGAAGTCCACCCTTTGTTTTGCTGACGTTCAGGGAGAGGCTGTTTTCCTGGCACCATCCCGCCAGGACCTTGACCTCTTCCAGGTAGGCCCTCTCGTCGTTGGCAGAGATCAGGCCCACCACCACTGTGTCGTCAGCAAATTTGACGATTGTATTGCTACTCCGCTGAGCCACACAGTCGTGTGTGTACAGGGAGTAGAGGAGGGGACTCAGAACACAGCCCTGGGGGGCCCCTATGTTGAGGGTGATGGATGAGGAGGTGCAGTTGCCTGCTCTCACCACCTGGGGTCTGCCAGTCAGGAAGTCCAAGACCCACTGGCAGAGGTCATAGCCCAAGCCCAGGTCCCTGAGCTTGGCTATGAGTATGGAGGGGACTATGGTATTGAATGCCGAGCTGTAGTCGATGAATAGCATTCTCACATAGTTCCCCTGCCTCTTGTCCAGGTGTGATGCTGCTGTGTGCAGCACATGGGATATGGCGTCCTCCGTGGACCTGTTGGGGCGGTATGCAAATTGCAGGGGGTCCATGTTGATGGGGAGGGAGGAGCAGATGTAGCCCTTTACTAGCTTCTCGAAGCACTTCATGGCTATGGAGGTGAGAGCTACAGGGCGGTAGTCGTTGAGGCAAGCAGGCTTGGATTTTTTGGGTACAGGGATAATAGTGGACTTCTTCAGGCAGGTGGGGATGACAGCCTGTTCTAAGGACAGGTTAAATATGTCAGTGAATACTGGGGCCAGTTGGTCGGCACAGACTTTTAGGACGCGGCCGGGGATGCCGTCTGGACCTGCTGCCTTCCTGATATTCACTTTTTTAAAGGTCCGCCTCACCTCATGCTCTGTTACCCTGAACACTGCGCCTCCATCAGCAGCCGACCCCCCCCCCCCCATTGCCGAGGCTTGTGAGCTGGTGTTGTTATTACCAGCATCAAACCTCGCATAGAAGGTATTGAGGTCATTTGCTAAGGAGATGTCACTGTTCAGTTTGAGGGAGGCGCCTTTGTAGTCTGTCATCGTTTTGAGCCCCTGCCACATAGCTCTAGAGTCAGCTTGTTCAAACTGGAGTTCAATTTTATCCCTGTAGCGTCGTTTGGCCTCTGACACAGTCCTCCTTACGTTGTATCGCGCCACCTTGTGGTCATTCATGTTGCCTGCCTCTAGGCCGTCGTTGTATGCTTTGGTGCGCTCTCTCAGAGCTTCACGGACGGATTTGTCTACCCAGGGTTTTTGATTTGGGTAAACTTTCATTTTGGTAGTGGGGATTGTTTCTTTCACCCTAGTACAAACATAGTCCAGCACTGTCTCCGTGTAGGCATTAATGTTATCTGTGTCGCGGAACACATTCCAGTCTGTGTTGTGAAACACTGACCGGATCGTATCCTCTGACGTCACATCCCATTTCTGCACCTCTCGCGAGACTACGGGAGTACTTTTAATTCTCTGTCTGTACTTCGGTGTAAGAAAAATTGATGCGTGATCTGACTTACCGAAGCCACTATCAGAATGAGCCTTGTAGCCACCTTTAAATTGCGTGTAACAGTGATCTAGGATGTTACCGCCTCTGGTGTTGCAAGTCACATGCTGATAGAAGTCGGGCAATACCTTTCTCAGATTGGCGCTATTGAAATCTCCCAGAACTAAAATGGCGGCGTTAACATTCGCCTCTTGGATTCTATTTACCTCGTCGTGTAGTCTGGAGAGCGCAACCTTGTTGCTGGCTTCAGCTTGCGGTGGAATATACACTCCGACCAGGACGATCGCCGTTAACTCCCTCGGGAGGAAGAAAGGACGACACTTGATGGTTATATATTCCAGTTCTGGGGAGCAGTGGTTGGATAATTCCTTCACGTTAGTTGGGTCACTCCAATTTTTGTTCAACATGAAGGCAATACCTCCTCCACGTTGTTTACCGGATTCTGCTGTTCTATCCTTGCGGTGAATGAAGAAATGATCGGCCGGTTGGATGGCGTGGTCTGGGACTTCTGGCGCCAGCCACGTCTCGATGAAGCAGAGAACGTTACAGTCCCTAACGTCTCTCTGGAATTGAATCCTTGCTCGGATGTCGTCTAGTTTATTGTCTATTGATTGTACATTGGCTAGCAATATACTGGGTAGTGGTGTCCTGTGCCGCCTGGTTCTCAGCCTGTTACGGACTCCAGCTCTCTTTCCTCGCCGTCTGGGTCCTTTGTCCCCTGGGGGCGAGATCCGGTCCTGATGTCCTCAAGATCTCAACGGGCCATTGTTGCGGTTCAGAGAGCTGATCCAGAGAGTAATCCAGTCGGTAAGTTTCCCGTAATCCAATGTCCAATATCTATCTATCTATCTATCTATCTATCTATCTATCTATCTATCTATCTATCTATCTATCTATCTATCTATCTATCTATCTATCTATCTATCTATCTATCTATCTATCTATCTATCTATCTATCTATCTATCTATCTATCTATCTATCTATCTATCTATCTATCTATCTATCTATCTATCTATCTATCTATCTATCTATCTATCTATCTATCTATCTCTCTCTCTCTCTCTATCTATCTATCTATCTATCTATCTATCTATCTATCTATCTATCTATCTATCTATCTATCTATCTATCTATCTATCTATCTATCTATCTATCTATCTATCTATCTATCTATCTATCTATCTATCTATCTATCTATCTATCTATCTATCTATCTATCTATCTATCTATCTATCTATCTATCTATCTATCTATCTATCTATCTATCTATCTATCTATCTATCTATCTATCTATCTATCTATCTATCTATCTATCTATCTATCTATCTATCTATCTATCTATCTATCTATCTATCTATCTATCTATCTATCTATCTATCTATCTATCTATCTATCTATCTATCTATCTATCTATCTATCTATCTATCTATCTATCTATCTATCTATCTATCTATCTATCTATCTATCTATCTATCTATCTATCTATCTATCTATCTATCTATCTATCTATCTATCTATCTATCTATCTATCTATCTATCTATCTGCCTGCCTGCCTGCCTGCCTACCTACCTACCTACCTACCTACCTACCTACCTACCTACCTACCTACCTACCTACCTACCTACCTACCTATCTATCTATCTATCTATCTATCTATCTATCTATCTATCTATCTATCTATCTATCTATCTATCTATCTATCTATCTATCTATCTATCTATCTATCTATCTATCTATCTATCTATCTATCTATCTATCTATCTATCTATCTATCTATCTATCTATCTATCTATCTATCTATCTATCTATCTATCTATCTATCTATCTATCTATCTATCTATCTATCTATCTATCTATCTATCTATCTTCCTAATTTATGCAAATTACATGTCGTCAGCTTGTGACTGCAACTTGTTCCTGTTTGCGGACGACTCAGCCCTGCTGGTCTCTGACAAGAACAAGTTACAGGTTGAAAAAACCCTCAGCTCAGAACTAGGCAAAATCTGCATATGGCTCGCTGATAACAAACTATCATTCATTACACATGGGCAAAACAGAGTCCATTCTCTTCGGTTCAAATAACAAACTCAGCAAGACCGACGGCTTCTCAGTTACAGTGGGTGACAATATTGTCACAAGGAAAGAAGATATTACCTACCTGGGTTCCATCCTAGAGGCAAATCTTTCCTTTCCAATGTAATAAAAAAAGTCAACCAACGAACTCAATTCTTGTACCGGATCTCCTCACTGGTAAACAAGAATACCCTGAAGACTCTAGCAGGAGCACTCATTCAAGGGTACTACGACTATGCTTGCACCTCATGGTACCAAAGCACCTCAAAGGCGCTAAAAACTAAATTACAAACATCTCAAAACAAACTGGTCAGACTACTGCTTGACCTTACTCCTAGAACCCACCTCACCCCTGCCCACTTTGACAACCTAGGATGGCTTAGAGTAGACGACAGAGTACAGCAACTTGCAATGGGCCTGGTCTACAAGATACACTAGATGACCGAGGTACCCATGTACATGACAAAATACTTCCCAACGGTCAGTGAATACCACCATCACAACACCAGAGGGAGCTCCACAAATCATGTTAAACCCAGATTCGGCTCAAACAAGGGACTAAACACGTTTCGCAATTATGCCACATCAATGTGGAACGCCCTACCCAAAGCTGTAAAGGAATGTGAATCACTACCCACTTTCAAAAACACTCTCAAAAAACACCTAAGGGAGACTGCAACTCGAAACTGGCCCCTGTAAATGTCCGAACACAACCCCCTCCAATGTACAGTAAATTACCAAGTATGGTCTTGTCAATAATCCAATGTACAGTTTTGTTTGTACAGTTGTACAGTGTCCCCCACCCACCCCTCTTACCCAACCCCCCCCCCCCACTCCTACACAACCCCCCCCCCCCCCACCTCCAATGTACAGTCCCCCCCCACCCCCACCTACCCAATCCAATGTACAGTTTCTACGTCAAATGTATATACTCTTTTTTTTCTGGACTCTTTTTGTATCACAAACAGTACTGTAATTGCAAATCTGGTATGTCATAAATGTATAGATGTAGCAGTACTGTCTATCTGTATGTCATGTATGTCATATATGTTACGATGAATTGAAAATGGGGGACCCTGATGTAAACAAGACGAAAGTCTTTCTCTGGTCTGCATCCCCTTAACAATTGTATGTATTGAGCTGTACTGTACTGTACCCATTCTGCAATCTGTTAATAAAGTTTGCAATCAATCAATCAATCAATCAATCAATCTATCTATCTATCTATCTATCTATCTATCTATCTATCTATCTATCTATCTATCTATCTATCTATCTATCTATCTATCTATCTATCTATCTATCTATCTATCTATCTATCTATCTATCTATCTATCTATCTATCTATCTATCTATCTATCTATCTATCTATCTATCTATCTATCTATCTATCTATCTATCTATCTATCTATCTATCTATCTATCTATCTATCTATCTATCTATCTATCTATCTATCTATCTATCTATCTATCTATCTATCTATCTATCTATCTGCCTGCCTGCCTGCCTACCTACCTACCTACCTACCTACCTACCTACCTACCTACATACCTACCTACCTACCTACCTACCTACCTACCTACCTACCTACCTACCTACCTACCTACCTATCTATCTATCTATCTATCTATCTATCTATCTATCTATCTATCTATCTATCTATCTATCTATCTATCTATCTATCTATCTATCTATCTATCTATCTATCTATCTATCTATCTATCTATCTATCTATCTATCTATCTATCTATCTATCTATCTATCTATCTATCTATCTATCTATCTATCTATCTTCCTAATTTATGCAAATTACATGTCGTCAGCTTGTGACTGCAACTTGTTCCTGTTTGCGGACGACTCAGCCCTGCTGGTCTCTGACAAGAACAAGTTACAGGTTGAAAAAACCCTCAGCTCAGAACTAGGCAAAATCTGCATATGGCTCGCTGATAACAAACTATCATTCATTACACATGGGCAAAACAGAGTCCATTCTCTTCGGTTCAAATAACAAACTCAGCAAGACCGACGGCTTCTCAGTTACAGTGGGTGACAATATTGTCACAAGGAAAGAAGATATTACCTACCTGGGTTCCATCCTAGAGGCAAATCTTTCCTTTCCAATGTAATAAAAAAAGTCAACCAACGAACTCAATTCTTGTACCGGATCTCCTCACTGGTAAACAAGAATACCCTGAAGACTCTAGCAGGAGCACTCATTCAAGGGTACTACGACTATGCTTGCACCTCATGGTACCAAAGCACCTCAAAGGCGCTAAAAACTAAATTACAAACATCTCAAAACAAACTGGTCAGACTACTGCTTGACCTTACTCCTAGAACCCACCTCACCCCTGCCCACTTTGACAACCTAGGATGGCTTAGAGTAGACGGCAGAGTACAGCAACTTGCAATGGGCCTGGTCTACAAGATACACTAGATGACCGAGGTACCCATGTACATGACAAAATACTTCCCAACGGTCAGTGAATACCACCATCACAACACCAGAGGGAGCTCCACAAATCATGTTAAACCCAGATTCGGCTCAAACAAGGGACTAAACACGTTTCGCAATTATGCCACATCAATGTGGAACGCCCTACCCAAAGCTGTAAAGGAATGTGAATCACTACCCACTTTCAAAAACACTCTCAAAAAACACCTAAGGGAGACTGCAACTCGAAACTGGCCCCTGTAAATGTCCGAACACAACCCCCTCCAATGTACAGTAAATTACCAAGTATGGTCTTGTCAATAATCCAATGTACAGTTTTGTTTGTACAGTTGTACAGTGTCCCCCACCCACCCCTCTTACCCAACCCCCCCCCCCCACTCCTACACAACCCCCCCCCCCCCCACCTCCAATGTACAGTCCCCCCCCACCCCCACCTACCCAATCCAATGTACAGTTTCTACGTCAAATGTATATACTCTTTTTTTTCTGGACTCTTTTTGTATCACAAACAGTACTGTAATTGCAAATCTGGTATGTCATAAATGTATAGATGTAGCAGTACTGTCTATCTGTATGTCATGTATGTCATATATGTTACGATGAATTGAAAATGGGGGACCCTGATGTAAACAAGACGAAAGTCTTTCTCTGGTCTGCATCCCCTTAACAATTGTATGTATTGAGCTGTACTGTACTGTACCCATTCTGCAATCTGTTAATAAAGTTTGCAATCAATCAATCAATCAATCAATCAATCTATCTATCTATCTATCTATCTATCTATCTATCTATCTATCTATCTATCTATCTATCTATCTATCTATCTATCTATC
>NC_140168.1:187432998-187518783 GCF_963971535.1 Notolepis coatsorum
GACGACTCAGCCCTGCTGGTCTCTGACAAGAACAAGTTACAGGTTGAAAAAACCCTCAGCTCAGAACTAGGCAAAATCTGCATATGGCTCGCTGATAACAAACTATCATTCATTACACATGGGCAAAACAGAGTCCATTCTCTTCGGTTCAAATAACAAACTCAGCAAGACCGACGGCTTCTCAGTTACAGTGGGTGACAATATTGTCACAAGGAAAGAAGATATTACCTACCTGGGTTCCATCCTAGAGGCAAATCTTTCCTGTGACAAAATGGCATCCAATGTAATAAAAAAAGTCAACCAACGAACTCAATTCTTGTACCGGATCTCCTCACTGGTAAACAAGAATACCCTGAAGTCTCTAGCAGGAGCACTCATTCAAGGGTACTACGACTATGCTTGCACCTCATGGTACCAAAGCACCTCAAAGGCGCTAAAAACTAAATTACAAACATCTCAAAACAAACTGGTCAGACTACTGCTTGACCTTACTCCTAGAACCCACCTCACCCCTGCCCACTTTGACAACCTAGGATGGCTTAGAGTAGACGACAGAGTACAGCAACTTGCAATGGGCCTGGTCTACAAGATACACTAGATGACCGAGGTACCCATGTACATGACAAAATACTTCCCAACGGTCAGTGAATACCACCATCACAACACCAGAGGGAGCTCCACAAATCATGTTAAACCCAGATTCGGCTCAAACAAGGGACTAAACACGTTTCGCAATTATGCCACATCAATGTGGAACGCCCTACCCAAAGCTGTAAAGGAATGTGAATCACTACCCACTTTCAAAAACACTCTCAAAAAACACCTAAGGGAGACTGCAACTCGAAACTGGCCCCTGTAAATGTCCGAACACAACCCCCTCCAATGTACAGTAAATTACCAAGTATGGTCTTGTCAATAATCCAATGTACAGTTTTGTTTGTACAGTTGTACAGTGTCCCCCACCCACCCCTCTTACCCAACCCCCCCCCCCCCCACTCCTACCCAACCCCCCCCCCCCCCCCCCCCCCCCACCTCCAATGTACAGTCCCCCCCCACCCCCACCTACCCAATCCAATGTACAGTTTCTACGTCAAATGTATATACTCTTTTTTTTCTGGACTCTTTTTGTATCACAAACAGTACTGTAATTGCAAATCTGGTATGTCATAAATGTATAGATGTAGCAGTACTGTCTATCTGTATGTCATGTATGTCATATATGTTACGATGAATTGAAAATGGGGGACCCTGATGTAAACAAGACGAAAGTCTTTCTCTGGTCTGCATCCCCTTAACAATTGTATGTATTGAGCTGTACTGTACTGTACCCATTCTGCAATCTGTTAATAAAGTTTGCAATCAATCAATCAATCAATCAATCAATCAATCTATCTATCTATCTATCTATCTATCTATCTATCTATCTATCTATCTATCTATCTATCTATCTATCTATCTATCTATCTATCTATCTATCTATCTATCTATCTATCTATCTATCTATCTATCTATCTATCTATCTATCTATCTATCTATCTATCTATCTATCTATCTATCTATCTATCTATCTATCTATCTATCTATCTATCTATCTATCTATCTATCTATCTATCTATCTATCTATCTATCTATCTATCTATCTATCTATCTATCTATCTATCTATCTATCTATCTATCTATCTATCTATCTATCTATCTATCTATCTATCTATCTATCTATCTATCTATCTATCTATCTATCTATCTATCTATCTATCTATCTATCTATCTATCTATCTATCTATCTATCTATCTATCTATCTATCTATCTATCTATCTATCTATCTATCTATCTTAAAGCCCAACTTGCAGGTTAAACCCTACTCTTCAATTATGGGTAGTTTACATCATTGGTATCTAATTTCATTATTTATTTTTCTCCATTTGACGCCGGAAATGCCACTCAGAAAGGGGTAAAAAGGTCCACGCACGAATAACATGCACGCGCGAATCAAAAAAGCTTATCAGAGCTATCAGGCCCATGACGTCACGTGGGGTATCTTTCCCCTACTTCTGATCCACTACAAGGAGTTTTGACGAGTGCAGAAAGCTATTTCCTTATTCCAAATGGACGCCTTACAAGACGCAAATGGGTTTAATCGTCGGAGACTTTGATGGACCAGTTACAACTGGTTGAAACAAGGTAGTTATAATGTTTTTAATGTCGTAAAAAAAGAACTACATTTACCACTAGGCAGCCTCTTGTTCAGTACAGCAGCGCTACTGGTCTGTGGGCTGTCGCCTTATCCCCGGGTCATAGTACCAAGCTGGCTATATCGCTCTGGCTAACGTTACCCCGCTAACGTTAGCATTATGTCTACTGTCATCAAGTCAAGTCAAGAGTTTTAATTGTTTCGAGAATTCTGGCTACCAAGCTAAGCTAAGCTACGTTAGCTAACTTAGCCAGCTTCTAACGGTGTATACACAATATGTACAACGACACAATGATTTTCATTATTACAAATATGGTAACGTGGTTGTGGCTTTTATAAATAGTGGTTAGCTTTAGAGATGGATGGCTATGATCACGGAGCAATAGTGTTGTTAGGTGAAACAGATACATTTTCATTCATTACTCCTCGGCTAGTAGTAGCAAGGCTCTCTGCCTGCCACTAGCTGTGTGTGACTCTCAAAGCCCCCTGGTGCCCTGCACCTGACGACATCATTTCGATTACACATGCACATTATGAACCATTGATTAAAATATCCACGTGCGTGGTGATTGTGTTGGGCAGACAAAATGTTTGATAAAAACGCTAAAACTGGGTCAATTTCAATAAAAAAAAATGTCCATCTGCATGAAATTCACAGTTGGCCTAGTCCACATTGTTTATTGAACAAAAATACAACCTGCAAGTTGGCCTTTAAGGTTAGGGATTATGGGTAGTTTAAGGTACCAGTGTGGTTAAGGTTATAGTTAGTTTAAGGTAACAGTTTTAGTTTAATGTAACAGTGTAGTTAAGGTTAGGTTTAAGGTTATGGGTAGTTTAAGGTAACAGTCTGGTTTAGGTTATGAGTAGTTTAAGGTAACAGTGTGGTTAAGGTTGGGGATAAGGTTATGGTTAGTTTAAGGTAACAGTGTAGTTAAGGTTAGGGTTAAGGTTATGGTTAGTTTAAGGTAACAGTGTAGTTAAGGTTAGGGTTATTGTTGTGAAGGGCCAGATTAAACCGAATATATATATTTATTTATATATATATATTTAATTGTATTTGTATATTCTCTAATATTCCCTGATATCCCTTGTATATTCCTTGTACAATATGCATTGAATATCCATTATAGCCTACTAAACATCCCATAATAGTCTCCATTCTACTATTGGTCGAGACCTTGGTGCCAGGCTGCCATACCCCTCAGACCCAGTTCAAACGTACCGCTCGACATGTACGAACAAGTCCTAGTTCCGCGTAGGAATTTGGCTACCGCACCACTAATGGGACTATTTGTTCATAGTGCGTATATATACTGCGCTACTAAAGTAGGACTTTCTTTTCAGTCCAGTTTCTTACCCTCCAATAGAGTCACAGACGTAAAGCCTCCCCGCGATGCCACGTGTGGGAGTAAGGCCAAGTTCGGCCTACCATCGGTATTGAGACATCGTGTATATTAATATTTGAATAGTCATATTTGGCACTATATCGTCGAGTTGGACGTAGTCTATTAAGCTAATAATAGTCTGTTAATATATAGTGCTTCGTGCGGTGAGAATACTACCGTAGTCAGTACCCCATCGTTTCGGGCAGAGAACTGGCTGCTTACCCAGGGTGGTTGACCCTATGTGAAGCTGCACCCGAGGAGCCCCAGAGCCGACGAGCGAGTGGACCTGTATACCGGATTATTCTACCGACGACAGCCCGCCTTCCCAGGCACGGATTATGCTTTGGATACTTTGATTATTCTATGGATAAAGACCCCCGACACTACCGTGTGTTGGAACCCCCCCCCCTGGAGAGGACGCAAGGTGAGGAGACGCTCTGCAAGACGAGGTCTCTCCACATCTCTCCCCCGTGGACCGGAGAGAGCCGGCCCACAAAGAGTCCACCTGCTTTCATCTGTGGTCCAAGGATCGCCGGCGCATTGAACGGCACTACAGTGGGTTCACCTGGGATACCCTTGGCCGGACGAGGCAGCTGGATTCTACCCCCCCCCCCCTCCTACTCCTGTCGGCTTACAAGCGACCGGATTAACCCCCTCTAGTGTATCCAGCCTATAATCATTAAAGTATCATTGCTGTTATTCCTTAACTATTCCAGGTCGTATATTTACCACCTGCGCCTTCAGAGATTGGACATTATCTATTGATATACCGACGAATACTCCACCATCGCTGTGTAGGAAATAAAGACCTGTTTCTAATTCGTACATTTGTGTTGGATCCGTTTCATCTACGTGAGAGTGTTCATGATAATATATTTATGCCGTGTACTGGGTGGCCGAATATTAAGTACAAAGGTAGTGGTAGTAAGTATCATATCTAGTAATACAGTCAGGGAATTGTACCCCTCAGTTACAATTGGTCCTTCGAGCCGGAGGGTAATTAGTGTAATATTAATATAGTGTTATTAATATTGAAATGGCCTATGATGAACACTCCACGAAACGATCCTCCTAACCAACGCCCGCAGCGCGAACGACGGCTCCCTCAGTACTTAGAGGCTTACGCTGTCAGTCAACAACCTAGTCTTCTACTAACAGTAAACGCGGTAAAACTAGAAAGTAAAAGTATGTCTAACCCCAACGCCCAGACTACCCCGACCATAGAGGCCCCTACGGGCTCTAATGTAACTGACCAAGTTCACGGTGGGGACCAGTGGGAACCAGACATGACTTCACACCCCGCCAGTACTGAAGAAGTAGTCCCCGATGAGTCCCGGGAGGAATACAACGCTACCGAGAGAGAACTCGGCACGGAAGAAGACGGGGAGAGCACCGTGGAGATAGAGCTACAAGGCTCCGCAAGGAGTACCCCGAGGGAAGGCTCCCCTATACAACCGCCTTCTCCCAGCGAGGCAGAGAGGACCCTACAGCAGGCATTCCTCGTCAGCCTGAAAGCCTCTACTGAACGCGATAGACTCCAGGGTGAACGCGATCGATTGCAGCTACAGCAACGGAGCGAAGAAGAGCACATACGCCTGGAAATAAGACGCATTCAGATGGAAGAGAATGTGGCCCGAGACCGAGCAGACAGCCAGCGAGCAGCTGCTGGTGCTCTACGGGACGCAGAGCGCGACAGACAGCAAGCGCAACTAATAGAACAGCTGATCAGACGGACAACACCCTCTCCCTCCGCCAGAGGCTCCAGGAACTCGTCTAGACACACCTCCAGGGCGGCATCACCTAGCCGAGTAAACAACCCTGAACTTGACCAACAGACGAGGTCTATACCCCCCACAGACCACCTCCCCCCACCGGTCCAAGCGAGACCTAGCAACCGGGAAGGAGCAGCATATCCTGTGGAGAGGCTAAACCAGAGACTACAAGCACTGGATGACCTAACTGAAGACGAAGAGGAAGAGGAGGAGAACCGCGCCCGAAGACAGCACAGTACTCTACCGGACCAGGAGGTCCGGTACAGCCCAGGCTATACTCCCGCGGAGCTGCGCTACAGACCCCCGACTCTATACACGGGTGAGCACGACGCACGACCCGCACCGAGGAACAGCACCTGGACAAGCGGGCCATGGTACACTGCCGGTACCAGCCCATACCAAGGAGCGGGAGGAGACTCGCCTAGGAGGCCTCTCCCCCAACGCTCGCCGATGTATCCACAGTCAGCGTCATACATTGGCACGCCTATGGTACCCGACTTCACCCAAGAGAACCGGGCCCAGTATACAGAACTCCGCATGTGTCTGGAGACCATGTTGGTGGATGTATTGGATGAACGCCACAAATACGCCATCCTACTGCAGCACTTAAAGGTGCCCCGCGCACATAATATAGCGCTCGCCTACGCGACTTCCACCACCCCATACACAGCAGCGCTGGTAGCATTGGACCAGAGGTATGGGCGCATATGGGATTACGTGATCCAGGAGATCCGACACATCGACCGCTTACCCCCAGCAATAGACAATCGAGCACTGGACGACCTGTCCATCAGAGTGCAGTCCCTGGTAGGGATGTTGGGAGCGCAAAGAGAGAAGGGGAAGTATGAACTTTACGCCAACTCAAATGTGGAAAGGATCCTGGAGAAGCTGCCGCCCGCTCGTCAGGAGCGCTTTAGGCGGCAGAGGGACCACAGAGACCCGAATGGCCCCGAACCGAACCTCCTCGATCTAGCAGACTTCCTGGCGAGAGAAGTCAGCAGCCTACGGCTAGATACATTCGGACGGAGCACCCCTGGCTCCAGAGAAGGAACCAGACGACTAAATGATGGAAGAAGATCGGTGACTGTGATGCACCAATCGGAGTCAGTACCGAGCAGCAGGAGCCACAGTACCCCCTCCAGAACGGAGAAGTGGAAGATAGTGTGCCCCTACTGTGAGAAAGAACACTGGCTAGCGCAATGTGACTCCTTCCCCAAGCTGAACGCGGAGGAAGCAGGTCAATGGATAAAGTCCAACAAGCGCTGTTTTCGCTGTGCGCGCTCACACATGGCAGCCGAATGCCGCTTAAAGAAAAGGTGCACCAAGTGCGATGGAGCCCATCTGGACATACTTCACGACAGTAACAGACGGCGCCCTTCACCTGCACCATCCAGCCGCAAAGCGAGCGTCATGTACATCGATCCCGCCAGCAGCAGTGGAGCCCGAGTACTCCTAAAAGTAGTGCGTGTGACACTAAGCTACCAGAATAAAGTCCTGGACACTTACGCCGTCCTCGATGACGGGTCAGAGAAGACCCTGCTGCTCGCCTCCGCTGCGGCCCAGCTAGGGCTGCGGGGAAGCGAAACCCAAATGACAATTCGGACAATAAGACGAGATTTGAAGACGATAAAGGGCGAGAATGTCTCATTCTCTATCGCAGCAAGCGGCCAGCCTGAGCGACGGTACCAGATTGCAGACGCTTTCACCAGCCAAGAAATAGGACTGTCGCGGTACACATACCCCGTCGCCAAGCTGATGGAGAAATATGCACCTCTGCGCAAGTTACCGATCCCGCTCATAGACAATGCTATGCCGACCCTGTTGATAGGCTCCGACCATGCAGACCTCATTGTCCCGATAGACCGGGTTCATACCGGACCCCGAGGCTGTCCTGCAGCAGTCGAGACCCGTTTGGGATGGACTCTCCAAGGCCCGCTCGCCAAATCTCTCAACCGAAGTACAGCCACTAGATGTCTCCACTCCCGAGTCACAGAGGGAGAAACCGCACTCCTGCAACACGTAGAGCGGCTATGGAGCTTGGAACAAATGCCCTTTAAGAATGGAAAGAAAGACATTCGCTCTAAAGATGACATTTACGCAATTCACCTCCTCGAGACAGGGACCAAGAGAGTCCCGGTCAACGGCGTGTTGAGATACGCCACGCCACTCCTGCGGCGAGAAGGAATGCCTACTTTCCACGCCAAGACAGACGCCATAGAACGGTACCTGCTGAACACGGAGCGGCGCTTAGCCAAGAACCCCGCCCAAGAGAGTGTATACCGCGCTGAGATTGAGAAGCTCATCACAGCGGGACACGTCACAAAGATGGACATTAAAGAGGCTGACCAGACCACTGAATCGTGGTACGTGCCCCACCACAAGGTCCATCACAACGGTAAAGACCGCATAGTATTTAACTGCAGCTACCAGATCGGATCCCAAAATCTGAATAAAGAGTTACTGCCCGGTCCCACACTCGGCCCCTCCCTACTCGGCGTTCTACTCCGCTTCCGCCAGGAAAAGGTGGCCATCAGCGGGAACATTAAAGGAATGTTCCTGCAGGTGAGATTAGTAGAGGCGGACAAGCCCCTGTTACGGTTCCTATGGAGAGAGAAGCCAGGAGATGAGCACCCAGCCATCTACCAATGGGAAGTCCTCCCCTTCGGAACGACGTGCAGCCCCTGCTGTGCGACATTTGCACTACAGAAACATGTAGCAGAGGACCCAGCAGCGGACGAAGAGGTCCGACACAGCGTAAAGAACAGCTTCTACGTAGACAACTGTCTACAAAGCCTTTCAACCCAGGAAGAAGCCGAGGCTCTCCTGATTAAACTCCGCGCCTCATTGATCAAAGGCGGCTTTGATCTCAGGCAGTGGGCCAGCAGCGATCCGCAAGTACTGCGCAGCCTCTCCTCCGAGGACAAGGCAGCCAGCAGCGAGACCTGGATGGCTACAATCCCGGGAGAAGCCCAGGAGATGACCCTGGGATTGGTGTGGCGATTCAAAACAGATTCGCTTCACTACAGACACAAGCCCCTGACTACGGAGCAGGGAAGGCCGGCGGCGGCGCCGACCACCAGACGGAGTGTGTACACAACACTCGCCCGACAATATGACCCGCTAGGATGTATTCTACCGTACACCACCAGGGCAAAAATGATTGTACGAGCATTGTGGGACAAGGACCAGGGCTGGGACGACCCCATTCCCGCACACCTTGCATCCACCTGGAGAGAGTGGGAGATGGAGCTCCACTCACTCCCAGGCGTTAATATGCGCCGAAGCTACTTCCCACCCAAGGTGAGGCCAGAGACATGTAAAATGGACTTACACGTCTTCAGTGACGCCTCAGAGGTCGCATACGGATCAGTAGCCTACTTGCGGGCCCAAGACCAAGGGGGAGAGATCTACACAGCATTTGTCCTCGCCCGCTCGAGAATAGCCCCACGCAAGCAACAATCTATCCCACGTCTAGAGCTCTGCGCAGCCCTAGCCGGAGCGCACCTAGCCACGCTCATCCAACGTGAGCTCACCATACCGGTGTCTAGAACAATCCTGTGGTCAGATTCCACGACGGTACTCGCCTGGATCAAATCGGACTCATGCAAGTACAAAGTCTTCGTGGGAGTCAGAGTCACCGAGATTCAAGACTTAACCGAAGAGTTAACCGGAGAAACAGAGTGGCGCTACGTTGATACAAAACAGAACCCAGCTGACGTCATCACCCGGGGGATGCCCCTGGATGACCTCACCCGTCGCAATGTCTACAGTGACGGCCCCGCATTCCTAAGACTCCCGGAAGGACAGTGGCCCATGCCTATCCCGAGGGAAGCAAGTCCAGAGGAGGTGGAAATTAAGAAGTCTGTGTTCTGTGGATTGAGCACCGTAGCCTCCACCGACCCTAACATAAACGATTGCACGTCCATAGAGAGTGCACAACAAAGAACATTCCTGCGGAACCACCCGGAGTGCAAGTCCCCCGCTGATATGTCAGCGGCTAACTACGAGGAAGCAGAATTGCTTCTACTGCAGCGAGCCCAGAGAGACTCGTTCCCCGATGAATTGGCCTGTCTACAGGGAGGAAAACCCGTCCCATCCGACAGCAGATTAATTCACCTGGCCCCCGAGAGCGACGCTCATACCCTCATCAGAGTGGGTGGTCGCCTACGCAGAGCCCCCAATCTACCGGATGACATTAAATACCCGATCGTATTGAACAGCCGACACAAGGTCACAGAGCTGATTATAAAGAAATACGATGAGGATGTACATCACGCCAGGAGCAGTTTCCTACTGCACTACCTACCGTCTCTACAGACCCGCCAGAAGTGGGTAAAGGAGAGAGACAATTTGACAGAAGGAACAGTCGTCATGATTATTGATCAATCACTGCCCAGAGCTATGTGGCCGGCCGGCCGCGTAAGCAAAGTGATCACCGGTGCCGACGGCAAGGTCCGAGCAGCTGAAGTGCTCGTCCAGGGTCGCACTTACACCCGTCCCGTGGCAAGGCTCATAGAACTGCCTCGACTCCCAGACACAATCGATGATGACCATGACCCTACAACCCTATGACTTTGTGAAGTTGACTGACCCCTACAGCAAACCCTTATGTGTAAATAGACAACGCGATTAATCTGTCTCCGTTTAACTGATTAGGTCTGGGACCTATTCAGGGGGTGGCTGTTGTGAAGGGCCAGATTAAACCGAATATATATATTTATTTATATATATATATTTAATTGTATTTGTATATTCTCTAATATTCCCTGATATCCCTTGTATATTCCTTGTACAATATGCATTGAATATCCATTCTAGCCTACTGAACATCCCATAATAGTCTCCATTCTACTATTGGTCGAGACCTTGGTGCCAGGCTGCCATACCCCTCAGACCCAGTTCAAACGTACCGCTCGACATGTACGAACAAGTCCTAGTTCCGCGTAGGAATTTGGCTACCGCACCACTAATGGGACTATTTGTTCATAGTGCGTATATATACTGCGCTACTAAAGTAGGACTTTCTTTTCAGTCCAGTTTCTTACCCTCCAATAGAGTCACAGACGTAAAGCCTCCCCGCGATGCCACGTGTGGGAGTAAGGCCAAGTTCGGCCTACCATCGGTATTGAGACATCGTGTATATTAATATTTGAATAGTCATATTTGGCACTATATCGTCGAGTTGGACGTAGTCTATTAAGCTAATAATAGTCTGTTAATATATAGTGCTTCGTGCGGTGAGAATACTACCGTAGTCAGTACCCCATCGTTTCGGGCAGAGAACTGGCTGCTTACCCAGGGTGGTTGACCCTATGTGAAGCTGCACCCGAGGAGCCCCAGAGCCGACGAGCGAGTGGACCTGTATACCGGATTATTCTACCGACGACAGCCCGCCTTCCCAGGCACGGATTATGCTTTGGATACTTTGATTATTCTATGGATAAAGACCCCCGACACTACCGTGTGTTGGAACCCCCCCCCCCTGGAGAGGACGCAAGGTGAGGAGACGCTCTGCAAGACGAGGTCTCTCCACATCTCTCCCCCGTGGACCGGAGAGAGCCGGCCCACAAAGAGTCCACCTGCTTTCATCTGTGGTCCAAGGATCGCCGGCGCATTGAACGGCACTACAGTGGGTTCACCTGGGATACCCTTGGCCGGACGAGGCAGCTGGATTCTACCCCCCCCCCCCCCCCTCCTACTCCTGTCGGCTTACAAGCGACCGGATTAACCCCCTCTAGTGTATCCAGCCTATAATCATTAAAGTATCATTGCTGTTATTCCTTAACTATTCCAGGTCGTATATTTACCACCTGCGCCTTCAGAGATTGGACATTATCTATTGATATACCGACGAATACTCCTTGCCATAAAAGTGCATACTATTTCAATTCATAAATGTAATTAAGTGATTAAGTGCTTATTCTACACACCATCGCTGTGTAGGAAATAAAGACCTGTTTCTAATTCGTACATTTGTGTTGGATCCGTTTCATCTACGTGAGAGTGTTCATGATAATATATTTATGCCGTGTACTGGGTGGCCGAATATTAAGTACAAAGGTAGTGGTAGTAAGTATCATATCTAGTAATACAGTCAGGGAATTGTACCCCTCAGTTACAGTTATGGTTATGGTTAGTTAAAGGTAACAGTGTAGTTAAGGTTAGGGTTATGGTTATGGTTAGTTTAAGGTAACAGTGTTGTTAGGGTTAGGGTTAGTTTAAGGTAACAGTGTAGTTAAGGTTAGGGTTAAGGTTATGGTTAGTTTAAGGTAACAGTGTAGTTAAGGTTATGGTTATGGTTATGGTTAGTTTAAGGTAACAGTGTTGTTAGGGTTAGGGTTAGTTTAAGGTAACAGTGTAGTTAAGGTTAGGGTTATGGTTATGGTTAGTTTAAGGTAACAGTGTTGTTAGGGTTAGGGTTAGTTTAAGGTAACAGTGTAGTTAAGGTTAGGGTTAAGGTTATGGTTAGTTTAAGGTAACAGTGTAGTTAAGGTTAGGGTTATGGTTAGTTTAAGGTAACAGTGTAGTTAAGGTTAGGGTTATGGTTATGGTTAGTTTAAGGTAACAGTGTAGTTAAGGTTAGGGTTATGGTTAGTTTAAGGTAACAGTGTTGTTAGGGTTAGGGTTAGTTTAAGGTAACAGTGTAGTTAAGGTTAGGGTTAAGGTTATGGTTAGTTTAAGGTAACAGTGTAGTTAAGGTTAGGGTTATGGTTATGGTTAGTTTAAGGTAACAGTGTTGTTAGGGTTAGGGTTAGTTTAAGGTAACAGTGTAGTTAAGGTTAGGGTTATGGTTATGGTTAGTTTAAGGTAACAGTGTTGTTAGGGTTAGGGTTAGTTTAAGGTAACAGTGTAGTTAAGGTTAGGGTTAAGGTTATGGTTAGTTTAAGGTAACAGTGTAGTTAAGGTTAGGGTTATGGTTAGTTTAAGGTAACAGTGTAGTTAAGGTTAGGGTTATGGTTATGGTTAGTTTAAGGTAACAGTGTTGTTAGGGTTAGGGTTAGTTTAAGGTAACAGTGTGGTTATGGTTATGGTTAGTTTAAGGTAACAGTGTTGTTAGGGTTATGGTTAGTTTAAGGTAACAGTGTTGTTAGGGTTAGGGTTAGTTTAAGGTAACAGTGTGGTTAGGGTTATGGTTAGTTTAAGGTAACAGTGTTGTTAGGGTTATGGTTAGTTTAAGGTAACAGTGTTGTTAGGGTTAGGGTTAGTTTAAGGTAACAGTGTAGTTAAGGTTAGGGTTATGGTTATGGTTAGTTTAAGGTAACAGTGTTGTTAGGGTTAGGGTTAGTTTAAGGTAACAGTGTAGTTAAGGTTAGGGTTAAGGTTATGGTTAGTTTAAGGTAACAGTGTAGTTAAGGTTAGGGTTATGGTTATGGTTAGTTTAAGGTAACAGTGTAGTTAAGGTTAGGGTTATGGTTATGGTTAGTTTAAGGTAACAGTGTTGTTAGGGTTAGGGTTAGTTTAAGGTAACAGTGTGGTTATGGTTATGGTTAGTTTAAGGTAACAGTGTTGTTAGGGTTATGGTTAGTTTAAGGTAACAGTGTTGTTAGGGTTAGGGTTAGTTTAAGGTAACAGTGTGGTTAGGGTTATGGTTAGTTTAAGGTAACAGTGTTGTTAGGGTTATGGTTAGTTTAAGGTAACAGTGTTGTTAGGGTTAGGGTTAGTTTAAGGTAACAGTGTTCAGTTCAGTTCAGTTCAGAGTTTTTATTTGCCACATGGAATAATACAATCATAGTTTCTTCATTAAAAAATCATAAATAGCCATTCCATGGACAAAAGGAGCAGGAAGAAGAATAAATCTTATAATTACCTGCCCCTTATTCCTAAACTAACATGTATTTTCTTAATGGTCGGCGTATAACCTTATTTACACAAATAATCATTTATACCATTATAAAAGAAACACAATCCACAGTTAAACAAGAAAAATTTAAATAATAATAATAATGATAAAGAATAAAAAAGAAAAGAAAGAGAAGAGAAAAAAAAATCTCACTATTCAGATCACATTTTGATTTTCATACTGACTAAATATTTTTTTTTTATACATTTTTTTGAATTGATAAACACTGTTACATCCCTTAAGCTCGCTATGGAGAGAATTCCATAACTTTACACCAATAACTGAAGGACACATCTGTTTAAGTGTGGTACGTGCAAACTGATGTTTAAAATTGTATTTTCTCCTACTAAACTCACTTTCTAAATGAAAAAGATTTTGTAGTTTTTCTGGCAGTGTATTATTTCTTGCCCTAAACATAATTAACATTGTTTGAAACTTAACCATGTCTTCAAGTTTAATTATTCTAGATTTAATAAATAATATATTTGTGTGTTCTCGATAACTCACTTTATGTGTGAGTTAAGGTTAGGGTTAGTTTAAGGTAACAGTGTGGTTAGGGTTAGGGTTAGTTTAAGGTAACAGTGTAGTTAAGGTTAGGGTTAAGGTTATGGTTAGTTTAAGGTAACAGTGTAGTTAAGGTTAGGGTTATGGTTATGGTTAGTTTAAGGTAACAGTGTTGTTAGGGTTAGGGTTAGTTTAAGGTAACAGTGTGGTTATGGTTATGGTTAGTTTAAGGTAACAGTGTTGTTAGGGTTATGGTTAGTTTAAGGTAACAGTGTTGTTAGGGTTAGGGTTAGTTTAAGGTAACAGTGTGGTTAGGGTTATGGTTAGTTTAAGGTAACAGTGTTGTTAGGGTTATGGTTAGTTTAAGGTAACAGTGTGGTTAGGGTTAGGGTTAGTTTAAGGTAACAGTGTGGTTATGGTTATGGTTAGTTTAGGGTAACAGTGTTGTTAGGGTTAGGGTTAGTTTAAGGTAACAGTGTGGTTAGGGTTATGGTTAGTTTAAGGTAACAGTGTTGTTAGGGTTATGGTTAGTTTAAGGTAACAGTGTGGTTAGGGTTAGGGTTAGTTTAAGGTAACAGTGTGGTTATGGTTATGGTTAGTTTAAGGTAACAGTGTTGTTAGGGTTAGGGTTAGTTTAAGGTAACAGTGTGGTTAGGGTTGGTTGGGACGAGGGACCAGTAAAGTATGTCTCGGTAGTCTTCAGCAGCCCGATCTCACTTAAAACCCGAACTTTTTATCTTAATGTTAACCTCTTATCAAGCGGGCAGAAACGTGGCAATTATTTTTACTTTAACTTGAGGACTGCATACTTTTTTTGCAAACCAAAACAACATACTGTAATGATCTGGGATCTTGTGTGTCACTGTACCCGGGGGGTGTGTTTCCCCCCGGGAGAGATAGGAGGTGGCACCGGAAGTTACGTGGTGTTCGTGGAATATACGTGAAGCGAGGAAGCTGTGTGTGTTCCTACCGAGTGAAGTATTGACCTGTATGTACTCATTGAAGTGGAATTAAATAACCCAAAAGAAACATGAACCACTCCTCATTCTTCCTAACAATACGGGTACGACAGAACGCTACAATACTTTATACTCCAGAAAAAAAAATCACTTTTAGTGGTAACGTAATTGTTACTCAAGTTTTTCTGTAGTAGTTAGTAGTCCAGAGGTAGTATTTCCCCAGAAGGTGGTATGGCTTACACATCCAGACAGAGAAATAGCCTGAAGCCTTATGTAGTACATATCCGAATTTCATAAAGATCCATTCAGAAATTAGTGATTGGGAGTGATTTTGGTAAACTGTGTACAAAGAAAAACTCAGTTTTCTCATAGACTTCAATTCATTTGGCTTCCTATTAAAGAATTTAGTTGTTCACCTAGATCCCTGATTCACACATCCCCACATGGGGTATCATTGGAAGCCACACTCATTGGCTGCAATGATCCACAATCATTTTCGAGATTGGATCTAGATTGACGGAACTACTGCAGCCTGAGTCGGGAGTGGTATTTTGCGCAATACCGTGTACTTTGCACAAGCCTCAAATACCGGCATGTAACTCGAGAACCGCTGAACGGATTTTGTCGGATTTTGACGCTATCGACAGGCAACAAATAAGCCTTCAATTCAATATATATATTGTATTACAAAATATGAACACACTAGGGGTCACCAAAATTCCGGTTGCAAAAAGTCCAAAAAACGTCCCGCCGGCGGGCTGTCGCAGCTTGTTAAAATAAACCATCATCATAGTATTGCTGTGTTGGTATCACATCATAGTATTGCTGTATTTGTATCAGGGTGGGTGTCTTGGTCTAGTGGTGAGAGCACTTACGCCACAAGCATTTGACTCCCGATCGCACGGTTTTTCCGCCAATATGAAACTAAAACACATTACTTATACAATACGTAAATACATTACTTAGGGCTATAACATAATGTACATTATGTACCTTTTTCATGTGGTCGATACATACTTTATTTCCATATTTCAAGCGAGATTAGGCCACCACAGGGAGCGGCGGTACCACTGTATTTCATTAAACAGAGCAGAGATGACGTCCTTGAAATACAAAGTGACAGGTCTCTGGGATTAGGTGGTATCGTCGAGAGAGAGAGAGAGAGAGAGAGAGAGAGAGAGAGAGAGAGAGAGAAATAGAGAGAGATAGAGAGAGAGAGAGGGAGAGGGAGAGGGAGAGAGACATAGAGAGAGAGAGCAATATATATAGAGAGAGAGACATAGAGCGAGAGAGAGACAGAGAGAAAGAGCTATAGCCGAGCCGTTCGGGTGTATTGTGAAGGTGAGAGAAACTACGGCGTGAGGGAACTAAAAGTTTATAGAATCGCTGATCCTGCGTCGGTGTCAGGGAGAAAGAAAAAAGAAAAAAATAACTTGGGCTTGCGTAAGCAAAGCTCTCCGCTGCCAGTAAAAGAAAATGGAAATGAAGCCAATTAGTAAATTGTAGTCCTGCATCCCACGTATACGGGATTCCCTGCTTCTAATCAACAGGCTACTTAGTGATATTAAGTGGAACAAAAAAGCAAAACATCAGCTGGAAAAAGGCGCCACGCATTAGCGAGGGTTGTTCCACTTGCATTATTAAGCAGCCTCATATGTTTGAGGCCGGAGCTTTGGCCAAGTACAAGTCATTATTATCCCCCAGAGCTGAATCGATTCTGGAATCCCTGCGTGTTATTTTTCATACCGTGTGGGGGGGGGTTCCGCACCCGTTCGCCAATGAAACCGCCGCGCGTGAATGACAAAGCGTGTTGAACTCTGCGTGCCGTCCATGCATCACCGTGGCGTCCATTAAAGCGAGGCTCTTTACTCCGGTAGTATTTACCGTTCTGAAATGACGGCGGTGTGTGATGAATTCAACAGGGTGCGTAATTTCCTAATGGCCGACTCCGTGCTCCCATCTTCGCGGCCCTCCGCGAGGCGTGTCATCAGAAACTAACCAACGGCCCGACCACGCTTATTAATGTGCCGCCGTGAACTACGGAGCGAGAAATCATGCACTGTACACTTTCCATATAAAACACACTGAGTTATTATAAACAGAGTCCACCCCCCGCCCTCCCTACAAAACACACTGACTTATTAGAGGTCATACATACGTCTCCTCGCCATTAATCATCCGAAACTAATCTCATGTTAAATAGCATTATCCCCTTGTTACCACTGTAATTACAGGCCGCTGGTTTAAAATACGGCCTGAGGCGGAGCGAAGCGGGTCACCTCTGAGCTCCAGGGGGGACCAAGGTAGGACGTCCCAGCAGTAGCTGGAGAGAATCAGGCCCCCTATATATGATATTATATGATACATTTATTGCTATTGCACCCCTCAACCAATATATTGGCCCGGGGCACAGCCCGGGAAAGAAGAGAAACAGAAAGACAGGAACAATAAGAAAACAGAAAACACATATGCAGGCCAACCAAGCAGACAGAACAGACGGACATAATACACCTGTCATACTACAACACAGAATTAGCTCAATGTTTTTTTATGGCGAAAAGGTTGGTTTTGAGCATGGCCTTAAAAGTCTGTAGAGTGTTTGCATATGTTATGTTTAGTGGGAGCTTGTTCCAGAGTTTCGGCGCTGCAACTGCGAATGCCCGGTTTCCCTTCGTCACCAGTCTTGAATGTGGGATTTTAAGGCACTGTTTGATCTGAGGGATCTGGAGGTGGCTGATTGGACCAGGAGTTCCTTTATGTAAGCTAGCGCGAGAATCCGGAAGTGTTGCGGTGGGCTATAGCTGTCGACCAGTGTTTGAATTTTTTCGAACTACACTTCCTGTCACATACTGTGGGGGTTCAAAGTTCAGCGTTCTGAATGAATCATATCAATAATTGTTATGATTCGCGATAATAAGCCACAAAAGGTAACGTTTTTGACAAATATTGAAACGCAGTTAGTTTCTCCTCCCTATTGTTAGCATGTAGGAACAATTAGATCTGAAATTATTTTCAAAACGGTTGCACTGTGGGGTAAATAAAAAAGTACACTAGATTACAGTAGATATCATTATCTGTTCTTATGCACGCCTGGTGATACTAAATCCAAATTGAACTCGGGTATTTGAAAGATAATATATGTATATATATATAAATGTGCGAATTGCCTATAATAAGGTCATGTATAAGCATCTATTCTATATTCTATAATAATATTTCAAATTGCATTGGTGGGAGAATTCAGTGCTGTATCTACAGAACCTTCGTTTTTTTTTTTTTTTTTTTTTTTTGTCTTTTTCCCCCTCCATTTTCCTCCGATTTTCTCCCATCCCAATGTTAGTCGTATGCCAATTCCCAGTCCCTTCCTGGTCGCTGCGCTTTACCCCCCACAGTCAGATCATTTGGGAGAATGGAGGCTACCACGTGCTTCCTCCGACACACGTCCAGCCAATCACCGCTTCTTTTCACCTGGCAGCGCGGATTCTCATTGAGAGGGCGTAGCGTGTGGGAGGACCACACTATCCCCCTCACGTCCAATCCGCGCTTAGCAGGCGCCCCGACCGAACTGTAGGAGTCGCTGTTTACAACGACCCGGACCCACCCCGCCAGCTTCTCCCACCCTCTGATACAGCCAATTGTATCAGTGCAGACGGCCAGCCAAGCTGGTGACAACCCCGGAGCTGTGAGCTGGATTCGAACAGGCGAACCAAGCTCACAGCTCCGGGGCTGGTGACGAACGCAATCTCCGCTCGACCACCTAACCGCCCAGAACCTTCGGTTTTATCATCTTCCCTTTATTAATTTCCTTAGATCTTTTGTACACATGATCTCAAGAGGGTACTGAACGAGATCAGTGGCAGTTTTTTAAGTTTGGTCATTATTATCATGGTGTTATTCACTGTCAAAGATGCAAAGAAAAATCTTAATTCATATTCTCCTTTGTTTCATCACAATTTAAGCAAGCCTAGTAATAGACACACTATTTCTGACACTGTGAATACATTCCCTGAGGTCCATAGATGTACCTAGATACCAAGAATATGCAAATAGCCCTTGTAGAAGTGGAGCAATATTCCATTTACCTAGGTATATATTTTACGCGGATTTTCACATCGTGTGGAACAGGTTAAGGCGTTGTAAGTGAACATGAGACAGGATCTTGAAATTAATTATTTGTTTTACCGGGAGCCAGTAAAGGGAGGCAAGGACTGCATGTCCTTGTCCAGTGCATTGCGCTTCACCTATTTTAAACTCAAAGCCGGGTTGTTGTTCATTTCAGTTTTGTTGACGATGCTTGTGTAGTATAATTTGCCTAATGTTAAATTATACATATTCTTAAAATAAGTATTACCTCCCAAGTTGGAATACAGGAGGAAGTAATTTAGAGAAAATCTTCCTGTGACCTTAAACAACTGAATGAGTATGGGGACCAGCTGTCCCAGATCACGTGAGCGAGGAAGTCTCTCAGAAACCAATTTTGTATACAGAACGCCTCAGTCAGCTTCAAAGCGACACACAACAGAAGGGTGATTCACCCCCAAAGACTCAAAATAATGATTCGGCCAATAACAGGAGATAACATTCAAATCACATACGTGATGAACATCTGTATCAACAGTGTTGTGTGAGTAGCTAGAATCAAATCAAATCAAATCAAATTTATTTATAGGGCCCGACAACACACGTTAATGTCCCCATGGGCCGTACAGGTCTTCTTTAAACAAGTCAAGAAGACAACATAACAATAAGTCAAGAACAGAACAAGAACACCATAAGGTCCAAATTTTTTTTAGATGAATGCAAATAAATGAAAGAATGCAAGCACTCCCAGACATACCCCACGCGAAGGTAAGGAAAAACTCACTAAAACCTAACAATAGGGAAAAAAGCTCCACAGGCAGTGTGGAGGAGAGAAACCTTAGAAGGGCCATTCAAGGGGGGATCTCCCTTCTTAGATGTTGGTGATAGTAGTGTTGCAGACGGACAGTTGGTAAGCATGCACTCATGTGTGTGGTGAAACACAGATGAGTGCATGCAATAGCAACTGTAAATTTTGAAAAATTAAAGATAGAGCTAATAGCGATAGCAACTGAACATTTTGAAAGATTAAAGATAGAGTTGATAGCGGATCTATTTGAGGCAGAGGGGCGGCGCAAAGAGGGTCACGTCCTCCCCGTCTTAGTCACGGGACATTCAACACTCCGGTCGTTGCTCAGGGACAGCCGGAGACAGGGAGATAGGGGGTGGCGCAGAGAGGGTCGCTAGACTATGCTGCTCTTGAAAATTACTTAAAATATAATCATGAAATAAAGCTTCTGGTTGAATCAAGCCTTTTTAAAGAAGTAACTTGAAGTAATACATCCTCAAAGTATTATATGGGATAAAGTATATATCTTTTAAGAATAACTTATTCTGTAACTAATGCAAAATTATCAGAACATGCTGGGAGGAACTGAGGAAGGGAGACAACGCATTTGCATATAAGCAGACTCAAGCAGCTGTTTCCTCAGAAGTGTGAAAAGCCAACTGCTGCAGGGACCCAGACCACAGGAAGGAGATAATGTTTAGAACTTAGGACATTAGAAATTTATTTTTCCATATTCAATTTAAACCAGACTAAAGTACAATTATTACTGAAGTGATGTGTTTAACCTGGGAAACATTTTGATAGTAAACATGGAGTGGTTTATAGCCAAACTACAGGAATAAGGGAGGTCAAGTGATTTTACTAAAGTACAAGACTATTGTGTAAACTAATTAAGTTTGAGTATCCATGGTAACTGGTTGAATTAGTATCATTTAAGATAATTATTTACAAAAGCTCTGTTTTAAAGATAGATTTTGATACTCTGAACTGAAAATAACTCCTGTGAATGTGAGCTTTGTGATTTACTCTGGGACAAAACAGTTAATGTGTTGTGTTGAAATATGTGTCTTTGAGAGAAGTACCTTAATATTCATATATCATGTGTTGTAACTGTAATAGTAACAATGCTTTAGTCTTAAAATGAGTTGTAAAGAATTACTGTCTTTTGCTGGGCAGTTAGGGATAAGCCACGCCTACATTTTCAAACTGAAAACTAACTGTTTGGGGATTGGAGGAAAACCTGTTATGATGTCACTAGCTGTGATGTCATCAGCTGGACCCTGGCCTGCTATAAATATGGGGCCACAAGACACTGTGAGAGGAGATGATTGAGAAAGCAGGAGAAGATTGGACAAAGCCTCATCGATGAAGAACAACTGCATATCCACGCTGTTAAACCCAGATTATCACGGAAGACAGTGTTGACAATACCAGTGAAATTTTTTGTTAGACTAAGTTTGGATGCCGAGAACAACCTGAATTGTTGTACACTACAATTGTTTTGGAGATACATCAAGTGTTTTTGAGAAGCTAATATTGATTGATTTTTGTCAATAAATATTCAGTCAAGAAGACGTTGAGCGAATGTGTGGACATCCATTCTTAACAAGAATACTACATTTGGTTTGATAACAACGCAAGTACAGAGTATCATTATCAGACACAACACTTGAAAAATAGGACAACACTTAATAAATGCAATGCTGCATATGCAATAAACATGAAGCATTTAATTAATTGACAACACCCCCCCCCCCCAAATAGTTCTACAGAAAAGGCTTGCTTATAAATAGCAATTTTCACAATGATAAAGAAAAGTTAATTATATTTTACAGTCAATCTCAAAATAATCAAAAACATAATTTGCCACTTATATTACTTCGATATTGCACTGAGCACAACCCAGGGGAAAGTATAGCCTTTGGCAGCTGCATGCACTATATAAATTAATTTATTTAAGACCATGTGGTTTTAATGCAATCTGGTTCTAGTGTATCCATCCAGTCAACACTTTCACAGTATAATATATAGAGACTGCAATGGATGCACTAAATGAAGGATGCAAACACTCGTGTAAGAAACGGGTGCTAATCTAACATCAAATAAGTGAAGAACATTAATTCCTATAACTGCAATGTTAAACTTTTTATATGTTTTATTTTATGCCACCCTCCATAGATAATTACTCCTGAAGTGGGGATTAAAGTTGATACCTAACAAATTATCATGAATTAATTCTGTATACTAGTGTGCACAGGGCATACAAATGGTATAGTGTGTAGCATATAAGTGTTTATGAACTGTTTTAATGTATTCATTATCTTAACGCCAAATTGGATATATTTTCGACCACATAAGTATGAGTTATATTAACGCCAGTGCTGAAGAGTTTCATAATGGAAAACTACCTTTCTGGAACATAGAAGTTATATAGATTAATATGGGATTTTTATATTATGAAGAAGTTCCTTTTAGGAAATTCGCTTATTGTCTTTGCCAGAGAAGAAGATAGACACCAGTTTTCTTGAGAGGACGGTCCATTCTTCTCTGTTGTAGCTCCACCTCATGATTTAATGCCCATAATGCACTGTTGCACATGTAATTAACTCTTAGATGGACATCATATTCAGACCACATAAAATGCAAAACTGGGGTCAAAATGTGATCCAACTCCAACAAGTCAGCAGGATGGGTACACCTCTGGTCGCTAAGGGTCAGTGGTATTGTTCGTCCCGCCGTTCCAAGCTTGAGTGCACTCTGAGTGCATAGTAGTATAGACATACTGTAGTAGCATGGTAGGTAGGAGTTTAGGCATAGTATCATAGTAGATAATAGTATAGACATAGTAGCATAGTAGTAGAGACATAGTAGATAGTAGTATAGGCATAGTAGCATAGTACTGTACATAGTAGAGATAGTAGTGTAGACATAGTAGCATAGTACATAGTAGTATAGACATAGCACTGTAGCATAGTAGATAGTAGTGTAGACATAGTAGCATAGTACAAAATAGATAGTAGTATAGGCATAGTAGTTAGTCACTATGAATTGAAAATGGGGGACCCTGATGTAAACAAGACGAAAGTCTTTCTCTGGTCTGCATCCCCTTAACAATTGTGTGTATTGACCCGTACTGTATTGTAGCCATTCTGCAATCTATTAAACACAGTTTTCATTCATTCATTCATTCATTCATTCATTCAGATAGTATTATAGGCATAGTAATAATAATAATAATAATAATAATAATAATAATAATAATAATAATAATAATAATAATAATAATAATAATAATAATAATAATAATAATAATAATAATAATAATAATAATAATAATTACTTGCATTTATATAGCGCTTTTCTAGACACTCAAAGCGCTTTACAATGTAGGGTGGAAATTGCCTCCTTCACCACCACTGGTAGCACCCAACCTTGGGCTACGCAGGCTCAATGGCTACCATACACTGGCACCCCGCACACATCACACTACACAATGGCTGAACGGCTCAGGAGACAGGGATTGATATAAGCCAATTAAGGGGAAGGGATGATTAGGTGGCCTTGTCAGAGACCTGATTGGGAATTTGACAAGGAATGTCGGGGGAACCCCCTACTCTTTGCGATAGGCGTCCTGGGTTCTTTAACGACTGAATTCAGTCAGGACCTCGGTTTAGTGTCTCATCCAAAGGATGACACTCACAGCTGTACAGTGTCCCTATCACTGTAAAAGGGGCATTGTTACTGACAAGTCCAGAGGACAGAGTGCCCCCTGCTGGACAACAACACCACTTTCCGCCAGCAGCCTTGACCAGGGCTTGAACCGGTGATCTTCCGATCATGAGTCCGGAGCTCTACTCATGTAGCCATGTAGTAGCATAGTACATATTATATAGTAGTATAGACACAGTACTGTAGCATAGTAGATAGTAATATAGACATAGTAGCATAGTAGATAGTAGTATAGACATAGTAGATAGTAGTATAGATACTAGTATAGCCATAGTAGTGTAGACATACTGTAGTAGCATAGTAGTATAGACATAGTAGATAGTAGTATAGACATAGTAGATAGTAGATAGTAGTATAGACATAGTAGATAGTAGTATAGACATAGTAGCATAGTAGTATAGACATAGTAGATAGTAGTATAGACATAGTAGATAGTAGATAGTAGTATAGACATAGTAGATAGTAGTATAGACATAGTAGATAGTAGTGTAGACATAGTAGCATAGTAGTATAGACATAGTATATAGTAGTGTACACATAGTAGTATCGTAGATAGTAGTATATACATAGTAGCATAGTACACAGTAGTATTGACATAGTAGTATGTTAGATAGTAGTATTGACATAGTAGCATAGTAGATAATAATAATAATAATAATAATAATAATAATAATAATAATAATAATAATAATAATAATAATAATAATAATAATAATAATAATAATAATAATAATAATAATAATAATAATAATAATAATAATAATAATAATAATAATAATAATAATAATAATAATAATAATAATAATAATATTAATATTAATAATAATAACAATAATAATAATTGTTACAAAGGGTCAGATTAAACCGAATATATATATTTATTGCCTGAGATCCCATGTATAGTATTTGTATATCGTTTGATATCCCCTGTATATTCCTTGTACAATATATACGGAATATCCCTTTACCTGGTAGCAGGACAGACCATAATATTCGTTCTCCTATTGGAAGCGATCCCCTAGGCGCCACTGCCTTACCCCCTAAAGCTGACTTCAAGGGTACCGACGAGATATGTCTGTACATGCCCAGCTTCTGCCCACTAATACGGCTACCGAAAGCAGAATGGCACTATTTGTCCGTACATATAAATAGGGCGCAAGAAATGTAGAACTTCCCTTGCAGTTCCTCTTCAGTTCGCCTTCAGTTCAGTCTGGTTCAGTTATCCAAGCAACGTCTCACCCACTACGCAACGTGGGCAGAGCAGGGCTCGCATGGCCCCAAGATAGTCTCGTGTTATCCTAATACGTCTGTTTGTCGTATCGTTCTCTATTTATTAGTAAACCTTCATTACGAGTCAAAGACCACGTGGAGTGAGTAATTGTGCGTCGACATAGAGCACTTATTGCCCGTGCTAATAGTATAGTAACGTCAAGTTTAACCGTGCATTACCGCACCGGAGGATTTACACCGGAGCAGCAGCACCACGGGGGATTTACACCCCGCCCGCAGTGCCACTTTTCCGGCAAGGATTATTATTCTTCATTCTTCACCAAGCCGCTGGAAGCAGAGAACCGTCTACACCCACTGCTGTGGGATCCACGTGCCCGTGGGGACATCACTCAAGCCCGCTTCTGTCGCACCAGAGGCACCACGGCTTTCACCTGCACGGAGGCATCCTGGGACCAGGCTGCCTCTCCCCGCTGACCACACAGGGGTGATATTGCCCCCGTGAACCATTGACTTGCCTAGAGCTTTGCCTCCCTCTGCTGGCTTACAACCGGTAGTACCCCCTTTCCCAGAGCACCATAGAGATCATCCTTAATATCCATTATTGATTTACCTGCACATTCTATTTGCCTTATAAGCGCAATCTAAGCAAAGTATATTATGTAATACTATTCCTTTATGTAATAAATATTGTAAACGAGTATCTTGTGTGGAAAACCGTGTTATTGTGGGAGTGTTCTAATCTAAAATACTTATGTACAGTATTGGCCAGGAGTACATAGACGGTAGTGATTTAATGATATCAGTACTTGATTAATACAGTCAGGGAATTGTACCCCTCAGTTACAATTGGTCCTTCGATAGCCGGAGAATAATCAGCGTAATATTAATATAATATTAATATTGACATGGCCGATGACGAACACTCCACAAACGGTTCTCCTAAGCTGGATCGCCCGCAGCGCAGACGACAGCCACCTCCCTACCTAGAGGCATACTCTGTCAGTCCAATACCTAGCTTTAAAGGGAAGTTAAACGCGGAAAAAGTAGAAAGTTAAATTATGTCCGACCCTAACAACCAGGTTACCCCGACCACAGAGGCCCTAGTGGGTGCTAATGTAACTGACCAAGCTCACGGTGGGGACCAGGAGGGAACTGACACGACTTTACCCCCAGACAATACCGAACAAATAGCCCCCGATCAGCTCCGGGAGGAAGACAACCCTAAAGAGACGCGCACCCAGGAGATGGATCTCCTCGGTGCGCAACAGGAGAACGGGTCTCCAACAAGTACTGCCGGGAGCCGATCGCCCCGAACGGCGTCTTCCCCCAGCCCGCGGACAAGATGCTGGCGCAAGCACTCATCGCCACCCTGGCAGCCTCCACCGAACGCGATCGACTTCAAGCGCAACAGACGCGCGAGCGCGAACAGTTTGCAGGCGAGCGAGAGCGCTTCCAGGCGCAACAAAGGAGTGAAGACGACCGCATAAGGCTGGAGACCAGACGCCTCCAGACAGAAGAGAACATTGAGAGAAGCCGCGCCGATGCACAGCACGCCGCCGCAAATGCACAGCTCCACGCTGCCCATGCCAGCGCCAATGCCCAGCGCGACGTCGCCAACGCACAGCGCGACGCTGCCCAGGCCAGCGCCAATGCGCAGCGCGACGCCGCCAATGCCCAGCGCGAAGCAGCGCGCGACGCAGCCCATGCCCGGCGCGAGGCAGAGCGCGACCGGCTGCAGGCGGAGCTGATGGACAAACTGGTGGCCATGGCGACACCCCCTCACTCCGCACGGAGCTCCCAGAGATCGTCCAGACACGGGTCTAGGACACATTCCCCTACCTGACGAAGCGACCCGGGACCCCGCCAACAGGAGGAGCCTGTCCACGTCTCTGAACCCCCTCCCCAGCCGGTCCATACGAGACCTAGCAACCGGGGTACAGAACCGAACCACGCCGAGAGACTGAACAAAAGACTCCAGGTCCTAGCAGAGGAAGAGGAGGAGGAGGAAGAGGAGTGTCAAGCCGACCAGCAGCAACGTGCTCTGGCCCAGGAGGCCCAGTACAGCCCCGACCAGCAGCAACGTACTCAGGACCAGGAGGTCCAGTACAGCCCAGAAGTCAGCCCCGAGGCCCTGCGCTACAAACCCCCGACTCAACTCACGGGTGAGTTTGACGCACCGCCAGCCCCGAGGAACAGCACCTGGGTACCCGACCTTCGGTACCCACCAAGTACCAGCCCAAGACGACACGCAAGAGGAGACTCGCCTAGGAGGCCTCTCCCCCAACGCTCACCGATGTATATGTATCAGTCACCCACAGCGTCATACATTGCCACGCCGTCATTTCCAGACTTCGCCTATGAGAGTCGAGCACAGTACACGGAGCTCCGGATGTGCTTAGAGACAATGATGGTGGATGTCGCTGATGAACGCCACAAGTATGCAATATTACTGAAGCACCTGAAAGTACCGCGAGCGCACAATATAGCGCTGGCCTATGCCACCTCTTTGACACCATACACAGCGGCCCTAGCGGCGCTGGACCAGAGATATGGACGTATATGGGATTACGTAATAGAAGAGATAAGGCATATTGACCGCTTACCCCCAGCCACAGACAATCGCTCACTAGACGACCTGTCAATCAAAGTGCAGTCCCTGGTGGGGATGCTGGGAGCTCAACGGGAGAAGGGCAGGCATGAGCTATACGCCAACTCTAACGTTGAGAGGATTTTGGAGAAGCTGCCACCCGCAAGACAGGAGCGCTTTAGGCGGCAGAGGGACTACCGAGATCCCGACGGCCCCGAGCCATCCCTCCTTGATCTGGCCGACTTCCTGGCGAGAGAGGTCAGCAGCTTACGACTGGACACCTTCGGGCGGAGCACGCCAAGCTCCAGAGAGGGACCCAGGAGAATAAATGAGGGAAGAAGATCGGTGACTGTTATGCACCAAGCCGAAGCAGTACCGCAGCACTCCAACCACAACACCCCCTTGACGAAAGAGGACCAGTGGAAGATTGAGTGCCAGTACTGTGAGGGAGAACATCGGCTCCATCAGTGCGAAGATTTCAAGAAGCTGACCACGGATGATGTGAGCCAGTGGGTCAAGGACCACCGCCGCTGCTTCCGCTGCGCGCGCAGCCACCTAGCAGCTGAGTGCCACTTGAAAAGGAAGTGCAGCAGGTGCGGTGGCACCCACCTGGAGGTCCTGCACGACATCAACAAGCGTCAGCCAGGACAACCGAGTGGGCCCGTCGCGGTACTGTACCATGCCGAGGCGGTGGCACCAGAACCAAAGTTCCACCAGACCGCTCCCTGGTGTCCCGACTGCTACAGCAGACACTGGGAGTCAAGGTGCGACTCGTGCCATATAGAGTCTACGTCACCACCCGAGACAGGAGTGCTCCACATAGACCCCCAGCATAGCGGGACCCCCCGTGTGCTCCTCAAAGTGGTCAGGGTGCTCCTGAGCCACGGGGACAAAGTCATGGACACTTACGCCGTCCTTGATGACGGGTCAGAGAAGACCCTTCTGCTCGCGTCCGCTGCGGCCCAGCTGGGACTGCGGGGGAGCGAGAACCAAATGACGATTCGGACAATAAGAAGAGATTTAAAGACGATAAAGGGCGAGAATGTCTCCTTCACTATCGCAGCAAGCGGGCAGCCAGAGCGACAATATAGGATTACAAATGCTTTCACCAGCCAAGAAATAGGACTATCACAGTACACCTACCCCATCCCACAGCTGATGGATAAATACGTGCACCTGCGTCAACTACCTATCCCGCTCATAGACGGCGCCACCCCGACCCTGCTGATAGGCTCCGACCATGCAGACCTCATCGTCCCGATAGACCGGGTCCATACCGGAACCCGAGGCTGTCCTGCAGCAGTCGAGACCCGCCTAGGGTGGACCCTACAAGGCCCCCTCGCTAAATCTCTCAACCGAACAGCAGCCACTAGCTGCCTCCACTCCAGAGCAACAGAAGAAGACACCGGCCTCTCCCCCATACAGCAGAGGCTATTGACATTAAGCGAGAGGCCCGTGAGAGAACCGTGGGTACCAGAGGGAGTTCGGAACTCCACCCCCCCCAGCTGCGCCCCAGACGTAGCTAACCTCGAACCCAGCACCCCAAGCGACTCCTTGACGGGGCGGCCGGGACCGGCCCCTCCTCACACGGGGTACAGAGCGAACAAGAGAAACAGACGGAGGAGGAGAAAGCACAGCCAAGCCCAGATCAAAGCAGTCTCAGGCCCGCTTCCTCCTAAGCCCCCCTTCATCCCGTCCAGTCGTCATGACCATAGACCAGTCACCACCCCGAGCTGCGTGGCCGGCCGGCCGCGTAAGCAAAGTGACCACTGGTACCGACGGAAAGGTCAGAGTGGCAGAAGTGCTCGGCCAAGGGCGGATCTACAACCGACCCGGGGCGAGGCTGATAGAGTCGCCAAGGCTCCCCGACTTGCCTAATGACGACCATGACCCCTGACTTTGTGAACTGCCCGACCCCTCACAACGGACATTGAGTAGTGGACAGTGCGGTTAATCTGTCCCTGCTTAGCTAATTAGGTGGGACTAATTAGGGCGCGGCTGTTACAAAGGGTCAGATTAAACCGAATATATATATTTATTGCCTGAGATCCCATGTATAGTATTTGTATATCGTTTGATATCCCCTGTATATTCCTTGTACAATATATACGGAATATCCCTTTACCTGGTAGCAGGACAGACCATAATATTCGTTCTCCTATTGGAAGCGATCCCCTAGGCGCCACTGCCTTACCCCCTAAAGCTGACTTCAAGGGTACCGACGAGATATGTCTGTACATGCCCAGCTTCTGCCCACTAATACGGCTACCGAAAGCAGAATGGCACTATTTGTCCACGGTACATATAAATAGGGCGCAAGAAATGTAGAACTTCCCTTGCAGTTCCTCTTCAGTTCGCCTTCAGTTCAGTCTGGTTCAGTTATCCAAGCAACGTCTCACCCACTACGCAACGTGGGCAGAGCAGGGCTCGCATGGCCCCAAGATAGTCTCGTGTTATCCTAATACGTCTGTTTGTCGTATCGTTCTTCATTCTTCACCAAGCCGCTGGAAGCAGAGAACCGTCTACACCCACTGCTGTGGGATCCACGTGCCCGTGGGGACATCACTCAAGCCCGCTTCTGTCGCACCAGAGGCACCACGGCTTTCACCTGCACGGAGGCATCCTGGGACCAGGCTGCCTCTCCCCGCTGACCACACAGGGGTGATATTGCCCCCGTGAACCATTGACTTGCCTAGAGCTTTGCCTCCCTCTGCTGGCTTACAACCGGTAGTACCCCCTTTCCCAGAGCACCATAGAGATCATCCTTAATATCCATTATTGATTTACCTGCACATTCTATTTGCCTTATAAGCGCAATCTAAGCAAAGTATATTATGTAATACTATTCCTTTATGTAATAAATATTGTAAACGAGTATCTTGTGTGGAAAACCGTTGTTACGACCCCTGTGAGTCTAAGGGTAAAGGGCTGTAACATAACAGTTGGTTGACAGAAAAGATGGACCAGGTTTGTAAACAATGATATTTATTGAATAGAGGCAAAGGAAGCACATGTAGCTCAGGGGTGAGCCCAGGCCAAAACAACAAACAAACACCACTATACTCCAAATAAACACAATCTAATCTATGGTAAAAGAGATTACATTACCTAAACTACTCTTACCTAACCAAAACAGGAGAAAACAATGTCCAAAGGAAATGGCAGCTCACCCCATCTGTGCTTCCTGAGAAAGAGAGAAAAACACATTAATTATACAGAAACAAAAGCAGAATATATACAAAAACAAACTATGGCTGACAATGCTCTCTCTGTGGCCATACACACACAAGGAAATTACTACTAAGCACCAAAGGCAATGAACGAAATGCAATACTGTCAAAGTTACAGGTTTACCAAAAACACAACATGCCTAGCCTCATGCCAGAGAGAGAGAAAGACTGAAGTGAGAAGCCATGTTTTAACAGGTGTGGGGTGATCCATGATTGGGTGGTGTGGATTGAGTGTTGGAGTCTGAAGCCATCCACCAATCGGTGCTGTATTGCAATAATGGAAGAATTGACCAATGGTGAAGGGAACAATGGCTGGAGGGAGGAAACAAAATGGAGAACACACACACATGGAGACACACACTGGGGAATATATACATTGGGATGTAACACCCCCATACATAAGACAAAAACATGTCTACATAAACTACCAACTAAACATGTTTTTTTTTTCTTTAACAACGAGATAACATCCCCGAGATAACATGCACTCCAAAACAAAGAGCTATGAAAAAACTAGCAGCAACATAAAACGAGTCCACAGCAACATAGACCGAGTAGACAGCAAAAATAGATCAAGTCGACAGCAATATACAGTAGAACGAGTAGACAGCAAAATAGAACAAGTCGACAGCACGAGAGATTTAACTCCGAGATAGAGCATCCGCCAACACATTCTCAGACCCCTTCTTATGCTTTATGCTGAGGTTATAATTTTGCACTATGAGCGCCCAACGCATGAGGCGCTGATTGTGGTTGTACATCCGCGACAGAAAAACCAATGGGTTGTGGTCGGTGTATACTACCACTGGTAATACGCTCGAACCGACATACACCTCAAAATGTTGCAACGCATACAACATAGCCAAAGTCTCCTTTTCAATAGTGGAATAGTTTAGTTGATGTTTGTTAAATTTCCGGGAGAAATAACAAACCGGGTGACTGACACCATCGTGATCTTCCTGTAATAACACCCCTCCAGCTCCCACCCCGCTGGCATCCACCTCCAGCTGGAACGGCAGGGAGAAATCTGGAGCAGAGAGAACAGGGGAACTGCATAAGAGAGCTTTAACACTATCAAATGCATTTTGACAATCAGCTGTCCACATGAATGGTTTGGACGGGCTACACAGGCTAGTGAGAGAAGTGACGACAGAAGAAAAGTTCCGGCAAAAACCACGGTAATACCCAGCCATCCCAAGGAATCTACGCAATTCCCGCCTAGTAGTAGGCACTGGAAAAGTTGTGATTGCAGATATTTTTGCATCCACCGGACGCACTTGGCCTTGTCCTACCTGCTTACCAAGATAGGTAACCGTAGCCTTGCCGAACTCACACTTGGCAAGGTTAAGGGTCAGGGAGGCTCCAGCTAAGCGGTCAAAGACAGTTTGCAAGGTTGTCATGTGGTCACGCCAGTTGGTCGAATAGACAACCAGGTCATCGAGATAGGCATTACAATTTGGAACACCAGCCAGGACTAGGGTCACCAGTCGCTGGAAAGTGGCCGGGGCATTACGCATTCCAAAAGGCATTACAGTATATTGCAAAAAATTGTCAGGAGTAACAAACGCAGAGATTTCCAAGGCACGGGGGGTCAAAGGGACCTGCCAGTAACCCTTTAACAAATCTAGTTTGCTAACATAGGTGGCAGATCCAAGGTTGTCAATACAATCTTCCATGCGGGGCAGTGGGAAGGAATCAGGCACGGTGACAGCATTTACCTTTCGGAAATCAGTACAAAATCTAGGAGTTCCATCCGATTTGGGAGCTAACAAGCAAGGTGAACTCCAGGGACTGCAACTTGGCTTGGCTAAACCATGTTTTAACAAATAGTCAACCTCCTGTTGCATCATGGCCCTCTTGGTGATGTTAACACGGTATGCATGTTGCTTGATAGGCACAGCATTGTTAACATTAATATCATGGGCCAATACAGAAGTACAGGAGGGAACATCACCAAACAGAGCCATGTAGGCCTGAATCAAATTTGTGATGTCCTCTCGCTGCTCCTCAGGTAAGTGTGCTAAGTGAGTGGGCAGGTTCAATAACATCTCAGTGTTGGACAATCTAGCACCCTGATGGGCTGCATTGCGCAACTCCAAGCCATCTACGTCCTCACCACTAACGTCAGGAGAGTCCGGAACTATTGGAGTTGAGGCAACAGCAGAGACGGCCAGTCCGGCTGTCTGGTCTGAGGTCTTCACCTGCACACTATCTCTGGAAAAATATGGTTTAAGCATATTGATGTGGCAAACACGAGAGTGACGTTTACGATCAGGGGTGCGAACCACATAGTCTGTATCACTTATCTTCTTGTCTATTGCATACGGTCCGGAAAAACGAGCGGAAAGAGCAGAACCAAGGATAGGTAACAGGACTAGAACCTTATCACCTGGCTGGAAAGATCGAGAAACAGCTTTCTCGTCATAGTGCCGTTTCATAGTTCTCTGGGAAGAAGAGAGCGCTTCTTTTGCGAGAGAGCACGCCTGATGCAGTCGCTCTCGAAACTGGCTAACAAAATCTAGAACATTAGTGGGTGTGCTGGCACCCTTTGACATGAACCGTTCTTTAAGAACTTTCAGAGGCCCTCTAACAGTGTGCCCAAAAACGAGCTCAGCAGGACTGAAACCAAGAGACTCCTGTATGGTCTCTCGCGCAGCAAATAGAACAAGGGGGACACCCTCATCCCAATCTTTCTCTGTGTCTAAGCAATATTTACGCAGCATGGACTTTAAGGTCTGATGCCAACGTTCTAGAGCCCCCTGAGTTTCAGGGTGGTAGGCACTGGACACTATATGTCGGATACCCAGGGACTGTAACACTTGCTCAAATAACCTAGACAGGAAGTTGGTGCCTTGGTCCGTTTGTACTACCTTAGGCAGTCCAAACGTGGAGAAGAACTTCGTCAAAGCCTTAATTATTACAGGCGCTGTAATTCTGCGAAGAGGGATAGCCTCAGGGAAACGGGTGGCGGTACACATTATTGTCAACAAAAACTGATTGCCGGCTTTGGTCCTTGGCAACGGACCAACACAGTCAACTATGACATGTTCAAATGGTTCACCGACCGCTGGTATAGGACAGAGGGGAGCAGGTGGAATTACCTGGTTTGGCTTTCCGGTGATCTGACAAGTACTACAGGTACGACAGTATTGTGCTACATCGGACTTCAAACCGGGCCAAAAGAAATGTTGAAGTATTCTGTTGTATGTTTTAGTGACTCCCAAGTGTCCAGACCAAGGGTGGTCATGGGCCAAGAACAGTACATGCTGACGATAAACTGCAGGGACAACAATCTGATAAACAGTGCTCCAGTCTGGTACCTGATCTGGTAGCCCTATCTCCGATTGTGCATGCTCTGCCAGTCTAGTACCATGGGACCTCCATGTACGCATCAAAACTCCTTCAGCCACAAAATAAGAATGCAACTCTCTCCTCTGTTCTGTTTCAAGAGAAGAGAAACATTTTGCAAGAGAAGGGTCAGCCTTCTGGGCAGTAATTAGCATTTCACGAGTAACGGGTAACTTCAAAGCGTCGGAACTAGTTACAGTTGTCTGTGGGGGTACCTTACTATGAGTCGGTGGTTTGTCAGCGGTATCAGAAGTTGGAGCCAGCAACTCCTCCCTGACAAATGCTGAAGCAAAAACAGAGTCAGACAAATTAATTTCATCACCTCTCTTTTTCAATTGAGCCCGAGTGACAACACTTGCAGAAAAAACTTCAGGGAAGTTCTGTGACAAGTCATCAGGCAGAGAATCTGTGTCTGGGTGATCCAACACTTCCAGCACAGCGTTCACCTGTCCTCCAGCTAAATCATTTCCCATGATAAAGGAAATGCCTTTAACTGGCAAGGAAGGTCTCACCCCTATTTTAAAGAAACCAGTGACCAAATCAGATTGTACATGAATACAGTGTAACGGGGCTGGCACGAAACCCATCTCAATACCTTGAACTAGGACACTAGAACCACAGGAAGATTTCTCAGACAGAGGTAGTACATCAGAGAGGATAAAGGATTGTGAGGCTCCAGTATCTCGTAAGATCTGAACTGTACACTGATCTTTTGGATCCCCTGTCAAGGAAACTAAACCCTTGGAAGTAAATGGCCTGAAACAAGGATCGAGAACATCCTGATCATTGTGCATCTGTTGATCGGAATCAGGTGCCATTTTAATCAGACCAACCCCTTTGGGTTGTCTAAAGTTCTGAGAGGACGGTTGCTGCTTACGTTTCAATGTTAAACAGTCAGAAATAACATGACCAGATTTATGACAGTAGTAACATGTCCGCTCCTCTTTTGAGCGTGGAGGTGACATTTTTGGTCGGGGTGTGTGAATTCTGAATGGTTGGGGACAGAAGGTCTCTGAGAGAAATCATGGGGGGGAAACGAGTCACGCCTATCTACAAACACAGTTTTATGGGTTAGCGCAAACTCATCAGCTAATACAGCAGCTTGCTGCAGAGTGGACACTTTCTGCTCACTCAGGTAAATTACAATACGCTCTGGCAAACGATTCTTAAACTCTTCTAATAGAATGAGTTCTCTGAGAGAGTTAAGATCTGAGGCCTTGCTTGCTGCACACCATTTATCAAAGAGAGTTCCCTTCTCTCTAGCAAACTCTACAAAGGTCTGGTTGACAGCTCTCTTGTGACTGCGAAACCTCTGCCTATAAGCTTCGGGCACAAGCTCATATGCACGAAGGATGGCAGCCTTCACAGTATCATACAATAGACTATCTTCTAGGGAAAGTGTTGAACAAACCTCTTGGGCTTTACCAGTCAATTTGCATTGAAGCAACAAAGGCCAGACCTCTCTTGGCCAGCGCAATGAAGCAGCAATACGCTCAAACACATTAAAATAAGTATCAACTTCGGTCTCTCGGAACGGAGGCACCAAAGCAATGTGTTTACTTATATCAAAAGTGTGTGATGAATAAGCTGTGGAGGAGGACATACCCGGGCCTTGTGGAGGAGTCGGTGTAGCAGAGTTGGATCCACTCCTTTGGTCTCCCAGCTCCAACTCCCGCAGTCTGAGCTCTTTTTCCACCTCAAGCTCCAACCTACGGATGTTAATAGCCCTTTCATTTTCCGCCTCAAGCTCCATTTTACGAAGCCGATACTCCGCCTCACGTGCTTGTGCCTTCTCCTGAGCCTCCATCTGGAGACGGGCTATTCTAACCTTGACCTGGGCCCCTTCTCGAGACCCAGTTGACACAGGAGAGGTCAAGTGAAAATGTGGCAATGTGACGTTCACACCTGCCTTTTCAGCACCATGGGCTTGCTCCTCAGAAGGCGGTGCTTCTGTAAGTTCACCAGGAGGACTTGCATGTTCATCAGAGACCGCAGGTAAAACAAGCGTCCCCTGCTCCAACAGCTTATCTACCACAAGACACCTGATATCCTGCTTAAGATGCTTTTGTTGAACCGAGAGTTGAAAATGTGTGGCAATCTCCACTAAGTCTGCCTTGCGGCAGCTATCTAGCGCTTCCCAAGTAGGATTGCTCAAGAATTTCCCCAGATCAAAAGTACTAACTGCCATTATTTTTTCTTACACAAATGCCATTTTTACACAAAGTAATTAATAACTATACAAGTGTAAACAAACACAGTTCACCAAATCCATCAACCAACAATTGAACACGGGTTACAAAATCCAGGCAGAGCCCCCATTTATGTTACGACCCCTGTGAGTCTAAGGGTAAAGGGCTGTAACATAACAGTTGGTTGACAGAAAAGATGGACCAGGTTTGTAAACAATGATATTTATTGAATAGAGGCAAAGGAAGCACATGTAGCTCAGGGGTGAGCCCAGGCCAAAACAACAAACAAACACCACTATACTCCAAATAAACACAATCTAATCTATGGTAAAAGAGATTACATTACCTAAACTACTCTTACCTAACCAAAACAGGAGAAAACAATGTCCAAAGGAAATGGCAGCTCACCCCATCTGTGCTTCCTGAGAAAGAGAGAAAAACACATTAATTATACAGAAACAAAAGCAGAATATATACAAAAACAAACTATGGCTGACAATGCTCTCTCTGTGGCCATACACACACAAGGAAATTACTACTAAGCACCAAAGGCAATGAACGAAATGCAATACTGTCAAAGTTACAGGTTTACCAAAAACACAACATGCCTAGCCTCATGCCAGAGAGAGAGAAAGACTGAAGTGAGAAGCCATGTTTTAACAGGTGTGGGGTGATCCATGATTGGGTGGTGTGGATTGAGTGTTGGAGTCTGAAGCCATCCACCAATCGGTGCTGTATTGCAATAATGGAAGAATTGACCAATGGTGAAGGGAACAATGGCTGGAGGGAGGAAACAAAATGGAGAACACACACACATGGAGACACACACTGGGGAATATATACATTGGGATGTAACAACCGTGTTATTGTGGGAGTGTTCTAATCTAAAATACTTATGTACAGTATTGGCCAGGAGTACATAGACGGTAGTGATTTAATGATATCAGTACTTGATTAATACAGTCAGGGAATTGTACCCCTCAGTTACAATAATAATAATAATAATAATAATAATAATAATAATAATAATAATAATAATAATAATAATAATAATAATAATAATAATAATAATAATAATAATAATAATAATAATAATAATAATAATAATAATAATAATAATAATAATAATAATAATAATAATAATAATAAACATTATTTGTATAGCACCTTTCATACAAGAATTGCAGCTCAACGTGCTTCACAGCAGATAGTAGTATAGGCATAGTAGCATAGTAGATAGTAGTATACAGTAGGGCCTATAGGCATAGTAGCATAGTACATAATAGTAAAAGACAGTAAGAGTTTTTGTTTATTTTAAAGGCACGTTATGTTAAATTTAGAATCTAATGCCATCACAGTGACCTCTAGGCCAGTGGCTCTCAACCGCCACACATGAAGTGAAGCTTCAAGATCAAGTGTGCCGTGGACTTTTAGGACCAATTAATGTTTTTATAACGCTTCATAAAATATGATTTCTAAATGACATTTCAACATAAATCCTTTTTATATGCCTAACGTGTCCTCCGTGCTCAGATCAGTGTTGGTGACTGGATTGGGAATTCAGAAGCTAATTATTTAGCTTCAAATGTCAGGACTCACATAATGAACTGCTAGCAAAATCGTATAGCGACTATCATCTATTGTGTGATTCCAGCACGGAGGCCACCCTCACCAACTAACATAAAGGAAGGCAGTCGACGTCTGAAAAGCAAAAGCAAAAACGTTTTCAACACAGACAGCATGAAACAACAATAAAAAACAAAAAAACAAAATTACAAACATCACAAAACAAACTGGTCAGACTACTACTTGACCTGAACCCCAGAACCCACCTCACCCCTGCCCACTTTGCCAACCTAGGATGGCTTAGAGTAGACGACAGAGTACAGCAACTTGCAATGGGCCTGGTCTACAAGATACACTATACGACCGGGGTGCCCATGTACATGTCAAAATACTTCCCAAAGGTCAGTGAATACCACAACCACTACACCAGAGGAAGCTCAACAAATCATGTTAAACCCAGATTCGGCTCAAACAAGGGACTAAACACGTTTCGCAATTATGCCACAACAATGTGGAACGCCCTACCCAAAGCTGTAAAGGAATGTGAATCCCTGCCCACATTCAAAACCGCCCTTAAAGAGCACCTACGGGAGGCTGCAATTCGAAACTGACCACCGTAAATGCCCAAAACCCCCACCACCTCCTAATAGACAGTCTCCTCCCCACCGCATGTATATATTCCCTCCCCGCCATATGTATATTTCCCTCCCACCCACCCACCCCCTCCTAATGTACAGTCCCCTCCCCATCATATGTATATACTCTGTCAGGATCTAGGGGTAACAGTACTGTATATTTGAATACCGCCTATGTCACAAATGTATCAGTACTAAATACCTATATGTCCCTATGCCATAAATGTCATGTATGTTGTGTATGTCATAAATGTCTATATGAATTGAAAATGGGGGACCCTGATGGAAACAAGACAAACGTCTTTCTCAGGTCTGCATCCCCTTAACAATTGTATGTATTGAGCCGTACTGTATTGTACCCATTCTGCAATCTGTTAAATAAAGTTTTCATTCATTCATTCATTCATTCATTCATCATTCATTCATTCAAACGTGATTGATTGATTGATTGAAAATGTTTTAACAGATTGCAGAATGGGTAAAATACAGTAGTAGTAGTAGTAGTAGTAGTAGTAGTAGTAGTAGTAGTAGTAGTAGTAGTAGTAGTAGTAGTAGTAGTAGTAGTAGTAGTAGTAGTAGTTTATTGTCACGAATAAAGTACAGGTACATTACAGTGAGATGCTTGGTTCATACACATACAGCTCATTATAGTAATATTCCACAATTATTACAGTTGATAGTAATAATGGCACACATACATTTCACACTGACATGCGCATTTGATGATACATGCAGGACTAAGTCTTGAGACAACGTATGTGTATCACCGCTGCCATTTTCACGGCGTGGAACAGTACCTATTCCATTCCCAGCCTTCCCAGAGACAGTCGCATTTCTCTCCTCTCCCCAGGCTCCTCAAGGCCGTTCCTACCGCCGCCTCTACTGCCTCCATGAAGCCTGACGCTGCTATGCTCTGTGCTTCGTGCCGGTTGCCGGACTATACTCAAATCAACTCGAAATGGATCTAATCAGTGGATTGCATATTTTCGTCAAGAAGCAGAATAAGGCTAACCCTCTCTGCCTCTTGGGACATCATAATCGGGCTACCAACTTGAAGACGTCGTCATTTTTGGATTATCGAAGCTTTTGGACTGCAATAAGAAGATTTTGGATCTGTTTACCACGCACAGGACCTACCAAAATGAACTGGCTAAGACACTTGGACACTTGGACTAATGCATTGGTAGCACTTTATAATAACACCCTGTTATAATACATTTATAAGGTATTTGAAGATAATGAACTAATCATGAACAAACCATTTATATACATTCATAAATGATTATTAAATCATGTATAACTATATTTGTATACCATTTACAAAGTATTTATAACGCATTAGTGGATAATGAACTAACCATGAACAAACCATTTATATACATTCATAAATGATTATTAAATCATTTATAACTATATTTGTATAACATTTACAAATTATTTATAATGCTATAGTGGATAATGAACTAATCATGAACAAAACCATTTACAACTGATTAGTACATCATTTGTAAATGTACTTGTTTAAAATTCAATCTGTTGGTAACTTTTTTCCACATGATCAACCTTATTTGTTCATTATTAGTGCAACATTTAATAATGATATCTAATGTGTAGTAACACATTTGTAGATGCTTTGAAAAATGTATATGAAAAAACTACTATACCTCCATTTATTTGTTCATGTTCAACAAATGATTTGTTAGACATTCATAAAAGATCTATAAATCAGTTGCAGATGCTATTGTGTTCCCTAATCTAAAGTGAACACTATTCATCATTAACAAATTAACGGAATAAGTTGGTACTAAACATCTCAAAAACCAAATCAATTATCTTGGGTTCGAGTCATAAATTGTCATCAATACCAAAAATGAGTTTGAACGTGTCTGATGAACCCATAGAACAGGTAAATAAAGTAAAATTACTGGGCTTAATAATTGATAGCCAGCTCTCATGGGCAGAACACATTGATACCATAGTGAAGAAGATTGGTATGGTATCTCCATGGTGAGGAAATGTCTTTCTTATGTCCCTACATATATTGTGGGACAGGTGGCGAAATCTTTAATTTTATGTCACCTAGATTATTGTGCACCAGTATGGTCCTCTGCATCCAAAGGTCAACTAAAGAAATTGCAAACTGCCCAGAACAGAGCTGCAAGGTTAGTTTTACATTGTTCCATGAGAACAAACACCATCACTATGCACCGGCAACTCTCATGGTTAACGGTAGAGAATAGGCTGGTTTTCAACACAGTTAAATTTTTCAGGAACACTGTCTTTTTGTCTCAACCTGTTTTCTTATACAAACAAATTGTCAGATGCAGTCAGGTTCATTCTTATTTTACTAGGTCAGCTGATGATGGACAGATTATGTTACCACGTCCAAAATCAAATGCTTTAAAGAGGACTGTTGTTTATCGTGCCATCAATCATTGGAATAACTGCCCACTGAACATAAGTAAATTGAATAGTAAAGTGTCTTTCAAATACCACCTGAGAATGCACTACTTAAATATGTGAGCAAAATATTCTGATGTTGATAATGATGTCTACAATGTTTTACTGTTTTTAGACAATGTTACAATGTTTTTAGATAATGATGTCTACAATGTTTTACTGTTTTTAGATTATCATTGTTAATTGTGATTGTCATATGTATCTTATGTTGTTATGTTTTGTGTTTTGTGTTGTCTTTCTATGTGGACCCCAGCCCTGTTTCATGTACGTGGTTCAACTAAGTCGATCAAGATGTCCATTATCCAGCTTCAGTTAACCCGATGTTCGAAGCCGGGATTTTCCTGTTTCACAAAGGTGGATTCAGTCTCGTTAACTCAAGCCAGACTTGCGAGTCAGGCTAAATGCGCGCGGCCGTTTTAGGTGAAAAGCCAGCACGTATCGATGGCAGAGACCCTGATTCTCAACGGCATTGATTGATTAATTGATTTAAGACTTTATTGACAGATTGCAATACGGCTCAATCGCCTCGCCGACAAGTTAAATGCGTTATCTATAGGCTAATTCTAAGTCCCTCATTACCTCAATCAATCAGACTATATTTCTTTAAACTTGCCTGCTGGATTGAATAATCAAATGAGATCTTGCTAGCGAAAAAAATTAGTTAACTGTTATACAGAATTACGATACGGCCCTCTTGCCCATTGATTGATGTATAGTCAATCTTTAACTTATCTCCAATGTTGTCTAACGGGTTGTTCTTTTGACTTTCACACGGACGACCGGGGTTCAAGACCCTAGTCGTCTCCTTTTTTTTGCAATATAGGAATAATTCAATTTGGTGCACGTTGAGAGCTATATAAAGAATGACATCCTCAATGCATGTAGATTTATAATATTTTAACTTAAAACCAGGCTACTTTGGCGTATAATCATTAATATTATATTCAAAAAAATCATATTGGAAACACCGGGATTTGAACCCAGGTCGCAAGGTTGGCAGGCTTGAGCACTACCGCTGGGCCACTGTGCCAGATGGGATAAATTCATTGTTTATACATTAATGAACGAGAGACCCGTGTTTAGAATATTCCTTATTTTGAATGACGTTTTATTTCTTTATCCTCATTCATTCATGTGACGTCAACGGCTCATTCAATTTCTCAAATCCGTCAAACAGCGCATCTCATCAGACATCTTAATCCCAGTTACAATTAAAATAACCACATTTTTGTGTACATCGCACGAGCGAGCGCCACCGTCGCCACGGTATATATAACGTGCATTATTTAGGACAAAGTGAATTTAATATCAGCATTTTGGGTCTATTTTACATTTCAAAAGCCCCCTCTGGAAGAATGGAGAACAAAAACGTAATTCAGAATGGTATAATGCAGATCGTAGACTGTGGGAATAGTTTCAGGAAACGAGCTGTCACTTCTTTGCGGGGGCGTGGCTCTGCGTGATCGGGCTAACTTGAACTTGAACTCTGCTTTCGAGCAGGCTCAAACTTTTGGATCTGTTGGCATGGTGATCTGGAAAATCCACGTACATGAAACCGGAAAGTCCGGCTAACCCAGTTATCCAGCTAAAGTTATCCGGCTAACTCAGTTATCCAGGTACATGGAACGGGGCCCGAAGACTAGCTCGCCACTTAGGTGACAGCTAATGGGGATCCTTTTTAAACAATAAACAATAAACAACAACAAATGTGTAATACAGTTTGTTCATTATTTGTTGACTTTCAATTCACCTGTTATGAACGATCTGGCTTTTATGAATACAGACACGAGGCAAAGACCAGACTTGTCTTTTCATGTTTAACAAATTATTTGACATTCATGAAACATCTATAAATCATTTGCAGATGCTATTGTGTGCCCTAATCTAAAGTGAACACTATTCATCATTAACACATGTGTAATACAGTTTGTTCATTATTTGTTGTCTTTTTTATCACATGTTATAAATGTTCTAGACAGCTTTCAGTTCCACCCTTCTTTGTGACATTAAACAGTGACAGAATTAGGACTATAGATAAATGCAATTGTATTAACACAAACAAAGCAAAGCAAAATACCAATACACATTGTTTATTTATTATTTATTTAAAAGAAAATTTGTATCTTTTGACACTACTCACACTGACATGGTTTTAGTTAGGGACTTTTAGCAAGATGTTTGGACCATCTGTGAACAAATTTATTACCAATAGCTTTCTTCACCAAAGTGTTCCTATAGGTGTCTACTAACACCTCTCAATTTATTCAAACCCAAATCCTCTGGGAAAATTCTGGAGAGCCAATCAAAGTTAAGGAGCCCAGGGGGCTTGGGCGAAAAATATGATTTTTTTTTAAATCAAATATTAACGTGTGGAGTGACTAACTAGGGGTTTTCAGGGGTGCTGAATCTATTCCAACCATTAGTTTTGAATAAGAATGGTTCCCTGGTCATAAAATATTGGTATATTATATATATAGTATAATATATTTTAAGCTATAATGCACAGCAAAAAGGGTATAATCAACGGTATGGGACTGAGGTGTTGTTGGTTTGATTCTATTCAGGAAAATAAAATATGAAAATATTGCAAAACACTAATAAGTGTTCACCTACTGTGCACACATGCTCAGTAGGATACACTGTCTGCATGTGGGGAAGGTGCAGGAGTGCTGCATCATGGCAAATATTTCTGCACAACAAAAACGATTTTAAGGTATGATCGTTTAACTACTCTTTGGGAGAGTAATTGGTTTTCCTCTGCTGGCAAAAGGTTTGATAACTGTAAATGTAGCACTTTATCAATTTTCTCTAGTTTATTGCTAACAATAAACAACCATTCACCTAGCTAAAGTTTGCTTACAGCTAACATTAGATAGATAGCTAGCATCAGAGTGGTTATAAGATCAGCTGGACTTTGTGTGGTGATCTACTTTTTCAGTGAAGATAATCATGTAGTTCACTCACTCCATCAATAAGTCTTGCTGTGTGGACCAGTTCTGTATGTTTTGACATGAATCATGACACTTGTCTTTTAGTAGACTACAACATGGAAGAGGATTATGTAGCTTGTTGCTTAAGGTGCTTCATTTGTGGTGGTCCTGAGACTGGGATTAAAAAGCTCTCAAAAGTCACCCAAAAAGGCTATGCACAGATTTTGTCTTATTCTGAGTGTGGACGATGAAGCATTAATCAGAAGACTACATGAAGACTGGAAAAACAGAGATGACCCCAAGCTTAGACGCCATTTGGAATGCAGAACCAAGCTATACAATAGTGCAAGAAGTAAATCCACTGGAAATCGTACGTTTTTGTTTTCTTTTTCATTGTGATGAAAGCACTTGCAGTTTTCAATCATATTCTATGTTGTGAGTGACATCTCAATTTAATAGAAACTTTTAACAAATTCTATTCTTTAGGGCAAGATGAGCAAGACCAACGGCCAGACAGGTTGAACAGACGCAGCGTATTGTCTGGGTCAAGGTGTCAAAGTGCTAGAAGCTCCACCATAGTTGGATGGTTGGAAGAAGTAAACCCCTTCGATAACACACGGGACAGGAAGACCCTGGTGTCCTTCTCTACAGGGTTTAGCAGGGTTTAAAATTGGGTCCCTGGCCATAAAATATTGGTATACCCAGAGGGCTTGGGAGAAAAATGTGAAAAATCAAATATTAACTTGTGGGGTGTCTAACTAGGGTTTTTCAGGGCGCTGAATCTATTCCAACCATTCGTTTTTTAGTAAAAATGTAACGTTACATAGAATGGAATGGTATAGAAATGTGCATTATTGATACATGGTTTAAATTTTTTTTTACTAAGCCTACTCCCCATCTTCCTCACTCCTTTTCTCATCTGTCTGGTTGTTATGGCACTCTCCTTTACACTTGCCACAAGCAGATATGCACTTGACCCCCTGTTCTTTACAGCAGCACCTGCGTGTACTGCAGTCTCCCTCACAGTTGCAGCTGATGAATTTCAGGAGATAGTCTGGGGCAATGGGGTCTGTGGTAGGGACTGGTGCATAGCCTTCTTCTCCCAGTTTCCAGCCATAGTCCAGAACATCCAGTGATGGACTTTGTAGTAGAAGCCAGTCTCTGGTTTGGAGATATGCCTGGAGAGAATGTTGTGCTGCTGCTGCTGTAGTTGGGGGCAGTTTCTCAGGGCTGATTTTTCCTGTTGCAGCCCGCTTGCTGAACATTTCAAATCTCAAGCCTTTGGGTGGTTTCCCATGGAACATGAGTTTGAATATTTCACAGCCGGCTGTGATGATGCTATCTTTCTGGGCTTGCAGACACGGTATCGCAGCCTGAGAAGCTGTGTAGAAAAAGCAGATATTTCCTGTATTTCTCTGGGAGGGCCTCTTGTATCTTTCCAACATCGTAAGACACATTGTTTGCTGTGAAGAAGACTGAGTGGCCTGCATCATGATGAATGAGCATAACCAGGATGTCCGTATCCTCAGCTCTCCCCTCAACAGCGGACTCTCTTGCCTCATCTAGAGCTGCCTGGACGATAGAAGTGTCTGCATCATCAAAGCATTGATGTACACAGATTCCATTACTACTGAATGTCCCAGCTAGAAGCAGGATAAACTGGGCCTTGTTGTTCTTGTTGTCAAGGAACTTTTCTATAGGAATAATGGTTTGGATGTCTGGGCAAATCTGGATGTCACAGCATGCATGCTTTGTACGTCTGAGATGATCATGGTCCTTGGTTGAGTTGTCATATCCGTCAAAAACCACAGTGATCCGGAGGTGCTGGCTTCCCATGGCCTTCACAAACCGGAGGTAGCTCTCAGCGATGTCCTTCCAGGTGAGGTTAACCTCCCACTTGACATTGTGCAGGAGCCACCCACCATCAATCACAAGGCTAGTGCATGGGGTTTGCCCAATGGGTTCCACAAATGTCTTTAGGAACTTTGCTAGGGCAGCCTTATCTGGCTTTCACATCTTCTGGTTTTTGTCAAAAAGAGACATCAGTGTTTGCATCAACTCAAATAGCAGAGCTTCTTTGGTCTTGACTTCATGCTCACTGATGATGATGATGATGATGATGATGATGATGATGAGGCGTTTGAAGAGCCTGAGTGAGTCGATAACCAGCTTCTCCCCACTGACTTTGGGTCCATATCTGAGGGTTGCTAATGATTTTACTTTGTACTTTGTTTGCATTGTATCATTAACAGTTTTCCCATCCATCTTGGCCTGTATGGTTCTGCCAATCTCCTCTGCCTGATCCGCATTTACTGGGTCTCCGGGAGAGCTGCTAAACCCTGTAGAGAAGGACACCAGGGTCTTCCTGTCCCGTGTGTTATCGAAGGGGTTTACTTCTTCCAACCATCCAACTATGGTGGAGCTGCTAGCACTTTGACACCTTGACCCAGACAATACGCTGCGTCTGTTCAACCTGTCTGGCCGTTGGTCTTGCTCATCTTGCCCTAAAGAATAGAATTTGTTAAAAGTTTTTGTTAAATTGAGATGTCACTCACAACATAGAATATGCTTGAAAACTGCAAGTGCTTTCATCACAATGAAAAAGAAAATAAACATACGATTTCCAGTGGATTTACTTCTTGCACTATTGTATAGCTTGGTTCTGCATTCCAAATGGCATCTAAGCTTGGGGTCATCTCCGTTTTTCCAGTCTTCATGTAGTCTTCTGATTAATGCTTCATCGTCCACACTCAGAATAAGACAAAATCTGTGCATAGCCTTTTTGGGTGACTTTTGAGAGCTTTTTAATCCCAGTCTCGGGACCACCACAGATGAAGCACCTTAAGCAACAAGCTACATAATCCTCTTCTATGTTGTAGTCTACTAAAAGACAAGTGTCATGATTCGTGTCAAAACATACAGAACTGGTCCACACAGCAAGACTTATTGATGGAGTGAATGAACTACAAGATTATCTTCACTGAAAAAGTAGATCACCACACAAAGTCCAGCTGATCTTATAACCACTCTGATGCTAGCTATCTATCTAATGTAAGCTGTAAGCAAACTTTATCTACGTGAATGGTTGTTTATTGTTAGCAATAAACTAGAGAAAATTGATAAAGTGCTACATTTACAGTTATCAACCCTTTTGCCAGCAGAGGAAAACCAATTACTCTCCCAAAGAGTAGTTAAACGATCATACCTTAAAATCATCTTTTTGTTGTGCAGAAATATTTGCCATGATGCAGCACTCCTGCTCCTTCCCCACATGCAGACAGTGTATCCTACTGAGCATGTGCACAGTAGATGAACACTTATTATTGTTTTGCAATATTTTCATATTTTATTTTCCTGAATAGAATCAAACCAACAACACCTCAGTCCCATACCGTTGATTATACCCTTTTTGCTGTGCATTATAGCTTAAAATATATTATACTATATATATAATATACCAATATTTTATGGCCAGGGAGCCATTCTTATTCAAAACTAATGGTTGGAATAGATTCAGCACCCCTGAAAACCCCTAGTTAGTCACCCCACACGTTAATATTTGATTTAAATTGTTTTCATATTTTTCGCCCAAGCCCCCTGGGCTCCTTAACTTTGATTGGCTCTCCAGAATTTTCCCTGAGGATTTGGGTTTGAATAAATTGAGAGGTGTTAGTAGACACCTATAGGAACACTTTGGTGAAGAAAGCTATTGGTAATAAATTTTTTCACAGATGGTCCAAACATCTTGCAAAAATTCCCTAACTATTTCTCTACTGTGTGGATTATTTTATGACTAACTAAAAGACTAAATGCTTTGTAACAGTCCTCATATTGACATGGTTTCTCTCCTGTGTAGACTCTTCTCTTCTGACTATCTGTATTGTACTTTTCTGATGTCATGAAGTATTCGGCCTAGGGGACCATGACGATGTTTTCTAGCAAGCCACTCAAGCCACTCAAGCCACTCATGCCACTCAATGACTGCCAGGTGGTCTTCAAGTGACTGCTCTGTGCGGTTCCCCCTGAGTCTCCACACCGTCTCCTTATATGTTCTCCAGCCCCCAGCCATCCTGCCATGTGTTTCGGGGAAAATGGAAAAACAAGAAAGAAGAGATTGACATTGATTCAGAAACATTTATGATGTGAGCAGAAATTGGAGGTAATACATTTTCATTAATCATGGTTGAATAATACTGCATTCATATTTTTCCAAAATGGTGACATTGTTATGATGACCATTGATTGATTGAATTGATTGATTGATTGAAAACTTTATTAATAGATTGCAGAATGGGTACAATACAGTACAGCTCAATACACACAATTGTTAAGGGGATGCACACCAGAGAAAGACTTTCGTCTTGTTTACATCAGGGTCCCCCATTTTCAATTCATCAGGACATATATGACATACATGACATACAGATAGACAGTACTGCTACATCTATACATTTATGACATACCAGATTTGCAAATACAGTACTGTTTGTGATACAAAAATAGTCCAGAAAAGGGAGTATATACATTTGACATAAAAACTGTACATTGGAGGAGGTTGTGTGGGGTTGGGTGGGGGGAGGGGGGGGGGTTGGGTAGGAGGGGTTGGGTGGGGGGGGGGGGGGGTGAAACACTGTACAACTGTACAAGCAACTGTACATTGGAATATTGACAAAACCATACTAGGTAATTTACTGTACATTGGAGGGGGTTGGGTTATGACCAGCTTAATAATTTACAATGGTTAATAGAAAGGTACAGGCTACTTGCCTTTCTTTTATGTCTGAAGTGACTCTCATTGCAACAAAGTGTCTTCTCCCCTCATGCACTGTCCTTTTCTTCTTCTCAACTTCTCCATCGCCTTCACGCAGATCTGTCTCGAGGCCATGTTTAGACAGAGAGTCTCAACAGAAACCGCGGAAGTCGTCTTGCGGTCTCACTTTTAATTTTGCGTTTAGACTAGTGTTTTGGGAGGGAATTCTTCGTGCAGACGAAAATAATTTTAAACTAGTACATTTACAAATGATGTACTAATCAGTTGTAAATGGTTTTGTTCATGATTAGTTCATTATCCACTATAGCGTTAGGAATCATTTGTAAATGGTAAACAAATATAGTTATAAATGATTTAATAATAATTTATGAATGTATATAAATGGTTTGTTCATGATTAGTTCATTATCTACAAATACCTTATAAATGTATTATAACAGGGTGTTATTATAAAGTGCTACCAATGCATTCAGTAATTTGGATGGAGTTGTTAAAACTCACTCGACTCAAATCAATAGAGTTATATTTCACTCTACTCAAATCAAATTTAAAGTGACGTGGCTGGGAGAAATGTGCCAGTCAGTCAGCCAAAACAAATTCCTGGACCAAGGTCAAACCAGGGAGCTGCTGGAGTCGAAGGCCCTCTGGGAGATAAGAGTGGCAAGCGGTCCCCCCACCCCCCACCCCATACCCAATCCCCCCTCCTGTGTGTACGCCTGGCGCCTATCCCACGTGCGAGTGCTGGAGGGGTGCCAAAGTGACTCATCGCCAAGGACCGCCCCCTATGACGGCAACTGTAGTCATCTCCCACTTCCAACCCCCTCTGGTCCTGCAAATGTGATTCCGGACAATCTCTCCTTCCCCCCTTACCGCCCCCTCCCCTCAGGGTGCTCCGAGATACACAGACTCAAGGCTAGCTTAACATGTCTCAAAAAATTTGCATGTTTGTATTAATTAATGATTGTGCCATTATTGCTATTGTAGCTGAGGGGTACAATTCCCTGACTGTATTGTTAGATATGATATTTAATACCACTACCTCATGTACTTTAACTTCTGGCCACCCAGTACAAGATATAAGTATGATGAACACTTTCCCACCTGATGAAACGAACCAACACAAATGGACCAAATCGAATATTTAATACAGCAAAGGGTGTATACAACATTCACTTAATTACATTTATGATTTGAAATGTTGAGTATGCACTTTTATGGCAAATGAGTATTCGTAGGTAAATCAACATTGAATGTCCAATCTCTGGTTGCGCAGGGAGTAAGTATACAACCTGGAATATTTAGGAAACGATAGCGATAGTACTTAAATTATTATAGCTGGATACACTAAGGGGGGGGGGGGTCCCGCTGGTTGTAAGACAGTAGGAGGGGGGGGTTAGAGAAGCCGCTGGCGGTATCCCATCTGGCCGACGGTGTCTTGGGAGAATCCAAAGTCTTAGACCCAGTGCCCACAGAACCTCGGGCCGCAGACGAATACAGCTGGACCCTCTGTGGAACGGTATCTGCCGGTCCACAACGGAGAGACGTGGTGCGACCTCACGTGTAGAGCGCCGCCTCACCTGTAGTCCTCTCCGGGGGGTAATTCCAACACTCGACAGTGTTGGCCTTTATCCATGGAATAACCAAAGCACACAAAGCATAATCCAAGAGCCGTGGAAGGCTCGCCGTCGTCGGGTAGAGTAATCCAATATACAGGTCCAGTCGCTCTTGACCCGGAGCTCCTCGGATGCAATCACCACTAGGGGTCTGACCAGCCTGGATAAGCGTCCAGATAACGTCAGGAACGATGGGGGTACTGATAACTGTAGAACTCGAACCGAACGATGCACCATACATAAATAGACTATTATTAGCTTAATAGAATACGTCCAACTCGACGGTATGGTGCCAAACTATGACCATTCAACTATTAATCTACACGATATCTCAATGCCTATTCTGGGCCAAGTAGGCCCTACTACACCGCACGTGCTTCGTGGGGAGGCTTTTGCGTCTGTCACTCTGTTGGAGGGTAAAGAACTGGACTAAAAGGAAGGTTCTACTTTACGAGCGCCATATATATATGCGCTATGAACAAATAGTACCACACGTATTTCGCCCGGCATATTACTGCGCGGAACCGGGGGTTGCCTCGACATGTTAGGCGGCACGATTGAACTTGGACCTAGGGGTATGGCAACCTGGCGCCAGGTTCTCGTCCAATGGTAGAATGAAACTATTATGGGCTGTTTAGTAGAAACGGGGATATTCAATGCATATTGTACAAGGAATATACAGGGGATATCAAACGATATACAAATACAATTAAATATATATATATAAATAAATATACATATTCGGTTTAATCTGATCCTTCACAACAGCTATCAAATGTAATAATTGTGAAATATTTCTGTAATGAGTTATATGTGTATGTACCAAGCATCCTTGACTTCCAGGGACAACGATGTAAATAAGTCATTGGCTTTTTCGTTCCTATCCTTGACAAAAGCAAATATGTGATGTAATGATCTGTATATGTTTTGTTGTCTAAATAAATACCTACCTACCTACGGTCGACCAGAGAAAGACTTTCGTCTTTTTTACATCCCCCATTTTCAATTAATCCTGACATTTATGACATAAACGACATACAGTACTGTTACATCCAGACATTTATGACATACAAGATATACAAATATGGGGAGACCGGGGCACAGTGGATCAGAAATCTTATATTTCAGCTTTTTTCCTGGCTTGATGACAGCATGGTTCTGGTCTATTGTGGAATTGATAGCAGAATATGTTCTCTATAAAACATGTCTATCATATCCTGCCAACTGCCAAATATGAGATGCTGAGATGGGGTTGAATGTAAAAATATATTTGATCCACTGTGCCCCAGTAACGGGGTACAGTGGATCGATACCTGGGGCACTGTGAATCAGTCCAGATATGATACATTATTTTTTCACAAACAGCATCTTTATTGTGTGAACGAAGCAAAACTTTCATGTACAAATAAGACATGTCAACAATAGACATATCAACCACACCAACAGTTGAAAATACTGAAACAATATGAAATGTTTTGCTATAGGCCTACTAGTAGCCTATGTAAAACCCAGCGTAGTGCTGGGAACTTTCGCACACGCATCTGACACATCCTGTACATTTGGGAAAATGAATGTGAATGATACATCATGGTCTCTGACTTCTGTCTGTCCAGGTTTACTGATGTACAAAGGACCCCTCCTGGCTACATTCCTATCTGTGAACAAGATAATCACGGCAACACCTAACATTGTATTATTTTCATGGTTATAATGAAAAAAATGCATCGCAAACTAAACGCACAACAGTGCTTCAACATATTATTCAATATTGAAAACCATCAGTTGCAGATGCTGAATTGTTTTACAATACCTAGTGCAGCATATTTGAATACAAGGAGAAATTGACTGGAAATATCATATGGCGTGGGGGGCGCTAGTGAGTGGTGAATGGAGTAGTCGCATTTTTCTGAGCTCCCTCCTCAACTTCTAATTTTGTATAAAAAACATACGTTTATCTAACAGTTTGCTTGAAAAAGTATCAACAGACTAAATATAACACTACCGCCGTGGAAAGTTGAGATTATATGGAATTTACCGATGGGAAGGGGCGAAACAAACAAAAAAAAAGGCAACCGCAGCTGGCAAACGACAAACAATGGCCACTACGAGACAAGCAGCAGCAGCCCAAACATCTGACGACACTGCCAGCGCTGCTTTTCTGGCTGCAATTGAAAGCCAGGGTAAGAGTCTGAAGAAAGCGATGGACGAGACCCGAGTCTCTATCACATCCCGTTTGGACAAGTTTGAAGCCACTTTGGCATCCCTGCAGTCCGAGCAGAACAGCGTGAAGCAGCTAGTGACGGGGATAGAAGTGACTGTGAACGACCACGACGCGCGTCTGAAACTCCTGGAAGAATCCCAAAAATCCTTACGGAAGGAAAACACAGAACTCCGGGCTAAGCTCAACGACTTAGAGGGCCGGTCCCGCCGGCTGAACCTCAAATTCGTGGGAATCAAAGAGGGCGAGGAGAAGGGAAGGCCTACTGACTTTGTGACCGAGTTGGTCTCGCAACTACAGTACTTGGCAGTGAAAACTTCACCAAGCCAATTAAAGTGGACAGAGCCCATCGTATCCTGTTAGCCAAGCCCGCTGAGGGGGAGAAACCACGCACCATTATCGCCAAGATGCACCACGACAAAGACAAGGACCGGGTCCTGCGTCTCAGCCGCGAGGACACGGCCCTCTTTACTACAAAGGATCCAGAGTGTATATTTTTCCTGATTATACAGCGGACGTGATGACCCAGCGCAGAGCCTTCAGTGATGTGATGAAGACCCTCCGAGAGGCAAATGTGAAATACAGCCTACGCTTCCCAGCCAAGTTGCGCGTCGAGCACAACTCTACTGTCACAATGTTTGGCACCCCGGAGGAGGCTGTGCGCTTTTCCAAGACTCTCTCAACTGATGGACCTGGTCCCATGCTGGTGGTCTCAAGCTGACTGTATATGAACTGATTTGTTGACTATTCAACATAAGACACGTGTGAACACTTTATTATTTTTCATCCACTGAGTTGTGGAGGGACAGCTGTCTAGGTATTGGTAACTATAACGTTAACCGGTGCAATGCGATGCCTATTCTTTTGCCCAGCTGTCTTCGTGAGTATATGGGGATTTTGCCGTTCAGTTTTGGTAAGCGGCGGTGGGGGGGTGGGGGGGTTTATTGTGTTGCCAGTCCTTATTGTTATATTTTTGTATCTGAAGTCTCTTTCAAGAAGGTGGATGATCAATGGATTAAAATGTACTTCATATACCATGATGCTGTTTTTTTTTTTTTTTTTTTTGGTCTTTTTCCCCCTCCATTTTCCTCCGATTTTCTCCCATCCCAATGTTAGTCGTATGCCAATTCCCAGTCCCTTCCTGGTCGCTGCGCTTTACCCCCCACAGTCAGATCATTTGGGAGAGTGGAGGCTACCACGTGCTTCCTCCGACACACGTCCAGCCAATCACCGCTTCTTTTCACCTGGCAGCGCGGATTCTCATTGAGAGGGCGTGTGGGAGGACCACACTATCCCCCTCACGTCCAATCCGCGCTTAGCAGGCGCCCCGACCAAACTGTAGGAGTCGCTGTTTACAACGACCCGGACCCACCCCGCCAGCTTCTCCCACCCTCTGATACAGCCAATTGTATCAGTGCAGACGGCCAGCCAAGCTGGTGACAACCCCGGAGCTGTGAGCTGGATTCGAACAGGCGAACCAAGCTCTCAGCTCCGGGGCTGGTGACGAACGCAATCTCCGCTCGACCACCTAACCGCCCACCATGATGCTGTTTGTATTAAGATTGTTATCACTTGGTCGTGATGACGGAAGGGGTTTATATATCGGGGGGTGAGAAGCCTATTACGATGGTGTCATGGAACACTAAAGGATTGGGTAGTGCAGTTAAAAGGGGAAAAGTATTTGCTCATTTGAAAACATTGTCTGCAGATATTATATTTTTACAAGAGACTCATATAGCTCCAACGGAACAGAGGCGCCTGAGGAAGCACTGGGTGTCACAAGTGTACCAATCTGCTTTTTCTTCCAAAGCAAGAGGGGTTGCTATTTTATTTAGTAAATCTGTCCCATTTCAAATGACCACGGTAGTCTCCGACCCCGGAGGCTGATATGTCATGGTGTCTGGTAGCATTAATTCACTACCAATAACATGCCTGAATATTTATGGTCCTAACATTGACGACCCAAGCTTTTTTCGTAAAATATTTGACATAATCCCTGATCTGAATACCACCAACTTGATTTTAGGTGGAGATTTTAATTGCTATCTAGATCCCTATCTTGATCGTACGTCCACTCGTCCGCCTCCGACCATTAATTCCGTTGGAGTACTAAACAATTTAATGCGTTCTATGAACATAGTTGACATATGGAGATTGCAGCACCCTACAGACAGGGATTATTCTTTCTTTTCCCACATCCACAAATCGTATACAAGAATAGATTATTTTCTTGTCGATGCTAAATTTATATCTAGTGTGCTGCAAACTAAATATCATAGCATCCTTATTTCAGATCATGCGCCAATCACTATGTTGGTAAAGCTGGCACTGCCACAGACGCGATACAGTTGGCGTTTCAACCCCTCTTTGCTCTCGGAGAAAGCATTTCGGGATCAAATGAGATCTCGACTCATTGAGTTTATGGAGACTAATGATACCGGTGATGTCTCCGACGCTACACTATGGGAGTCTCTTAAGGTGGTATTGAGAGGGCACATTATATCTTATGAAGCCTTTGGAAAGAGAGAAAGACGTAAGCGCCTGGCTGAGATTGAGGCACGGCTCCCCTCGCTGGAGCAGGTTTACAGACTATCACAATCCCAAATGGACTTAAATAACATTTTAAAATTGAAGTATGAATACAATTCTATTCTGGGCAAGCAGGTTAGTACCCTCCTCCTTAAACTCAGACAGAAGCACTTTGAACTAAGTGATAAACCAGAGAGACTGTTGGCTAGGCAGCTGAGGGGTGTACAGGCCAGCCAGGCAATTCATAATATCAAATCTATATCGGGCAGCTTGCTGACTAACCCTAAAGACATAAATGACCGTTTTAAAGAATTTTATACTGGCCTTTATACCTCTAGATGCCATGCCCCAGACTCTGAGGTTGAGAGCTTCCTGGACAATATTGATATGCCAGTGCTTAGTGATAAGGCAAGGGATGAGCTAGATGCTGATTTCAGCCTGCAGGAAATAACAAGTGCAATAAAGTCTTTCCCTAGCGGGAAGGCCGCTGGCCCGGATGGGTATGGGGCGGAGTTTTATAAAGCTTACAGTGACATTTTGGCCCCTCTACTTCTTAGAATGATTCAACATTCTTCCCTGACTCCCTTTACGAAGCAAATGTGTGCCTTTTACTCAAGAAAGGTAGGGATGGGACTGATCCAGCAGGGTTCCGGCCTATAAGTTTGTTAAATTTTGACCAAAAGACAGTTGCCAAGGTGTTGGCCACTAGGTTGGCTCAGCATGTCGGATCTCTCGTCCACTCCGACCAAACGGGATTCATTCCTGGCAGGCTTGCTTTTTCTAATATTCGGAAATTACTAAACATATTGTACTCTAACCAAAGAAAGGACACTAAGCCGGCGATCATATCACTTGATGCTGAAAAGGCATTCGACCAGATCGAATGGAAATATATGTTCAGTGTCCTCCAGCGCTTTGGTTTCGGTGACAGGTTTCGTTCTCTTATTGGAATGTTGTATGCTCATCCCAGAGCTTCCATTCTTACCAATTCTTCCCACTCCATCGCGGCACCAGACAAGGATGTTGTATTAGTCCCTTACTGTTCAATTTAGCCCTCGAACCCCTGGCTATCAGTATCAGGAGTCATCCCAACATCACAGGAATAAAGTTGGGAAAGTATGAGAGCCGTATTTCGCTATATGCGGATGATGTGGTCCTGTATCTTGCTGATCCTGCCTCCTCCGTCCCATGCCTCCTAGATTTAATCAGGCAGTTTGGTACTTTCTCTGGTTACTCCATTAACTGGGAGAAAAGTGTGTTCATGCCCATCTCAGGGAGCCTAGACTCTTCCTTTACTGACAGCTTACCCTTTAAAATAGAATATGACCACTTCACCTATCTGGGAGTAGTCATACCAAAGGATCCCAAACTCCTATTTAAACTGAACTTTGGTGAAATGGTCTCAAAATTAAAGAAAAATATGGAGAGGTGGAGAATTTTGCCAGTGTCTTTGGTGGGGCGTGTGAATGTCATAAAAATGGTGGTTCTCCCCAGGTTCCTTTACCTTTTTCAGAGTGTGCCTATTTTTTTGACTGCCTCTTTCTTTAAACAGATAGACACTATACTTCTGCCATTTGTCTGGGGCTATAAAGCACATTGTATTTCAAAAGCACACTTGCAGAAGCCAAAGCATATGGGGGGGCTGGCCCTGCCGGTATTCCAGCACTACTACTGGGCTGCTAATGCAAGGGCCATGACCTTCTGGCAAGATTACTTCATAGGTGATGCTACAGTAGCCATGGACGCCCCCAGGTGGCTAGATATGGAGGTGCATGTGAACCTAAAAAGCTCTCTTCCTGCAATGTTATTTTCTAAGTGTGATACGATTAATAAGATGGCTCTCAACAATTTTATCCTTCGGAACTCACTGAGAATATTGAGTCAAATCAAAAAGGTTTTCAAAGTACCTTCAACCTCGGCATATGCTCCAATATGTGATAACCATAATTTTCCCCCTGGTCAATCTGATATTGTTTTTTCATTATGGAAGGGAAAGGGACTGGCCACTATTAAAGATCTATATGTTGATCGTCACTTTGCCTCATTTAACGAACTTAAGTCTAAGTTTAATCTTACAAGCTCACACTTCTTTCGTTACCTGCAGGTTAGAAATGATGTCCGCAGTAATATCCCAGACTTTGAGACATGTCCTGCTGATTACCAGTTTTATAATCTCATGAGCCGATCACCAGTTTCAAAACACCTGATCTCTGATTTTGTTTCATATTTCTCTGTCCAATCTATGGCTTCCTCCGACCACATTAAAGATGTATGGTCCACAGAGCTTAGTATGGAAATCTCTGATGAGATGTGGGAGGAGGGACTTAGCAGGATACATAAATGTTCTATTAATGCCAGAATCCAACTTATACAGTTTAAGGTCATTCACAGACTACATTACTCTAAAACCAAACTGCATAGAATATATCCCTCTGTATCGCCTATCTGTGATCGTTGCATGTCCGCAGAGGGTAATCTTTCACATATGTTTTGGTTTTGTCCCAAGCTATTTAAGTACTGGGTAGACATTTTTGACTGGTATACCAAGGCGTACAAAAGAGAGATTGCCCCAGACTGCCTTCTAGCTTTACTCGGCTGTTCAGCTAACACTGCAGAATTACCTTACAATGAGCAGGAGGCCCTGATGTTTGGTATGGCTGTGGCCAAAATAATTATCCTGAAGGAATGGAAAGACACGTCGTCTCCAAATTTTAAAAGATGGCTCACTGAGATGGTCTCCTCTCTGCAGCTGGAAAGCATTCGTCACAGTAGGTCTGAGACCTTGAACAAATTTGAAATGATATGGGGTCCCTTTTTGGAATGCTTAGCTAGAACATAAGTGCTTCTCAATGTCCTCCTGTGTATTTTCTGTACTATGTATTGGTGTTGTCAGGATAGTGGAATTTCGAGCTTCGATGCGATACCTTTTTCGATACCACAGGGAAAAAGGTTCAATCTTAAATTATAATTTTCTTTGATAGGTTTTGCTTCTGTTGCTGGTTGGTTCTCCTCAGCTTCTCTCTGGTACTGTAGGAGAGGATAGATATGGCACTTTTGAAACCCTTTGTTTATCTTTAGATCATACATTTGGAAATAACTGTTCATCTCACTTCAATCGTTTTTTGTTGCAGAGCATGGTGTTTTCTCAGGCAGACAGATGTAAACACTGGTCTGTGTTGCATGTGCCTGACGGGCTGAACTGTTTGTATTGCAGTCATGTTCCGACTTAACTGAATGCACATGTGTGTGTGGACTGCTGTACTATTGCGGGTATTGAAGTGAACAATGCAACTTCCTTTTTTTTTTATTTTATCTTTTTTTATAAATGATTAGGTGTCGATATTTCGGGAAATGAGTATTGAAACAGTTTTGGGTATTCAGAATCGATATGTGTCGATTTTTCGATATTTTCGACAACACTACTATGTATGTGTGTATATATATATGTATATATATATGTATGTGTATATATGTCAGAGAATCAGCCCCTTGCGTCCTTAGTGTATAGCATATGACATGGTGTATGTTTGTTCATTGATGTGACAGTGTCTGGCAACATACTGTTTGCGTTCTTTTTCTTTTTTTTTTCTTTTTTTCTTTGTGTTTGTGATTTGTCTTGATGTGTGTTTGTGAAACTATAAAAGCTGAAAATAAAATATTATAAAATATCATATGGCGTGCAACACGTGCTGTGCCACCATGTTGAATGGGGTTGGGCAGCTTTGCTACAACATCTTCAAACAAAACTTCTGATATGTCATCGATATTTGGGAAAATGAACGTGAATGACTTTGGTTTCTCACGTCGCATAAACTTCACTTCAAATGTGGTTTCATCAGCATCCACAATGCGGCTTTGGACCTGCCCTACATGCATTGCATTGGTTTTCTTTGTTGCAAACTTTGTCAACACAAAATCTGTTGCATTCAGAGCATTGCTATCCGGCAATTCTAAATCCTCTAGTTGGCCATCATCAAGGTCATCATAATCTGATGCGTCATCACAAAGTCTTCTCGCATCAGCATCCGCGTCAGAGTTTGACGTGTCTCCCTCCATATCATCATCGAATTGCAGCTTCCGCTCCTTCTTTTTAGCTACTTTTGGCTTTTTAGACTGTTGACTGCCTTGTTTATTCTTCTTCCTTTTGCTCTGCTCGTTGGCTGCCCTGATTTGTTCTTTGATTGGAGTGTCTGTCAGAACAAGGGTTTTTCCCTTATTTTTTCCACCTTTGTTTTTGCGCTGTGGTGCCTTTGGAAAAGGGCTGATTTCTTCTGGTGTGATGATAGGCCTACTCAATTCTGTTGAAGTTGAACCAACTGCTTCGAGTGCCTTTGAAGATGTTGCGGTGTCATCTGGGGCTTCATGTGAAATTTCTGGTGCAGGTCGATGAAGTTCTTTGGCTGGTTGTGGAGGTTCTGGATCTGGGTCTGAAAGCTCTGGTGCTCTCTGTGGAGGCTGTTCAGCTGGATGAGGTGGTTCTGGGACTTCAGCGATTGGCTCTGCAGATTCTACTGCAACAGGTCGATCTGTTACATATGAACTGAGGAAATCATCATCGCTGAAGATATTGGGGTTGAATGGATAGATGCCAGATACTCGAAAACCGGATGTGATATTCTTTGGAGTGAAGGCTAACGGGTAAGCATTGCCCACTATCTGAGCGATATCATGGATTGTGATAGCTTGACCGGGGTGGTTGAGCATGAAAGCATTTGCTGCCTGGTTGAAGAATGCCTTGAAGGGTCCGTACACAGATCGATCCAATGGTTGCATTTTGTGGCTGCAGTGTGGTGGCAGAGTTAGCATAACCACACCGTTGTCCTTGGCAAGATCAATGGTTTCAATCGATAGATGGGTGTCATGGTTATCCAGTATTAGCAAAACTGGACGCTCCTTGGAACACTTGGTTGACTGGATGAAGTGTCGCATGAATGCTGTGAAGTTCTCAGTAGTCATCCATCCTGTATTATGGGCAGCTCCAACAGTCCCTGGTGGAGCACCATGGATCATTGCATCTTTGAAATGCACTCGAGGGAATACCATAAATGGAGCAATGGAATTTCCAGCAGCATTTATTGTACCAAGCATTGTTACCAAAGTACCTCGCTCTCCTGAGGTAATCTTCCCAACTTGCTTCTCATTTTTGCAGGCGATCACTTTTGTGTTGCCAACTTTCTGGACGGTCATGCATCCAGTTTCATCTGTATTGTATATGTCATTTGGAATAATAAATTGAGGAGTAAATATGTTTATTTACAGACAGAGTTTCTAAAAGAGAATATATACATTTGAGGGGGAAGCAACTGTACATTGGAGGAGGTTGGGTGTGGGGGGGGTTTGGACATTTACCGGGCCGTATCTTGCATATGGCCACTTGGACTGACACAACCTGAGTGCATCATCTGCAGGGACAAGTTATGTTAGCTAACATCACGGATGCCAACGGTGCTGCCAAGTAAGTTGAAGAGGCTCTTGAAAACCAAGTATCCCTTCTGTTACAAAGGATCAGATTAAACCGAATATATATATTTATTGATTGATATATATTGCATAGTATTTGTATATCGTTTGATATCCCTTGTATATTCCTTGTACATATACACGGAATATCCCTTTAGCCTAGACCAGACCATAATATTTCATTCTCCTATTGGACAGCGGTCCACAGGCGCCAGAGCCGTGCCTCCAGAGTCAGGTTCAAAGCCACCGTCAAGACATGTCTGTACATGCCCGGCCTTGCCCAGGAATACGAGACAGAAATGAGGTTGGCACTAGTTTGTTCGCCGTGCATATAAATATGGCGCAGGTGAATACAGAAGTAGAGTTACCCAATAAGTTGAAGCCTCACCCACGATACTCCGTGCGGTGAAGTATGGCCTGTTTGGCCCCAAATAGAGCATTGAGACCGCGTGCGAATTAATAACTGAATTGTCAGAGTTTGGCGCTATACCGTCGAGTGCGACATATTTCTATTAAGTCAGTAATAGTCTATTTGTGTATAGTGTATCGTGCGGCTAAAGTTCTACAGTGACCAGCATCACCAACGCTTCCTCGTATCAGCTAGAGTGCTTATCCAGGCTGGGCTGCTTTCATGGCGCTTTCACCCGAGGAGACCTAGACGAGAACCGTGTGGACATGTACACTGGATTAATCTACCCGACGACTACATAGCCCTTTGCGGCTGGATTATATTTGTTTTGGTCCTGTGATTTATGGAGCGGAGAATCGCCGACGCCTACACGTGTGGGATTTACCCTGTGAGGAGCCAAGTCGAGTCTGCGCCTCAGAGAGCCTGAGGCCGGCTAGCTTTCTTCACTGTGGAGCTACAGTCTACGGGGAACAGCTGTATTCGTCTGTGGATCAAGAGACTATTGCACCGTCTCCTGTACTTGGAGTCTCCTTAGTCATCGTTGACCAGACTCTCTACTACCGACAGATCCTCTACCCCTGCTGGCTTACAACCGGGGGGACCCTTCCAGTATCTCCCGCTATATATTACTAGTGTACCATAGATATAATTCCCTAAGATTCAGGTTGTATAATTACCTCCTGCGTAACCAGAGAATGGACATTCATTATTGATTTGCCTACGCACATTCCTTTGCCTTATAAGCGCATCCAAAGTAAGATAGAGAAGTATATTATGTACCTTTTGCTGCAATAAATACTTGATTACTCATTTGTGTGGAACCGATTCATTGTGGGAAGTGTTCATCATATTTATATATCATGTACTGTATGGCCAGTAATTAAAGTACATAAAGCGGTAGTGGTTTAATGATACCATACTTATCAATACAGTCAGGGAATTGTACCCCTCAGTTACACCTTCCATGGATAATAGTTAGCTTGGCTGCAGATTCAGGTAATTACCTCTCTCCCTCCATCACTCACGGAAGTTGTGACAGTAATGAGTTACACTAACAGTTTTTCCTGTCCATTAATTCTGTCATGATATAGCCGCATAGGCAAATGCATCAGCGAATATTTCTGTAAACTGAGAGTTCAATTCTAGCCTAAAGCAATGAAAGATTGGGGCTCCCTGCGTCTGATTGCCCAGTCTGTTTTTTAACGACAGAGCTTACACACTCTCACCCCATTTGATGTCAGATAAGAGATAAATACAATAACGAGGCATAGTTTTCTTACTTCATCAACAGAATCAAACCATTTCAGATCAATCTGTCTCCCTGAAGAGATTTCACAATCTACTTGGGTTAACCAGTCAGTCTCTCCGTTTTCAGTAGTTGTAAAGGACATCAGCTAGCTAGTCCACTAACTTAGGGTGACCAAACGTCCTCTTTTGCCCGGACATGTCCTCTTTTCACGCCCTGTCCGGGGCGTCCGGGGGGGTTTATAAATTCATGGAAATGTCTGGGGTTTCATTGTTTTTCAGTTTCAGTTTCAGTTTCACGGCCCTTTGCGAGCATCTGAAGGCTCGGGACAGCATTTTTCGCCGAACATATAAATGACCGAATTAAAGTGCTATTCGTTGCCGTTCGAATGCCATCGAATCGCCAAAATCCGTGTCTCGGTTCTCGAGTTACATGCCAATATGTCATTTGTGCGACTTTTTACATGGCGCGCCAGATTATCACCCCGACTCCCGGAGAAGCATGCAGCTGCAGAGCCGCAGAGCCAGCGGCGCTCTCTGGGCCGCGCGCTGACGGCCGTGCTGTGAATTGCCAATGGCTGAATTGGAGTATTGCACTGTGCGCGGACCAGACTCGAGGGAGTAAATTAACTATACTTTTGCTCACACAATATCTTGAATGAATGCGTTTATTTATTTCGAACATAAATTGAAAATAAATAATAATAAAAAACAAGTAATAAACAGATTAAAAAACAAACAAGCAGGGCCCAGTTCCTCGAACCTGGTTCAACTAAGTCGATCAAGAGTCCCATTATCCAGCTTCAGTTAACCCGATGTTTGAAGCCGGGATTTTCATGTTCCTCGAAGGTGGATTCAGTCTCGTTAACTAGAACCAGACTTGAGACCCAGGATAAGTGCGCGCGGCCGCTTCAGTTGAAAAGCCATCACGTATCGATAGCAGAGATCCTGATTTTTTAACGGCATTGATTGATTAATTGATTTAAAACTTTATTAACAGATTGCATTACGGCTCAATCGCCTCACCGACAAGTTAAATGCGTTATCTATAGGCTAATTTTAAGTCCCTCATTACCCCAATCAATCAGATTATATTTCTTTAAACTTGCCTGCTGGCAGTAGGTTTATGGAATGGATAATCAAATGAGATCTTGCTAGCGAAAATAATTAGTTAAACTGTTATACGGAATAAGGACACGGCTCTCTTACCCATTGGTTGATGTATGGTGGATCTTTTACTTATCTACACTGTGGTGTAACGGTGTCTGCTTTTGACTTTCACACAGGCGGCCCGGGTTCGAATCCCACTTCTCCTAGTCTTTTCCTTCTTTTTGCAATGTAGGAATAATTCAATTTGGTGCACGTTGAGAGCTATATAAAGAATGACATCCTCAATGCATGTAGATTTATAATATTTTAACTTAAAACTAGGCTACTTCTGCGTATAATCATTAATATTATATTCCAAAAAATTATATTGGAAACACGGGGTTTCGAACACCGGTCGCCCGGTTGCCAGGATTGTGCACTACTGCTGCGCCACTGTGCCAGATGGGATAAATTCATTGTTTATACATTAATGAACGAGAGACCCGTGTTTAGAATATTCTTTATTTTGAATGAAGTTTTATCTCTTTATTCTCATTCATTAATGTGACGTCAACGGCTCATTCAATTTCTCAAATCCGTCAAACAGCGCATCTCATCAGACATTTTAATCCCAGTTACAATATCACACAAAATCCACAATCCACGCATAGACACTTCAATTTTATGCTTGAATGAAACAAAATCCAGGCGCTCCTCTCCTTCCTCGCTCCTCATCCACAGCGGAGAATATGAAAGGAATCAGAGCCAAACGAGCGATAGGTTTCAATCATTAAGGATATCCCCGCGGGATTCACATTTGCAATGCTGCGCGTTGTTAAAATAACCACATAATGTGTACATCGCACCGAGCGAGCGCCACGGTATAATATAACGTGCATTATTTAGGACAAAGTGAATTTAGTATCAGCATTTTGGGTCTATTTTACATTTCAAAAGCCCCCTCTGGAAGAATGGAGCACAAAAACGTAATTCAGAATGGTATAATGCAGATCGTAGACTGTGGGAATAATTTCAGGAAACGGGCTGTCACTTCTTTGCGGGGGCGTGGCTATGGTTCATCCGGCTAACTTGAACTTAAACCCTGCTCTTGACCAGGCTCAAACTTTTTGATCTGTTGTCATGGTGATTTAGACAATCTAGCTTCGGGGAATGGGAAAGTCCGGCTTAAGTCAGACTTGACCGAAAGTTATCCGGCTAACTCAGTTATCCAGGTACGGGGAACGGGGCCCTGGAGTATAGAATGAAGTGTAAACGTATGTATTCCTACCCCCTTGATTGATTGATTGATTGATTGAAAACTTTATTAACAGATTGCAGAATGGGTACAATACAGTACGGCTCAATACACACAATTGTTAAGGGGATGCAGACCAGAGAAAGACTTTCATCTTGTTTACATCAGGGTCCCCCATTTTCAATTCATCATAACATATGACATACATGACATACAGATAGACAGTATTCAGTATACCTTCACACTCTATTATCTTATGCAACTCATATTCACTCCACAAACTGAAATATAGATACATTGTTGAATGAACAGCCTGTTTCTTGAAGTTAGACTCTCCTCTAAATTGTAACCCCCCTCTCTATAACAGAATTTTTGGATGTTACCCGGGAGTGAATTGTTTCGTGCTTTAAACATGATTTGTGCAGTCTTAAATTCAGCCAGGTCCCAGAGTTTCATGGCATGTGATGTAAAAAATAGTGTGTTTGTGTGTTCCAGATATCCTACCTTATTGATAATCAAATCAAAATCAAATGTATTTGTAAGGCCCGACAACACACGTTAATGTCCCTTCAGGCCCATGTCCCTTCAGGCTATGGATTTGCGGTGTTTTCCAGCTTATACAAAAAATATATATATTATTTTGGAATATTGCAACTATACTACACAAAAACGTGAGTACACAAGTTCAACTCATGTTCAACCCTATGTTACTCATTAGCACTAAAAGTGATTTTTCTTTATTGTGTACGAAACTTCTGAATGTTATCTTTCAAAAGAGACCAGGCTTATGCATGTGCTATAAGCATAAAGTATAAAGATAAGCTTTGCAAAAAGAGTATGCGGTCCTCAAGTTCAAGTAAAAAAAAATTGCCACTTTTCTGGGCACATGTTATGTGGTTAAATTTGGGATATTGCAACCACTGCAGAAAAATGTGAGTACACAAGTTCACGTTCAACTCAAGTTCAGACCTATATGCTACTCTATTTCATTAGCACTAAAAGTGATTTTCCTTTTTTGCATTAGTAACTTCAGAATGTTATCTTTCAAAAGAGACCAGGCTTATGCATGTGCTATAAGCATAATGTATAAAGATAAGCTTTGCAAAAAAAGTATGCAGTCCTCAAGTTCAAGTATAAAAAAAGGCCGCTTTTCTGGGTGCATGTTTCCAAGCATATGTTAAAACAATAAAGGCATCTTTGAGTAAACTTTGAGTAGAGATTCAAGATTCAAGAGGTTTATTCATCACATACAGTACAGTACACAAGACATAGTGAAATGAAGGTGGCCATGCCCGCTTCGATTGTGCAAAGTATCATTAAGTATCTCGAGGCTGGGGCCAGCATGTCCTCTTTTTTGGAAATCAAAATATGGTCACCCTAACTAACTGAAACTATTTTGCTAAACTTTAGCTAATTTTAGGGGTTCAAAAACATCCACAGTGACTGTGCCCATTGATTTATCACATGCTAGCACAGGTTAGCCAGTGTTAATCTCCCATAGAAACTGATCACACGAGTCGCATTAATGTGTTTACATCTGAAAGCGCCATGTATTATGAGGAAGGAACACGCCAACTTTTTGGGAAATTAGCTTATTTGCCATCTACGCTGGAGTTAGACAAGCAGATCCATACCCTTTTCGTATCTGTGCATGCATTAGGTTTAGAGAACAGCCACACCGTTAGCCTAGCTTAGCGTCATTCACTGGAAGTAGGTGTGCCAGTGTAGCCTAGTTCCCAACAGTCATGAAATACACTCCAAATATAACTACTAATCCATAATGACAAATTAATACTAACACCAAACAGTGTTTAGGGCACTGTCTTCCTGTCTTACTATTAAACCCCCCTCTGTACTCTACCACACGTGGTACATTTCAGATTTCAGAATTGTTAAACAATTAATTCAATAATAAACACAACGTTTTTATCCACAACATGTGTTTGTCATTGAGGTATGTGTACACAGGCTTAGCAAGCATACGGTATTATGCAAGATACAAACAATGAGAAGGCCTATAAGCTAATGTTTGGCTAACATGAACACATGTGGAGACCAGGGCTGAATCAAGTAGACTCTATTATGGTTAATAAGTGCAATTAAGATGGTAATCCATTAAACACACAACTATCCACACCACAGTTCTATGCTAGCAAGATGTTATTATAAAGTTTCAAGTTTCAAGTTTCTTTAATAGTTGTCATACAGAAGTACAGAATACTTTCATACAAAATGCTTCTTACTGTTACGCTCCAGAGACTGTGCTAGACAAGATAGTATCAAATAACATAGTATAGCATGTAATTTAGAAGTAGAAAATAGAAGAGTGGTGTGTGTATGGCAAATGTGCATCCTACTTATAGGGCATGGAATAGCGCTGTGACAAATGGTATTCTCCTTTATAAAATGTATCTATTCACATACTTTAGTAATATATATATATATTTTTTTAAATATACCACTTTTCTTTGTGAGCTTGTTGTTCAGGGGTGAGGGTGGTTCAGGAGGTACAGCAGTCGTCTGGTAATCCAGGGGTTCCCGGTTCCATTCCCACTCCTCCCGGGCAGCGTGTCGAAGTGTCCTTGAGCAAGACACTTAACCCCTAACTGTTCCCGATGAGCAGGTTGGCACCTTGCATGGTAGCCTCTGTCGTCGGTGTGTGAGTGAATGGGTGAATGTGAGGAACAGATCGTAAAGTGCTTTACCATATTCACATGGTGGCTTTATTTTCATGGAATCCAACCTGAGTAAAATGCCCGCCGTGGGAACAATGCAGGGAAATCTCTTCCCGACAGTCCTCCTGACGTGATAGGGATGAACAGGCACAATGTTCTTTCCAAAACTGATATTTAATTACGGCATATAAAACATGACATTTATACGGGCGTTCACCTGATGAGCCGTGGGACACGCTGTCCAAGGTGATCAGGCTAGCAATGGCAGTATGTTCTTCGAAATGACTTTTTAAAAACAAACTTTTGTAATGGGTTCGCTTAATGTTTTACACTCTGCATTGCTGTTTTAATATTTTGCATCGATGCCTTTTGGTCCGTTATTGTATTTCTGCCGGTTTGATTACACCCACGTGCGTGTGTAATAAAGTGCTGGCGGGGGAGCACTGCAATCACTCCTGTGTGTGTGTGTGAGTGTGTGTGTGTGTGTGTGTGTCTGTGTGTGGGTGTGTCTGTCTATCTGTGTATCCATATCACACATGAGTTCTAACCCAATTTGGATAAAACGTAACACTTACTGTAGGCTATGGCTGGCCAGCGACCTTAATCGGTCAACGACAACTATTTTATTTGAATACATTTCCATCATAATTAGGGGGGACAGTGGCTCAGGAGGTAAAGCAGTCGTCTGGTAATTTGGAGGTTCCCGGTTCGATTCCCGCCCCTCCCGGGCAAGACACTTAGCCCCTAACTGCTCCCGATGAGCCAGTCGGCACCTTGCATGGTTGCCTCTGCCGTCGGTGAGTGAATAGGTCAAATGTGTGGAACAATTGTAAAGCGGTTTTGTGCTCTGCACTCACAAAATGCGGGGCTTCTATCGATTCCTAGGGTTAAAAAGAAATCCGCCGGCCACAGAGCCTTTGTCTACCGCACTCCCTACCTGTGGAACAAATTACCTGCCGTCATCAGGGGCGCCTGCTCTGTCGAAGCTTTTAAATCCCTGCTTAAGACCCATCTTTTCTCTCTCTCCTTCAACCTACCCTGATCTCACCTGGTCGGGGACTGACCTTTAGATTAATCTGCCTAGTTTAGTTAGGATGTCTATTTTCCCCCATGTCTGCTTTTTTGCAGCACCACAAACATGGGAACTCTCTAACCCCCCCCCCCCCCCATCTCTCTGAGTGCCTGTCTCCTAGTGCTGACTAAGGTGATGGATGCCTCTGGGTCTTGGCCAAGATTGCAGTGACTGCTCTACATGCATCACCGAGGCCATGGATCAGCTACTTACCGTCGTCTGTCCGTGGTCTTGTCAACTGGTCCGTCGACACGGTTTCATTGCTGGGTTAAGTACTTCTATTCTATTCACATAATATGCTTACTTCATATATCTACTCTATTCACATATATGCTTACCACTTGTATCGATTGCTATGTCCGCCCACTACAATCATGCAAGTGTAACAGGTTAATATGTTCCCCTTTTTCATTGTTTTGTTGGAATCTCCTACCTGTTGTTTTTCTCTAATGTGTTTATTTTCATATTTGTCATATAAAGATATATGGGTCTTATTTGATATTTGTTAAGATTGTTAAGCTTGGTTGTGGAATTTAACTTTGGCTAAACACAATATATAATAATTGTGTAATTGCTGTTGCTTTGGATATGCAATTGAAAAGGTGGAAGAAGGCACTGCACACCAAATCTAATACATGTGTATGTTGGATCTATGTCACACAGGTCCATTAAAGAGTCTGAGATCCAGTGCTGCCTCCTGCCTGGTTACTGTCACCACACACCACACAAGAACACAACGCAAGCGTAATCTATCGGTTACATGAGCTGTCTAACGCCTGTCCCGTCTCCCTGTCTCCCTGTGAGTTGCTGTCCTGGAGTGCTGACCGGAGTGTCGGACGTCCGGCCGGGAGGATGCGACCCTCTCTGCGTGCCCTCCTGTCTCCCTGTCTCCGGCGGTCTCGTAGTGGTGACCGGAGTGCTGGACGTCCCGCGATGATGTCGGGGAGGTTGCGACCCTCTCTGCGCCGCCCCCTATCTCCCTGTCTCCGGCTGTCTCGGAGCAATGACCGGAGTGTTCAATGTCCCGTGATTAAGACGGGGAGGACGCAACCCTCTTTGCGCCACCCCTGTGCCTCAAATAGATTCGCTATCAGCTCTATCTTTAATCTTTCAAAATGTTCAGTTGCTATCGCTATCAGCTCTATCTTTAATCTTTCAAAATGTTCAGTTGCTATTGCATGCACTCATCTGTGTTTCACTACACACTTGAGTGCATGCTTACCAACTGTTAGTCTGCAACACTACTATCACCGACATCTAAGAAGGGAGATCCCCCCTTGAATGGCCCTTCTAAGGTTTCTCTCCTCCACACTGCCTGTGGAGCATTTTTCCCGATTGTTAGGTTTTAGTGAGTTTTTCCTTACCTTTGTGTGGGGTCTGGGAGTGCCTGCATTCTTTCATTTATTTCCATTTATTTTAAATTTGTTGGACCTTATGGTGTTCTTGTTCTGTTCTTGACTTATTGTTATGTTTCTTCTTGACTTGTTTAAAGAAGACGTGTACGGCCCATGGGGACATTAACGTGTGTTGTCGGGCCTTACAAATACATTTGATTTGATTTGATAAAAGCACTATATAAATGCACCATTTACCATTTCATAATCAATAATGAGGGTAAACATAAACACATAAAGAGGGCACTACTGCACAAAGTCCAACCATAGACTCTCCTAATCAGCTCTCTGGCAACACTTTAAAACATGCCAATGCCCGAGTCAGCCTGGTATTGTAGGTGAAATACCTATGGATTAGGATCCTTCTTATCCCAGCAAATATCTTATACCTTGTCTCCATTAGCCATGTTCAGCCTGACTGGGGCTAGCCATGGTCTAGCATGGTATGGTATGGTTGGGTTTGTGTCTCCATTAGCTATGTTTAGCCTGGCTGGGGCTAGCCATGGTCTAGCATGGTATGGTATGGTAGGGTTTGTGTCTCCATTAGCTATGTTTAGCCTGGCTGGGGCTAGCCATGGTCTAGCATGGTATGGTATGGTAGGGTTTGTGTCTCCATTAGCCATGTTCAGCCTGGCTGAGGCTAGCCATGGTCTAGCATGATATGGTATGGTAGGGTTTGTGTCTCCATTAGCCAGGACCATACCTCGGCCCACGCAACAACAGAGGAACCAGGCGACGAGGAAGAAGAGCCGGTGTCCAAAACAGACTGCGGTCCAGGCGACACAGAACGCCACTGCCCAGCATATTGCTAGCCAATGTACAATCAATAGACAATAAACTGGACGACATCAGAGCAAGGATTCAATTCCAAAGAGACGTTAGAGACTGTAACGTTCTCTGCTTCATCGAGACGTGGTTGACGCCGGACGTCCCAGACCACGCCATTCAACCTGCCAATCACTTCTTCATCCACCGCAAGGATCGAACAGCAGAATCCGGCAAACAGACGGGAGGTGGAATAGCCTTCATGTTGAACAACAATTGGAGCGATCCAGGCAACGAGAAGGAGCTTTCGAACCACTGCTCCCCCAACCTGGAGTATATATCCATCAAGTGTCGGCCTTTCTTTCTCCCGAGAGAGTTAACGTCGATCATCCTGGTCGGAGTGTATATTCCACCACAAGCAAACACAGGCGACGTGCTGTCCAAACTCCACGACGAGGTAAATAGAATCCAAGCAGCGACCGCTGATGATGGTATTGTGGTTGTGGGTGATTTCATTAGCACCAACCTGAGAGGAGTATTGCCGGACTTCTACCAGCATGTGACTTGTAACACCAGAGGCGGTAACATTTTAGACCATTGTTACTCGCAATTTAAATGTGGTTACAAATCTCATTCTGCCAGTGCCTTTGGCAAATCTGATCATAACGCTATCTTCCTCCTTCCAAAATATAAACAAAGTCTCAAGCGCGCCCCGGTAGTCTCGTGAGAGGTGCAGAAATGGTCTGTGGGATCAGAGGAAACGCTACAGGCTGCACTTGAATGTACAGACTGGGGTGTGTTCCGAGATAACACAGATAACATTAATGACTACACAGAGCCAGTGCTGGACTTTGTTTGTACTTTGGTGGAAGAAACAATCCCCACTACCACAATTAGAGTTTACCCAAACCAAAAACCCTCGGTCGACAAATCCGTCCGTGAGGCTCTGAAAGCGCGCACCTCAGCCTACAATGCCAGGCTTGTGGCAGGCAACATGAATGACCACAAGGTGGCGATATGCAACATGAGGAGGACAGTGAAAGAAGCAAAGAGGCGCTACAGGGATACAATTTAACTCCAATATGAACAGGCTGACTCTAGAGCTATGTGGCAGGGCCTCAGAACAATGACAGATTACAAAGGCACCTCGCTCAAGCTGAACAGTGACATCTCCTTAGCAAATTATCTCAATACCTTCTATGCGAGGTTTGAGGCTGGGAATAACAGCACCAGCCTACAATCCACTGCAATGGAGGGGGGGGGACACTGCTGATGGAGACTCAGTGTTCAGGGTAACAGAACATGAGGTGAGGAGGACCTTTAAGAAAGTGAATATCAGGAAGGCAGCAGGACCGGACGGTATCCCCGGCCGCGTCCTAAAAGTCTGTGCCGACCAACTGGCCCCGGTATTCACTGACATATTTAACCTGTCCATGGAACAGGCTGTCATCCCCACCTGTCTGAAGAAGTCCACTATTATCCCTGTACCCAAAAAATCCAACCCTGCTTGCCTCAATGACTACCGCCCTGTAGCTCTCACCTCCATAGCCATGAAGTGCTTTGAGAAGCTAGTAAAGGGCTACATCTGCTCCTCCCTCCCCATCAACCTGGACCCCCTGCAATTTGCATACCGCCCCAACAGGTCCACGGAGGACGCCATAGCCCATGTGCTGCACACAGCAGCATCACACCTGGACAAGAGGCAGGGGAACTATGTGAGAATGCTGTTCATCGACTACAGCTCAGCATTCAATACCATAGTCCCCTCCAAACTCATAGCCAAGCTCAGGGACCTGGGCTTGAACTATGACCTCTGCCAGTGGGTCTTGGACTTCCTGACGGGCAGACCCCAGGTGGTAAGAGCAGGCAACTGCACCTCCTCATCCATCACTCGCAACACAGGGGCCCCCCAGGGCTGTGTTCTGAGTCCCCTCCTCTACTCCCTGTACAGACATGACTGTGTGGCACAGCGGAACGACAACACAATCATCAAATTTGCTGACGACACAGTAGTGGTGGGCCTGATCTCTGCAAATGACGAGAGGGCCTACTTGGAGGAGGTCAAGGTTCTAGCGGGATGGTGTCAAGAGAACAGCCTCTCCCTGAACGTCAGCAAAACAAAGGAGATGATTGTGGACTTTAGGAGGTCGGGGGTCAGGGACTACAGCCCCCTCAGCATCGACGGGGCACCGGTTGAGAGAGTGAACAGTTTTAAGTACCTCAGAGTCCACATATCCGAGGACTTGACATGGACCTCACACATTAACAGTGTTGTGAAGAAGGCACGGCAACGCCTCTACTTCCTCAGACACCTAAGGAAGTTCCAAGTCAGTCAGAAGATCCTTAAGAACTTCTACTCATGCACAATAGAGAGCATCCTGACTGGCAATATCACCTCCTGGTTTGGGAATAGCACCGCACAAGACCGTAGCAGACTAGAGAGAGTGGCCCGCTCAGCCGAACGCACAATTGGAGGGGGGATTCCCACCCTCCAGGGCATTTACAACAAGCGGTGCATGGGCAAGGCTAAGAGAATTATCAAAGACTCGAGCCACCCAAACAACTGCCTCTTTGAACTGCTGTGGTCAGGCAAGCGATACCGGAGTCTCATGGCAAGCACAGAGAGACTCAGAAGAAGCTTCTATCCCCAGGCCATCAGGATGCTCAACGAACAATAACACTATGTAACAACCATCAAATGCACTCACAGCACACACATCCACACGCACACACTCACTTTAAACATACAACTCACTGCAGCACCCACTTTAACCACTTTAGTACACCTAAGCACACTTTATATTTATCAGTAAAGAATTTGCACTACAACCCATACCTCATTACACCTTAGAGGAGGAGGAGCCTTGCTAAGCTTCAGGCCATAAGGGAAAACCCCTCCCACCCACTATACACAGACTTGGCTGACAGGAGGAGCATGTTCAGTGCTAGGCTCACACTACCTAAATGCAGCATTGAATGGCACAGGAAGTCCTTCATTCCAACAGCCATCAGACTATACAATGCATCTGTACTGTATTTGTAAATCTGGTATGTCATAAATGTATAGATGTAGCAGTACTGTCTATCTGTATGTCATGTATGTCATATATGTTATGATGGATTGAAAATGGGGGACCCTGATGTAAACAAGACGAAAGTATTTCTCTGGTCTGCATCCCCTTAACAATTGTGTGTATTGAGCTCACTGCATCACTGAGCACAGAGTGACAGTTAACATATTCCTGGACTCTTACTTTTGAAACAGCACTGTGCAATATTACACCTACTGTAGACTTCAGTATATTTTTACTGTATTTGTTTACTGTATATTTTATTATATTTTCATTCTATTTTATTATATTCTTATTCTTAGGCTATTTGTTTTGTTATTCTTATTCGTGACTTGTTTTTTTTTTTTTTTTTTTTTTTTTTTTTTCTCCATTTTCCTCCGATTTTTCTCCCATCCCAATGTTAGTCGTATGCCAATTCCCAGTCCCTTCCTGGTCGCTGCGCTTTACCCCCCACAGTCAGATCATTTGGGAGAGTGGAGGCTACCACGTGCTTCCTCCGACACACGTCCAGCCAATCACCGCTTCTTTTCACCTGGCAGCGCGGATTCTCATTGAGAGGGCGTAGCGTGTGGGAGGACCACACTATCCCCCTCACGTCCAATCCGCGCTTAGCAGGCGCCCCGACCGAACTGTAGGAGTCGCTGTTTACAACGACCCGGACCCACCCCGCCAGCTTCTCCCACCCTCTGATACAGCCAATTGTATCAGTGCAGACGGCCAGCCAAGCTGGTGACAACCCCGGAGCTGTGAGCTGGATTCGAACAGGCGAACCAAGCTCACAGCTCCGGGGCTGGTGACGAACGCAATCTCCGCTCGACCACCTAACCGCCTCGTGACTTGTTCTGTCTAAATGTTTAATGTTGAGGGATTTGCAGTGACAAATTTCCCTCGGGATAATAAAAGTATTTCTATTCTATTCTATTCTATAATTGTCCTCTGTCATCTTGTTAACCAATTTAAAGGAACACGCCAACATTTTGGGAAATTAGCGGACATGGCCAGTTATAGCCTTCGGGAGAGGTGTTAGTTGGACAGATTCCATGCATTGTGCTAAGCTAGGCTAACATGCAGCCAAATAGCTTTCTACTGTCAAGTTAAGGCAAGTCAAGAGTTTTATTTGTCACGGCATACAAGTATACAGTGAAATGCGGGGGGTCTTGCCCGCAACGATAGTGCAATAATACAATAATACTGAATGCACAGAGAGGAAATGGTATCTATCTTCTTGTCTCTCTCTGGAGAAGACGGTAAGCGAATTTCCCAAAATGTTGGCGTGTTCTTTTAACCAGGAAATACCCATGTGAAATGCATATTATAAGTTGAGAAATCTAGTGATCTGTGCACCAAAAAGTATTTAGAATGTTCGCTATTTGGTCAAGTGAGACAGCCGGTCTAAAAGAGAAAGCACGTTAGTTGCAGAACACACAGACTGTAGAAGGAGAGAATCCAAACCACATAGAATCGGATGCGGCGAGTTATCAAGTGCGCCGCTGTGGCGCATGAACTGAGATGTAGCGGTGGTTTCGCGAGCGAGCGAGTGAGTGAGCAGCGCGCACGGCTGTCAAGCCGGCGGCTCCAAAGTTGAGGTACATTCCAGTGAGGAGTCTTGCTCCATGGCAGGAATGAAATATAACCCTATCCTAATAGCACATTTTCATAGTAGGTGTATATCGCTGTCATAAACCAGACGGGCAGAGCTTTGCCCACTCGCGTGGGTGTAGGCATCTCTCCGAGTGGCCCTCGAGTCGCTCTTGTCTTCGTTCGGTTTGTGAAACTTTGATTTGGAAAGAGCCGTATGAATAAATTGTAGTAATGCTTTTGTTATTGCCATTATTGTAGTAGCAGTGGCAGGAATGTCACAGAGTCAAATTAATATTACATTTTACGAAGAGTGATATTATAGTACTTGACCACAACTTCACACAAATCCGTGGGTAACTGCTGCACGCGAGATCCGCTGAGGACAGCTGTTTGGTTTCCCTTGCACAAAAAAACTCTTGGGTTTAAACTTTCTGAAAAGATCCAGCGAAAAGGCTGTCTGTGAATTATCTCCACCATAACTTCCCCCGTAACTGTCAAACCCACCGCTGCGTTGGAGAGAACTGTCAGGCTGCTGCCAGGGACACAGGGAGCTATTGTAACACATAACAGAACGAACGAAACGTCGTCATTATAATGTTGTTATATTTAGGCTGTTTGGAAGCAGCCGTATCCACCACAGGGATGTCACGTGTCCTGCCTATCCCATATCTCCTGGCATCATAGCTTTAGGTAGCCTGATACCTTACAATTTCTCCCAGTCACCTGTATAAAACACCCGTCGGTTCGTTTATTGAATATTGGCCTTTGTGTATTTTTTTCTTTTAATTAGTAAAAATGTGTTTATTTGTCAGGGACAATACAAGTTACTATAACACGATACAGATGCATTCTTCACACGATCATACGATATTTACGGTAATCACATCACATTACAGTTATTTTACATGTGGTCCCTGATTCAGGGCAATTATATGTGTATGTGCAATGATACACACTACTACAGACGTCGAAACCATCGCTGAAGACAGTGTTTGTTTTTTATCCACTTTTTCTCTTCCTTTTTTCTATTTTTTTTATCCCATCCCCCCAATTTCGCTGTGCCAATTCTCCCCTCCCCTGTCTTGAACGTTGCTCGCATATGCCCCCCACTGGCTGGTTGTAGGGAGGATAGAAGCCTTGCATGACGTGTCCCCTCCGATACACGAGGAGGCAGCCTGTCACATCTTTTCACCTGCCAGCGTGGACTCTCATTGGCGAGGTGTAACGTGTGGGAGGCTCATTTCCTGTCTCTGCTGTGCAGGCGTCCCCAACCGACCTGTAGGAGTCACTGTACACAACGTCCTGATTACCACCCATCGACTTCCACCCGCTAACTCTGCCAATTGAGTTAGTATGACGGCCGACCCAAGCCGGGGGGGAAACGCCGACAGCCGGAGTCGAACCCGGTGTCTCTTGCGTTGGTGACGAGCGCAATGTCCGCTGCGCCACCCAGCCGCCCTCGCTGAAGACAGTGTTGTAGTACTTGAGTCCTCGTGACTCGACTTGGAGTTGAGCACTGATGACTCGGACTTGGACTTGAGTATTGACTGCATTCGGACTCAGAAGGTGCAGACCTGGACTTGGCTATTGTGTCACAATATAAATAAACTCTCTTTTTTTGTATCTTCTTTTCTCCCCATTTTCTATTTTTCTCCCATCCCAATTTCGTATTGTCCAATTCTCCCCTCCCCTGTCTCGAACGTTGCTAGACCATGCCTCCCATTGGTCGGCTGCAGTGAGGACCAAGCCTTGCATCACGTGTCCCCTCCGGTACACAAGGAGGCAGCTGTCGCATCTTTTCACCTGCACAGCGCGATCTCTCAGCGGCGAGGAGTAACGCGTGGGAGGCTCAGGCTGCCCCCGTTGCTTCCTGATTCTGCTGTACAGGCGCACCAACCGACCTGTAGGAGTCGCTGTCCACAACGTCCGATCCCCACCCACCGGCTTTCCCACCCCCTAATACTGCCAATTGTATTAGTATGAACGACCAGCCAAGCCGGAAGCAACGGCGAGAGCTGGGCTCGAACCCAGCATCTCCTGCGTTAGTGGCGAGCGCCTTGCCCACTGCGCCACTTAGCCGCCCTAAATAAACTCTCTTTGAAACGGTGACCGCTGTGTCATTTATGTTTAATGTAGACCTTTTTCTATTTGTATGTCTCAACCTTGATGACTCGGACTTGGACTCGGGCTCAAACACTGGGGACTCGAGACTCGACTCGGACCTGAGATTTAGTGACTCGACTACAACACTGGCTGAAGATGGCGAGCCTGGGCCCCAGAGCTCCTGGTGGGAGGACAACATGTCCGCTCTTCCTGCCTCTTTCCCCGGTGCGTCTCTGGCGTACGGCTTCCCATGTTCTCATAACGAGTTCTCTAATCAAGTCACAGCTGACCTCAACCAAACAACAGATGACCTCTTCCATCTGATCTAACGGGGCATCAGCTGCGCGTCTACACACTGTAAAAAAGAAAACTGTAAAAAAACAATTTAAATGTCTGGCAGCAACAGTTGCCAAATACTTACTGTCAAATTACAGTAAAATCAAATACATTTACACATTACAACCTTTATTTAATGGTTAATATTTAGATAAAAGGTAATTTACTGTATTTGTATGGCATTTGCAGTAGAAAAGCTAAAGTAATCTGTAAAATAATACAGTGAATTTTCCGTGAATCATATATTTTATTTAACCTTTATTTTACCAGGTAAAATAAAACTGCCGACGTGGGCTACAGATGGCACTCAGTCAGTTCTGCAGGGACGTTTGGTCACTAGCTCAGTCAGAGACGATCTGACCACTTCGTCGGACACAGGCGCAGGCAGCACCGAAGGTCTGCACGATGTCCTGCTTTGCATTAGAAATCACTGGAAATCACTTCTTCTTCTTCTTCTTCTTCTTCTTCTTCTTCTTCTTCTTCTTCTTCTTCTTCTTCTTCTTCTTCTTCTTCTTCTTCTTCTTCTTCTTCTTCTTCTTCTTCTTCTTCTTCTTCTTCTTCTTCTTCTTCTTCTTCTTCTTCTTCCATATGCATACCGTACCAGACCAGGAAATGATTTGTCACAGTGAATGTCACCTAATTTAAAGCAGCCTCCGGCGGGGCTGCGGATACCATCTTCTCCAGCTCGGAGGGAGGGAGGGAGGGAGGGAGGGAGAGGGAGGGTGGAGGGAGAGAGAGAGAGAGAGAGAGAGAGAGAGAGAGAGAGAGAGAGAGAGAGAGAGAGAGAGAGAGAGAGAGAGAGAGAAGAGATAGAGATGAAAGACATAGAGAGGGAGGACAGACAGAGAGAGAGAGGTAGAGGGGGATAGAGGGCTAAAGAGGAGAGAGACAGAGGGAGGGAGGAGAGACAGAGTGAGAGATATAGGGGGAGAGAGAGAGAAAGAGGATAGAGGGAGGAAAGAGAGGGAGAGAGGGAGGAGAGACAGAAGAGAGAGAGAGAGAGATAGAGATAGAGAGAGAGAGAGAGAGAGAGAGAGAGAGAGCAGCCTTTTCTCTGTCCTCGCCCCTCTTCTCCACGACCCCCCCCCCCCCCCCCCCCCCTCTCCACCACTGCATGTTATTACATAGAGGGAGTCTGACTAATGCAGAGCACTGCTGGCCCGCTGCCACGCACCAATTCATAAAGGCATCGCTCGGGCCGCTCCGTGCATACCAAGTAATGTTGATTTGTTGTATTGCCTTCATTGTTCCTCTCCCCTCTCTCTCTCTCTCTCTCTCTCTCTCTCTCTCTCTCTCTCTCTCTCTCTCTCTCTCTCTCTCTCTCTCTCTCTCTCTGCCTCTCTCTCTCTATCTCTGCCTCTCTCTCTCTCTCTCCCCCTCCCTCTCGCTCTCTGTCTTTCAAAATGGTAATAAGAGCTAATGGTAATATGGGCTGTAGAACACGGCCTTTTGAAATGGCTGAGAGGTGGCAAAGTGGATGATTGGTGCAGTGGACATTCCTAACATACTGTAAACACAATGCAGCCGCGGCGCCTATATTGTGATGTGATGCGCGTTGGAGGATGCATGGTCGAGCCGCGGTCGTTAAGCCTCGACGGAACCCTCTGCGTGTTTTTAACACCTTAAACGTGTTGTACCTTGAATAACAAGCTGCTCGGGGCGGCTAAGTGGCGCAGTGGGCAAGGCGCTCGCCACTAACGCAGGAGATGCTGGGTTCGAGCCCAGCTATCGGCGTTGCTACCGGCTTGGCTGGTCGTTCATACTGACACAATTGGCAGTGTTAGAGGGTGGGAAAGTCGGTGGGTGGGGATTGGACGTTGTGCACAGCGACTCCTACAGGTCGGTTGGTGCGCCTGTACAGCAGAATCAGGAAGTATCGGGGGCAGCGTGAGCCTCCCACGCGTTACTCCTCGCCACTGAGAGATCGCGCTGTGCAGGTGAAAAGATGCGACAGCTGCCTCCTCGTGTATCGGAGAGGACATGTGATCCAAGGCTTGGTCCTCACTGCAGCCGACCAGTGGGAGGCATAGTCTAGCAACGTTCGAGACAGGGGAGGGAAGAATTGAAGGGAGAATTGGCGAGGCAAAATTGGGATGGGAGAAAAATATAAAAATAAGGAGAAAAAGTGGATACAAAAGAATTACAAGCTGCTCGATGATGGTAGTAGGTCGTACTAGTAAGAGTAACTAGTAAAACTGGTAAGGGATGTGTACAGATATAGATATAGTATCTACAGATATGTAGAAATGATTATATGCAGGTATAGAGATGTGGATAGATACTGTATATAGTAATAATAAATATATTATTATTAATATATTATATTATGATATATGTATACGGTATATATATATATATAATTCCCCCTCACGTCTTCCCCCCATTCCCTCTCACGTCTTCCCCTCCTTCCCCCTCACATCTTCCCCCCTTCCCCCTCACGTCTTCCCCCTTTCCCCTCACGTCTTCCCCCCTTCCCCTCACTTCTTCCTCCTTCCCCCTCACATCTCCCCCCTTACCCCTTACGTCTTCCCCCCTTCCCCCTCACATCTTCCCCCTTACCCCTCACGTCTTCCCCCTCACGTCTTCACCCATTCCCCCTCACATATTCCCCTCCTTCTGTCCTCACATCTTCCCCTCCTTCCATCCTCATGTCTTCCCCGTCTTCCCATCACGTCTTCCCTCCTTCCCCCTCACGTCTTCCCTCCTTCCCCCTCATGTCTTCCCTCCTTCGCCCTCACGTCTCCCTTCCTTCCCCTTCACGTCTTCCCTCCTTCCCCCTCACGTCTCCCTCCCCTTCCCCCTCACGTCTTCCCTCCTTCCCCCTCACGTCTCCCTCCCCTTCCCCCTCACGTCTTCCCTCCTTCCCCTTCATGTCTTCCCCTCACGTCTTCCCTCCTTCGCCCTCACGTCTTCCCCCCCTTCCCCTCACGTCTTCCCTCCTTCGCCCTCACGTCTTCCCCCCCTTCCCCTCACGTCTTCCCTCCTTCGCCCTCACGTCTTCCCCCCCTTCCCCTCACGTCTTCCCTCCTTCGCCCTCACGTCTTCCCCCCCTTCCCCTCACGTCTTCCCTCCTTCCCCCTCACGTCTTCCCCCTCACGTCTTCCCTCCTTCGCCCTCACGTCTTCCCTCCTTCCCCCTCACGTCTTCCCTCCTTCCCCCTCACGTCTCCCTCCCCTTCCCCCTCACGTCTTCCCTCCTTCGCCCTCACGTCTTCCCTCCTTCCCCCTCACGTCTCCCTCCCCTCCCCCTCACGTCTTCCCTTTTTCCCCTTCACGTCTTCCCCCTCACGTCTTCCCTCCTTCTCCCTCACGTCTTCCCCCCCTTCCCCTCACGTCTTCCCTCCTTCCCCCTCACGTCTTCCCCCCCTTCCCCTCACGTCTTCCCTCCTTCCCCTCACGTCTTCCCCCTCACGTCTTCCCTCCTTCGCCCTCACGTCTTTCCCCTTCACGTCTTCCCCCTCACGTCTTACCCCCTTCCCCTCATGTCTTCCCTCCTTCCCCCTCACATCTTCCCCAAGCCAGTTAATTTTCTCTTTTTTCACCTAAACGGTTGACCAAAAATCCATTTTTCGCCCAAACACAACACTGCACCACTTCTGACACAATCTTGTAATAACTAAGAGATTTGCTGAATTTTTATTTTGTTTTCGTGTAGAAATCCCTACATGTATCTACTTATAATACAAGTTTCACATTAGCAGTTAGCATTTCCTGACAGCATGGCCAGCTGGCCAATAGCGACCATGATTAGGATTAGTTCATCATCACACAGGTGGCACAGATCTTGAGGAAGTACAGAGAAGCCCCTCCCCTTTTCCCCTCCAGTGGAAGAATGTGAAAACGGTTCTCCGGTGACCAGTTCTGCACAAATTTTCGAGTGGAAGGGACTATAATGTATACTTGTGAAGTGGCAAGAGCAGATGGAAATAGCAAGGGATGTGTGCGTGTGCGCATGTATTCATGTGTGTGGGGGGGCTTGCCTGTGTGAATTTATAGGTGTAAATTGTGTGTGAATGTTTAGCCGCACAACTCCTTCCAATTTGCCAATCGCGACAATTCCAGTGTGGCCTCATTAGCAGCTGGATCTTAGTTAGTGCTCTATCCCGCTGTCTGCTGCAGGTGGTAGCCTATTGGTAGGAAGAAGTGCGGTTCATCTGATCTCACGTGAGTCCAGCTGGACTTGAGGAGTGTAGAACATCGTTGATTTTGCTCAGTTGATTAGAGAGAAGACAAGTATTTTGATGTGAAATACGGAACAGCAGTATATTTATATATATATATTTGTGTGGGTTTGTGACCGGAAGGTCGCCGGTTCAATCCCCGGGACCGGCAGGTTCACCAACCGCTGAAGTGCCCTTGAGCAAGGCACTTAACCCCCAACTGCTCCAGTGGAGTTACTCAGTGGCCAATGGTGTCTACTGTGGTTGTACTGGGCAGCTCCCAGGTGTGAATGGAACTGTGTGAATGTGAAGCAGGGTGTTCCTGAAAAAGAGCTTCTGTGCTCAGCGAACCTAACCTGGGTAAATAAAGGTTAAACAATATTTATATATATATTATAGCAGTATTATATATATTGATGTAAAGTAGGGCTGGCCTCGACTGCAGGAAATCATAGTCGACTGACGGTCATGGTGACGTGTAAAATTATGTTTTCCACATAGATCTGTAACATTTAGTTTCACACATAAATCTGTAAAATTGTGTTTCCCACTTAAATCTGTAAAATTGTGTTTCCACATAAATCTGTAAAATTGTGTTTCCTACTGTATATAATGTAAATCTGTAAAATTCTGTTTATAACATAGATCTGTAAAGTTATGTTTACCCAGTAAAATTCTGTTTCCCACATAGATCTATAAAATTCAGTTTCTCACATAGATCTATAAAATTCAGTTTTCCACATAGATCTATAAAATTCAGTTTCCCACATAGATCTATAAAATTCAGTTTTCCACATAGAGTAGATCTATAAAATTCAGTTTCCCAGATAGATCTGTACAATTCTGTTTCCCACATACTGTACATCTGTAAAATGCTGTTTCCCACATACATCTGTAAAATTCTTTTTCCCACATAGATCTTGTAGAATAATTGTATGTCCCCCTCGCTCCCACTTGTGATCCCCCCCCCCCCCCCTCACCTACCATATAGCCCGCATTTCATTGTATACCTGTATGCCGTGACAATTAAAACTCTTGACTTGACTTGACTTGACTATAGAGCCTATTGTTCTCTAATAGTTATGCCGACGATACTCAACTCTTCCTCTCCTTCCCTCCCTCAGATATCCACGTCTCTGAGCGGATCTCGGCCTGTCTGTCTGACATCTCCGCCTGGATGACGACCAACCACCTCAAACTGAACCTAAGCAAAACAGAATTGCTCCACCTGCCGGCCAAATCCTCCCCCCTGACCGACCTTTCCATCACAGTCGAGAATGCAGCTGTGACCGTGTCCCCGACCGCCAAGAACCTTGGTGTTGTCCTCGACGACCAGTTGAACTTCTCTGCTCACATCGCAGCGACAACCAGAACCTGCAGATTCCTCCTGAGCAACGTCAGAAGGATCCGCCCCTTCCTGATAAAAGAAGCCACCCAACTCCTCGTCCAATCAACTGCAACGCACTGCTCGCTGGCCTCCCGGCCACTGCCACCAAGCCTCTTCAACTCACGCAGCGGCCCGCCTGATCTCAAACCCTACCGAAGTCGGCCCATGTCACCCCACTTCTTAGGGACCTGCACTGGCTCCCCATTGCTGCACGAATCCGCTTACTACACATCCTCAAGACCCCTGCACGAATCCGCTTACTACACATCCTCAAGACCCCTACGCTCTGCATCTTCTGGCCGCCTCAGACCTACTCCTATCCGAGCTCCGGGAGGGTCATCAAGGAGAAGCCGCCTATTCTCAGTCCTTGCCCCACAATGGTGGAATGAACTACCCACCCCAGTTAGAACAGCCGAAACCCGTCCAATCTTTCGCCGTCGACTAAAGACGCACTTCTTCAACCATTATCTGAAATAAAAAATAAAATAAAAAATATATCTAACCCTAACTAACCTTACTGTCTTGCACTTGTCCTAATAAACTAACCTACACTGTAGCACTCAACACTTTGATGAACATTGTTACTCAGCTGATAGAGTTCTGCCCTTCCTGATGACTTGTCGTACAGAACGTGTAAGTCGCTTTGGATAAAAGCGTCAGCTAAATGACAAAATGTAAAATGTAAATGCAATACTACAGTTCTGTCTACCCTCCTCCATTGATCAACCCCATTTGTCCCGATCAGTAACCACCCCCCCCCCCCCCCCCCCATCTCTTCCCCCCAACCCACCCACCCCCTTACTTCGCCCCTCCTCCTCCTAATTATCCCCCCCCCCTTCTAACTCACCCTGGCCTCCTCCAATCGTGGACCTGGGCCCTTTTACCCAGAACACCCAGCTCTCCCATTATAAAGACTGACGTCTCACTGGATTCTGGACCTCACCTGGGGACGAGAGGCCATTGCCCTCGTTGAGTCATCATCTATGCTATAACTCTGTAATAAACCTGTCTTTACCAAATCTATATTTGACTACATTCATTGATCGGGTTAATTTCCCTCACAATCTGTGAAATGCTGTTTCCGACATACATCGGTAAAAACGTGTTTCCCACGTGCGATCACTCAGGAGGACCTCTTCAAATCGAAGGATTACCAGAGATGTGCTTCTTATTTGCCAGGAAACATCTAAAATAAATTGATTGATTGATTGATGACAATTTTAGATTGCAGAATGGGTACAATACAGTACGGGTCAATACACACAATTGTTAAGGGGATGCAGACCAGAGAAAGACTTTTGTCTTGTTTACATCAGGGTCCCCCATTTTCAATTAATCTTAACATATGACATACCAGATTTACAAATACAGTACTGTTTGTGATACAAAAATAGTCTAAAAAAGAGAGTATATACAATTGACGAAGAAACTACATTGGAGGAGGTTGGGTAGGGGGGTAGGTTGGGTAGGTGGGGTGTGGGGGGGGGGGGGGAACTGTAAATTGGAGGTGGTTGGGTGGTTGGGTGGGTGGGGTTGGGTAGGCGGGGTGGCTAACTGTACATTGGAGGAGGTTGTGTTAGGACATTTACTGTACATTGGAGGGGGTTGGGTTAGGACATTTACAGGGGCCAGTTTCGAATTGCAGTCTCCCGTAGGTGCTCTTTGAGAGTTGTTTTGAAAATGGGTAGTGATTCACATTCCTTTACAGCTGTGGGTAGGGCGTTCCACATTAATGTGGCATAATTGTGAAACGTGTTTAGTCCCTTGTTTGAGCCGAATCTGGGTTTAACATGATTTGTGGAGCTCCCTCTGGTGTTGTGGTCGTGGTATTCACTGACCTTTGGGAAGTATCTTGACATGTACATGGTACATGGAATTACCATTCTACCACCGCGTTACCCCACAGCGCGGTGCAGATTACAGCTGTTACCGTGACCATCAACACCTCAAAGGTCTTCACAAGTGACTCCGTCGCCGACCATAAAACGAACAAGGTTTTTATTCCTCCAGCGAGAGAAAGAATCACAGTTTTAATTTATTTTCCAAATGTCACCTGCTCTCATTCCGCGTCTGCCACGGTGATGTGGTTTTAATGAAAGCCGAGCGCCTATTTTTTACATTGTCTACGTTTTCCCTGTGAAAATGTCAGCCGCTCACGGTGTGCTTTCGCTTTGGCATGCCGCGCCTCCTCCTCCGAACAGATGCATTTAAATATCGGTCTATTAGTTAAATGGATCATCCTCCAGATACTGCTGTCACTGAGGAGAGGCATCTGGAAGCCCTCTGTGTGCCAGGGAAAATCTCGGCATCGCCGGGAACGTCGGGCACACTGTACGCGCTCCGCGTCTTTAGCTCGGAGTTTCGAGGTGATCTTACCTGGCCCTGTTCCACGCCTTGAGCAGCAGCACTTTAAGAATTTGCAACATATTCAGGTGAGCAGCTGTTCTAATTGAAGACGTTAATCACAGTGGAATTATCCTCTATTACAGTCTTGGTCGTCTGATTACGGTTAATTTGGCGCACAACAATATTTTTTAGTAACACCTGTAGGATACAGCTATAATGTCGGAGACAATGGTTCCCACAGAATGAAGCACCACTGCACCGCTGCAAGTACAGACATACTGTAGAGACGGAGTACCTCAGGCTTAGCTGGACATACAGAACAAACAAAAAGAGAACACATCGAACAGGATAGTAGAGGCCTGCACAAATCCGCTTCAAGGCCCTCGACCTGGCATACCGTGCGGCAAAGAAAACCGCTCCCGCCTACCTCCGGTCAATGGTCTCTAACTACAATAAATATATATATGACAATTAACTAAAATGTGATTTCATTGGATGTGCACTGTCAACTAATGCTTGTATATCTTATCGTGTGTTGTCATGTTTGTTTAAAAAATAAATGAAAAAAAAATACAAAAATATATATATATATATATAACCCTAACTAACCTTACTGTCATGCACTTGTCCTAATAAACTAACCTACACTGTAGCACTCAACCCTTTGATGAACATTGTTACTCAGCTTATAGAGTTGTACCCTTCCTGATGACTTGTCGTACAGAACTTGTAAGTCACTTTGGATAAAAGCGTCAGCTAAATGACTAAATGTAAATGTATCTGAGCTCTCACTACCTGAGCTCTGACTACCTATCATATTATAGGAGGTAAAGGGGAAACAAGGGAGTAGACAAGATAAGGCTCCATATTGGATTTACATAATGA